>NC_141163.1:112113041-112713041 GCF_053477565.2 Lygodium microphyllum
AAACCTACTAACTAACTAACTCATAACACATATATAAACTAAAAGTAAAAAAATAAATAAAATAACTAAATAAACAAATAACTAACTAAATAAACTAATTGAACTAAATAAACAACCAAAACTAACTAAACTAACTAACCACAAACTAACTAAACTAATATATATATATATATATCTCTCTCTCAAAACTAAATAAACACGACCATAAACAAAACTAACTAATTAAACTAAAGTTAACTAACTAACCAAACTAAACTAAGGTAAAACCTACTAACTAACTAACCCATAACACATATATAAACCAAAACAAAACAACAAACTAACGCAAATAACCAATCAATCTAACTAAACTATTCGATAGATAATAAACAAAAATAATTTAAACTAAATAATCTAATAAGCTAACGTATCTAACCAAACTAACCCTAAACTATATCTAAAATAACTAACACACAATCTAAAGTAACTATTAACTTACTATTTAACTTAATAAACTAACTAAACTAAATAACCACAAATAACCAAATTAACTAACTAAATAACTAAATAAACTTTGTATAGTTTGGTTTTGCAATTAGGGTACATATGCCTCCCTCTCTCTCTCTCTCTCTCTCTCTCTCTCTCTCTCTCTCTCTCTCTCTCATATACTTAGGTGGCTTGTGTGTTCTTTCATGCATTTGGGGTTTGTGGTTGTGAATGTGAGTTGGTAAGTTATTGTGTGTCCTATGGGATTGACACCAATAAGTATTTCGAGACTAGGGACACCTTTCTATATAGGACATGTTCTTTTCTCTCAAGAAGATTGTGAGGATATACATGAATGAAGATCCATTGGTAGGGCCTTTAGGCAATGTGTGGCTGGTACTTGGTGAGTGCCATGTGTGCATGATAGCACTCATGCGTAGCGTACATATATTCTTTCATGCATCTAGGGTTTGTGGTTGCGAATGTGTCTATCACTTATGTCTTGACGTTTGGTGTGCAAATAGCTTTGAGATTTGTTTGTTGTGTGACTCTTATGTTCTCTTTGAAGTTTGGTGTAGCCATGGAACAAAGCGAAGCCATAGGAGATATTCCTGACGTAGTGCTTTCGACTCCATTGAATGTAGTGGATTCAGTTGAATTAAACAAAATGGCAACCACATCATCTCTTCGACGCTTGCTAGCTTGGAGCTATTCGCATGGGTATGGAAGATAGCTTCTTTAATTGTGATTGCATCAAAGTGTTACTATATATATTTTTGGAGATGATTGTTTATATGTTTCATTGCAGCCAACGTATGGGCTCTAATAGGATGAATGTGCGAAAAATGAAAGAGGTGGCAAGGGGACAAGAGATGTATGTTGCTAAATGTACAAGATCTACAAAGATTCGAACAAACATGAGGGCTACTTCAGGTGCTTCGGACTTTAAAAAACTTGAGGCCAAGATGAATGAGTTGATGGAAATGCAGACAAGTTTATGTGCGCGTGTTGATAGTGCACTTGCCATGTACTCAATGGAGTTACATGAACAGGCTAAAGGTCTGTATGGTGTTGTGTAAGACAAAGCACACCTAGGGTATCCTCCAGCAAGTGTCGACTGATCTGGGTGGTGAAGTAAGGGCACTTTCAACAATTATTTCTGAGACAAGTAGATTAATGAATCTATTGGTGAATGATATGTGGGCTTCAATTTGGGGCTTGGAGATGACCATGAACTTGTGATCTGCCAGAGGGGTTGTCGGTTGCCGTTCTTGCAGTTTCAAATGAATGTTAGTAGGTTTAATGCTTTGTTGCAACAATTGAGCCATCAGATGAACGGTCGCATCTGAGGAGACTATATGTGTAACGGATGTGTTGTGGAAGGATCTCTTTGTATAACGCAAGAATTGCTTAGGTTGGAACTTATAGGTTTGGATTGTCTTGCGTATTTTAAAGTACGTGGGCTAGCACTTTTTATGATAATATATGCTTCCTTTTTGTAAAGCCTACGTGGAATGTGCTAAGATGTGTAACACTTTTGATATAACAAAGCGTATTTGAGTAAAATATATTGAGTGTGTATGATGTGATGTCTCTTTCTTGATATTTACATGGAGCAAATTTGATAGTCCAATCATGGTTGGTATATTTAGATTTGATATATTGCGTACATCGAATGTACGTAATACATTTGGTTTTGAAATCAAACCATGCCTTTGATAAAGCGTATTGATAGTCACTTTTGCGGTTGCATGTTTACTGTCTTTTGTTAGTTAATTGAAATGGATTAATTGTGCATGTGTTTATTACCAAGGTTACTTCTATCTTAGCAATCAGTCTCTCTCTCTCTCTCTCTCTCTCTCTCTCTCTCTCTCTCTCTCTCTCTCTCTCTCTCTCTCTCTCTCTCTCTCTCTAATGGGCGGGCACAGCGTCTTTGTAGACAAATACATCGATTGGGTTGTAGGCACTAACTCAAATACTATGGCAGTGGTTTTGTGTCTTGATATTTAATCTTAATATTTAGATATTTAAATATTACATGTGTCTATATGTTGATAATAGGTTTTGTGGCCAACTGATCAATATGGGGTGTTCGCATCGAGCAACTGGCAGAGACTATGTGTTGCGTGTTCGTAGGGACATGCTTACATCCATAAGATATGAGCGACGGCAGGTTGCTAGACTCAAGGCTCGGAAAAGGATTTTAGATCGTGGTAGATCCATTCATAGAGATATTGAAAGCCTAACGTTCCATCAGGAGATTCTAAGTGGTCATTATGAACTAGGCCAGCCACAGTTTGGTATAGATGTGGCTAATGTTTTGCCATCACCGGATAGAACCATTAGGGGATTTCAAGCCCCGTGACAATTTGGTGTGGATTTGATGAATGCTTTGCCATTAGTGGGTGGTTGCAGTGGTCTTAATCATGTGATTTTCGAGTCACACGTTAATAATGTTTCAATGTGTAAGTGCCAACATGGGGGAAATCTTACTGGAGTGGTTTGTGATAGTGTGGCTTGCCGTGTTGAATTTGTTACTGGGGATAATGAGCCAGTTGAACATCATGTTGATTTAGATTTTGGAAATCACCACAATGTGGAAAATTCCGTGGCTAATGAGTCACGTGTTCATAATATTGTTGTTTTTGATCCCCAAAGTGGTGGATTGTGCTCCATTTTAAATGCTTTGCCTGCAACAGATGTTCACCCAGTAACGTCAATACTAATATTTCAAGAGCCGGATGTGCATTCCATGGGGAGTCTTTGTGTGGCGTGTGAAAGGTGTTCAGCTAAGTTGTGGAGATGCGAGACGTGGGTGCAAGGGTCAATTTTGTTTGGAAGACACTGTTGTCAAAATGGAAAAGTAATGTTGTCACCATTGCAACATCCACCACAACCATTGCATGATTTTTTGCATGGTATGCACCCTTAGAGTAGGATATTTAAAAACAACATACGAGCATACAACAGTGCTCTTGCATTTGTATCGCTCAGAGCTAATGTTGACGAGCTACCTGTTATTGGGAATGGTTACACTTTTAGAGTGCATGGCTCTGTTTATCACCGTATAGGTACTTTGCTTCCTGATGTGCAACATCAAGAAAGGCCAAGATTTGCATAACTCTATGTTTATGATACCGAGCATGAGTTGCTTAATAGGCTAGGGGTTATGCATGATTTATTACCAAATTTGCTAGGGGAGCTTCAAGGTATGATGCATCGACACAACATATATGCACATGCTTTTAGGTCAGTGGGTTTGCAATTGTAAAATAATCCCGTGCAAGAACTAAGAATGAGTATTTTTGGTGTTCAAAGAACCAGTAAACAATACTCTGCTCCTGCAACAACTGAGGTTGTGGCTATCATGCCATGGCATGGTGACGAGGGTACTCTTGATCGTCAGGATATTCATGTTTACACTCGGGGAGGTCAATGTGTTGCTATTTCAAACTTGCATAGAGCATATATGCCAATGCTATATGTCCTCCTTTTTCCTATGGGAGATGATGGTTGGCATGTAAAGGTTCCCTATAGTAATGTTAGTGTTTCTGTTAACATATATGAATTGTCCAATAAAAATTGTGTTACCCAGATGCAGTTTTATGCATTCTGTCTTCAAGTGTGCGAAGATACTGAGGTGTGCATATTGCGTGCTGGTCGACTATTGCAACAATTTATTGTTGATGCTTATTGTAGTATAGAGCAGTGCAGGTTAACTTGGTGCCTCCAGAATCAATCAGTGTTGTGATCAGATGCCTACAAAGGCTTGGCAGACATGGTGGGGGCAAACGATGATGGGCCAATGCAGATTGTTGGTGCCTCTATTGGCAAGATGATAGTTTTACCGTCGTCATTCATAGGTGGGCCAAGGCACATGTATCAATTATATCAAGATGCCATGGATATAGTGCGATGTAAGGGAAAACCTGACCTTTTTATAACAATGACATGCAACTAATGCTTTATTGCTTGGGCAAAGTGCTTATGACTGTCTGGATTTGACTGCTCGTGTGTTTCATAAAAAGCATGCTGATTTAATGTATATGTTGTTGCGGAAGGATCTCTTTGGAAAGGTTGCAGGCTATGTTACTGTGATTGAATTCCAAAAGAGGGGGCTACCACATTCTCATACTTTGCTAATTTTAGAGCCGTCTTTTAAACCTTCTCAAGCATGTCACTATGATAGACTGGTTTGTGCTAAGTTGCCCAATAGAGTTAAGTTTCCAGCCTTATTTGAGACAATTTCAAAGTGCAACATTCATGGCCCTTGCGGAGGATTGAACCCGAAGAGTCCCTGTATGGACAAGGGTAGATGTACTAAAGATTACCCGCGAAAATTAGTGGGCATGACAACGGTTGATAGTTCTGGCTATCCCATTTATCGAAGACGAGATGATGGAAACTCCGTAATCATAAATGGTAATGTTATTGATAATCAATGGATTGTTCCATATAATCCATTCTTGAGTAAGAAATACAATGCACACATAAATGTGGTGTGCTCGACAATTGCAGCTGTTAAGTATTTGTATAAGTATATGTACAAGGGGCAGGATTGTGCAACCGTAAATTTTTCTGTTGGGGTTGATTCGGTTCGGAATGGTGGCGATGTTCACAAGGTGGACGAGATACAAAGTTATTTGGATGCATGATATGTTTCTGTCTCTGAGGCATGTTGGCGGATCTATGATTATGCATTGCATGATGAAAAGCTTAATATACAACGTTTGCAGGTACACTTACCTGGTGAGAACTATGTGGTGTTTCATGATATAGATAGTATACTAGATGTTGTGCGGAATGAAGACCTCCAGAAAACTACTCTTACTGAATGGTTTGTGTGCAACCGCATTCATCCAGAGGCTAGGACTATTCGCTATCAGGACTTTCTAGTGTATTGGGTATGGAATGCATGACATAAGATATGGACTAGAAGGAAGAGTGGGAACACATGTGGTCGGATGTATTTTGTGGCACCTACCTGTGGTGAGCTCTACTATTTGCGGATGCTTTTAACAGAGTGTCGGGGATGTACTTCTTTTGAAGACTTGCGTACTGTCGATAGTGTGATCTATGATACTTTTAGGGATGCTTGCATTGCAAGGGGCATGCTGGAGAGTGATGATGAATATGTTGTGTGCTTAGAAGAAGCTGCCTCTGTGCAAACTGGTGCTCAACTCTGAACTTTTTTTGTTGCATTTTGGTCTTTTGTGAGCCAGCTCGGCCTAGCCATCTATGGGAAATATTTTTGATGCCAATGGTAGAGGATATCATGTATAGATTGCAGCTATAGCACGTGCATGCCTCTCTTGGTATTCTGCAGCATGGGCCATCTATCATGGCTTTGTTGCATCTGCAAGACCTTTTACGTTATGTAGGACGAAAACTCTGTGATTTTGATGGGTTGCTTGAACCTCATCAACCAAACTCACAACTGCATGCTAACCCTCTTTTGCAAGATGAATATGTATACCACATATCTGAACAGCATAGGGTTTTTGAATCCATGGAGGAAATGTTGAATTAAGGATAAAGAATTGACTTTAGTGCAATCATGGATGCTGTTGATATAGGTACTGGGGATGTATTCTTTTTGGATGGTCCTAGTGGGTTCGGAAAGAATTTCCTTTACAAATGTTTACTTGTGAAGGTGTGCAGTGGCGGTCGTATAGCGTTGGCAACAGCATCATGTGGCATTGCTGCCTTGCTTTTGCCAGGTGGTCGTACAGCTCACTCGCGATTTAGAATCCCAGTAGAATTAAATAATCGATCCACTTTGCAATATTCCTGTTCAAAGTGACCTTGCTCAGTTATTGAGACAAACGAGCCTTATTTTGTGGGATGAGGCTCCTATGACCCATCGATATGCCTTCGAAGCGGTTGATAGAACTCTAAGAGATGTTATGAGCTATGATAAGCCATTTGGTGGAAAAGTTGTTTTGTTTGGGGGGGAATTTAGACAGGTCTTGCCGGTTGTGGTAAAGGGAACACGTGAGGATATTGTTAATGTTGCATTGTGTTGCTCTGATTTGTGGCATTACATAAGGGTGCTAAGGCTATCAGGCAATATGCGAGTGGCGACAACTGGTAGTGTGGTGGACGATGGGTTTATCTGTTGGATTCAAGGAATAGGGGATGGAGTGGGTGTTACCGAAAGTTGTGTGTTCCACCCAGCATGGTATTGAAAGGGCAGTATATCGAAACACTGATTGATAGTGTCTACAGTGACGTGTCCAATGTGGGTGACTACACATCGTATTTTAGTGAGTGGGCTATACTTGCCTCGCGGAATACAGAGGTGGCTACTTTGAATGATCGTACATTGCAACTAATGCTAGGGGCAGGTCAGGCAATATTATAGTGCAGATTCAATTTGTAGAGATTGACGACTCATTTTTGTACTCTGTTGAGTATTTAAATACATTGGACCTTGGAGGTGGATTTCCTCCTCATTTATTGCTTGTGAAGATAAATGCACCTATTATTCTTCTTAGAAACCTAAATCCAGGAAGGGGTATGTGTAATGGTACGCAATTGATATGTAGAGTTTTCAATAGGAAAGTGATAGATGCTCAGATAATAAAACAGGGGCAAATGTGGGTGAATGAGTTTTTATTCCCCGGATTACTTTTGTTTCGAATGCTACACAATTTCCATTTACTATGAAGCGGAGACAGTTTCCCATCCGATTGGCATTCCTTTGACAATCAACAAGTCACAGGGGCAGACTTTGTTCATTGTTGGGCTTTATCTAAAGGCACCAGTATTTACACATGGTCAGCTGTATGTTGCATTTTCAAGGGTAAAATCTTCTCATGGTGTGAAAGTGCTATTGGGTGAAGAGGATGGAGATATGACCACAAACATTGTATACAAGGATGTTCTCTAAAAGGTGCAGTAATGTGCATTGCTTTCTTTGCGAAGATGTAGTTATTGACGACCATGTAGGGACACTGGTTTTGCATATATGTGAATTGCTCTCTATTGGTTTCTTTGTGGAGATATAGTTATTGATGACCATGCAGGGACGCTGGTTTTGCATATGTGTTATTTGCTCTCTATGCCCTGTTTGGTTGGCATATACTCTCTTGGAAGTATAATTTTCTCATATTTCATTATTCATTTAACTTTTGCAGATGCCTACCCTAGAGTGGCACTATTACCCAGCTTCTGACTATCAAAAGGAGCTACAATGCACATTACTCACTGTAGCTCTTGATGATATCATAAGAAGAACACTTGCAAGGGTCATCGAGCGTTTATATGATGATGTTAATATCGACATCAAGCTCCCAATTTTTATGTTGTACATTGTGGATACATGCAATGTTTTCGAGTGCATATGTACGAGGTTGACCATAAGAAGAGATTTCAACGCTCTCATACTGATAAGATACCGAGGCATTGGTTCAAGTATGGGTTTAAGTATTTGGGTTATTTTGTGTCGCTGCATCAACGTTTGTCAGTACCTACAGAGTGGTTCACAAATGTTCGACCAGGTATTGTTATTATTGGGATGGAATGATCTTTGTTAGTTGTTCCATGTACTTATATTGTAATTTTTGTTCCAATGCAGGTGGTAAAGAGAGAGATAGGACTGTTGCATCGCCCATGCGATTACCAATGGAAATTGTGGGATCGTTCCCTGCTTCACCTTCACATATTTTGTTCAAGGAGGAGGATTTTGTTAATGATTCCTCAAAGAAAAGGAAGCTTTCTTTCCATTAGGCGTCTTGGAGACATTGTCTTTTTTTGTTGGCATCGGCCATTTGCCTATGGTACTTGGAAACACGTCGGTGCCTTATGCTTGGCCTTTGTGGCTTCATTTTGACTAGGTCTCTTATAGAAATTCTTTTTGTGGTGCTTGGTCTTTGTCTTAATTATGACCCATTTTAGTGTAACGTTGTTGTTCCACGTATTTATATTGTGATTTTTGTTCCAATGCAGGTGGTAGGGACCGTTGCTTTGCCCATGTGATTACCAATGGAAACTATGGGATCATTCCTGGCTTTGCCTTCTCATGTTTTGCTCAACGAGGAAGATTTTGTTAATGATTACTCAAAGAAGAGGAAGCTTTGTTTCTATTAGGCATCTTCGAGACATTGTCTTTTTTTGTTGGCATCGACCATTTGCCTATGGTGCTTAAAAACACTTGCGTGCCTTATACTTGGCCTTTGTGGCTTCGTTTTCACTAGGTCTCTTATAGAAATTCTTTTTGTGGTACTTGGTCTTTGTCACGATTATGACCCGTTTCAGTATTATAAAAATTGTGGTACGAGGAAGATTTTGTTAATGATTACTCAAAGAAGAGGAAGCTTTGTTTCTATTAGGCATCTTTGAGACATTGTCTGTTTTTGTTGGCATCGGCCATTCGCCTATGGTGCATAAAAACACTTGCGTGCCTTATACTTGGCCTTTGTGGCTTCGTTTTCACTAGGTCTCTTATAGAAATTCTTTTTGTGGTACTTGGTCTTTGTCTCGATTATGACCCGTTTCAGTATTGCGTTGTTGTTTCTAATTATCGCATGTGCAAGCATATGATTGCTTACATTGATGTCGAGAGGAATGTTTGTAAGTATGGTGCATGGAAGAGATTGTTTCTATGTCGGGCATTTTGTGTTACATTGGTTTTAAACTACTTTTAGTTTTAAGTTTGGTATGTGTGTGTGACAGAGAGAGGGTGCTTAGAGAGAATTAGAGAGAGAGAGAGAGAGAGAGAGAGAGAGAGAGAGAGAGAGAGAGAGAGAGAGAGAGAGAGAGAGAGAGAGAGAGAGAGAGAGAGAGGAAATAAATCATATTGGAAATGGAGAGGGAAAATAGGAGGGAGAAAGAGGAGAAATGGATTATTGAGCAAAGTTACCATGCAATAGCATGGCAACTTCGCATGCCACGAAGCGACCTAGCATTCCACGCACGCGCATGGAACGCTAGTGAATTAGAATTTTATCATTGTTAAGTGATTTTGATTAAAAAGCTTAATTGCACAAAGTTTAGATCTTGAAAGGTAATATTTATTGCACATATCATTCGAAGGCCATATTTTGAAAAGTGACCTTTAAGTGGAAGGGCAAGATCATAGAGAGACCTTCAAGAGAAAATATGGACCAGTCCTTCAAAAATGAACACTAATTTAATTTGCTATGCTAAAATGAAGATAGAGACGTTCAACAATGCAAAACAACAAACAATAAATGTGCTCAAGCTAGGCTTGTTTCAGATCCGTGCGGATGGTTTGGGGTTATAGGAGCATTGAGCTAACTGTATCGCATGCATGAAAAGGGAGAAAAATGTCCGCAAATTGGTCATCATGGTTCCCATCGCCCAAAATAGCGTGTCCACTTAAAAATCATGCTTATGGGAGTATTGAATCAATGGCTTGTCATAGGGTAAACTTTAAAGGGGCTAATAGGGTGTCATCTTGCAATCTTACATTATAAATTGTTTTTCTAAGTGAGTTTTACAAATATTTTTTAATGGTCAATCTATTTATATCATATCAAACTCAAAGAAAAAACATTGAGGTATTTTAATATTTTTGTTAAGTAGCCCTACTTATAAACAAAGGGTTCATAAAAGAGTGATAATGGGGGCCAATAGAGTGACACTCAAGGATACATTACTTTAGAGTTTTTACAAAATCCAAAATATAAAACTAGGTTGATAGGTGCAATTAAGTAAAGGAGTACAAAGTTCTATATGCAGTTCTTGCATGTTCGTTATGTAGCAGTTTTATTGATGGTGTTTAGACATGTGATGTGTTTTAAAGCAAAGTATGTTTGTAGATAAGATTTAGCATTATTTAAATACATGGAGAATGTCAAAATGAGAATATGTATACTTATATAGTTTGAGTCAATTATCATGAGTTTGAATATTTACATTTTTTTTGCTATGTTAAATGAGGTTTATTCTCTTCCAAAAATATTACTTTTACATCTTGCTAAGTGTCCGTACTATAGGTTGTCGTACCCTGTCACATTTGCATTTTTCTTACGAATGGTGGCTCGCTCAAAATTCCTAGCCTTATCTATGCTATCAACTATTGCTTCTATGTTAACCTCGAAGTTATCCTCGAATGGTTGGAATGTTTCTATGTCTTTCTTTATTTTCTTGATGGGATTTCTTCGATGTTGTTGGATTCTTTTCTCGATGTTGGTCATTTGTCCTATGTACTCTTGGCCGTTTTTCTTACATCTTATGCTATAGATGAAGTACTTACTTTTGTGTCTCTACATTGACATTTCTGGACTGGCTCGTGGGTCTTGATTGTGCAGATGGTGCCGGATGATATGAAAGTACTTGAGCTGGTGTTTGGACTTGCAGGGTTGAGGCTACAAGTTTGGCCCTGGCATAAATTTGGTTTCTTCTTGGTTTGCTTTTGTCTACATTTCTACGGCAAGAGAAGTTGATATTGTTGTTATTATTATTATTATTATTGAATGTTTGAGAAGAAGTGTTTGAGAACTTGCCTATTACATAGTTTATGTTGCTAAATGGATCGGAGTTGCAACCATGTTTCTGGGTATAGACCTCTCTACTAAGTAGGTATGTGACATTCTCGATCATTATTGATTGTCAAGACTGTGATTGTACTGGTTATTTCTTATATAATCTTCTAGTGTGTCCTTGCCTTCTTTTTTTGTGACATCTACCAACTAGTTGAGTGAGATATTAAATCCATAGTGTAGCAGTTCAATTGGATACGTTTTGATGCCATTTGTTCTTGTGTCTAGTAGCGCTTGGGCCATGCTTGTTCGTAGTGGATTACTAGTCGTGTCTTCATACTCGAGTTCGAGTCTGTCAAGTATGTCTTTGAGGAATCATGCATGTTAAGTGCATATGAGTTGGTGTTGTTATGTCAAGTAAAAATTAAGGTTGTGAATTTTTAGGAGGTTGTGTACTAGTTGTAAGCTTGTCATCTAATGCGAGATTATGTTTGTTGTCAAGAATTTGAGTGCATGTGGCTGTCAGTTTTTGGAGATCATTGTAAGTTGCAAAGCCATCGATGTATGTTGATGGCTTTAGACCTGCAACATTTACTATTCTCATCTAGTTTGTCATTACGTACCTGTGATTCTGTGCATTTGCAAGACGGTTCTCAATATGGCATTGGGTGTTCCATTGGTTTTGAATGTATAGTTAGAACATCTGCATGCATACATTAATGTGGTTAGGTAAAGTAATATATTAGTATTTTTATACGTACTAAGTATTGTTTGGTTTGTGTGTACCTCATTCGGAGTCATATTTGCCTTGATGGGTGTTGTGTATCCATAAAGGAGAAAATGAGGAAGGCACATTAGTTTGTTAATAAATCTATTAGTTGGAGAAGAAAATTTGGAGAGCACATTAGTCTATTAACAAACAATGTTTAAAAGAAGGTCTAGAAGATTGATTTATTACTTGTTATAAGAGGTGTATGAGATTGTTGTGTGATAGAATGTGTTGTGTTCAATCTTTTTCTTTTATTTGTTGGGTTGCGTTGTTTCTATTGGAAATCAAGCTCCACCCCGTCTCTCTTTATGTTTGTGTGACTTATTGACATTACCTGGATATAGCTATACATGTGTGTGTCATTGAATAAGTCAACAGTCAAATGATCAATCCAACAGGGATAAAGACTGTCATTGTTGCGGGCAGATATGGGCACATTGCTAAGGATTGTCATAAGAAACATTCATACATGAAAGCTAAAGGAAGACAACATGGGAATTATGCATCATCTAGCGGTGCTCATGATGATCAGGGTGATAGATTGTTTGCCATGTAGCATGTGTCCAAGAATGCACCTAGGCAAAGCAGAGATGAGAGATGGTACATTGACTCTGGGGATTCTAACCATATGACACCCCACAAATAGTGGTTCGATGAGTTGGTTGCAGGTTCACATGGTTATGTGTGTATTGGAGATGACACCCAGCATGATATTCAGCACACAGGAGTTGTTCTGTTGATGATGCTTGATGGCAAGAAAAAGAACCCGCATGATGTACTGCATGTACCATCAATCACAAAGAATCTTTTGTCAATTTTACAAATGGCAGAACAGAACCTGCAGGTGAGGTTTAACAAAGATGAATGCTTTATTGAAGAATACAGTAATGGTTGCAAATCAATTGCTAGAGGCAAACGGGATGGTAGGATGTTTACCTTGGACAGATCCATTCCAGAACTTAAGGCAGCCATGTTTGCACATGATGAGGGTGCTATACGGGATGTTAAGATTTGGCATAAGAGGATTGGCCATGTTAATGTTCAAAAGTTGAAATCTATGCAGGAGAATGAAGTGGTACTTGGATTGCCCAAATTCAAGTATAATGACTTTGGCCATGTATGTCCTACATGTCAATTTGGAAAGCAAGCAAGGTTTCCCTTTATGAAGCATGTCAAGAATAGTTCGAGACCTTTGCAGTTAGTGTACTTTGATTTTTGGGGTCCGTTTCATAATGCTTCATTTGGTGGTGCTCGTTACTACGTATCTTTCATTGATGATTTTAGTAGGTACACTTGGCTGTACATGTTGAAACATAAAGATGAAGTGTTTGATGCATTCAGAGATTTCAAGAAGCATGCTGAAAATGAGTTGGGATACTATATTTATTGTCTTAGGTCAAATGGAGGCGGAGAATATGTCTCACGGGATTTTGACAAATATCTTGCAAAGTATGGGATCAAAAAGATAGCTTACTTGTAGCTATACACCGTAGCAAAACGATGTAGCAGAGAGGAAAAATAGGGTACTAAAGGAGTCGCTAGAGCTATGTTGAATGAAAAGTGTTTGCCTAATGCTTACTGGGTTGAAGCAGTGGTGATTGCTGTATATGTGCTGAATAGAACTCCTACAGCAGGGATTCATGATGTAACACCTTATGAGAGGTTGTATGGTCATAAGCCTGACATTAGGCACTTAAAGGCATTTGGTTGCAGTGCTTACACGCATATTCCTGATGAAAAGAGGAAGAAATTGGATCCTAAAATTGTCAAGAGCATGTTTTTGGGTTATGCACAAGACATGAAAGCTTATAAGTGCTACGTGCCATCTACTCATGAGACGTTGATAAGTAGAGATGTTTTTTACGAGTTGGCTTCATGGTATGGGAATCTTGTTGCAATGGCTATAGATGGATCAGCCAACATTAGTAATGCTGAAAATACCCCTGCAATTAGTATATCTATGAGTGGTCCGACAGGTGATGTGTCATCTATAGTAAGCCCTTGGTCATGATGATTGCGGAATTGCACTCCTACGTCCATTGACACAGACATGTCAATGAGGGGGAGATTGGATAAGGGAAAAGAAAAGATGTTTGAGGATGTAATAGGTCCACTTACTACAGGTTATGAGTCATCCAATAGTGATAGCTTGGACAGTGAGTTGGGGATTCCTTCTGTTATGACGTCTGGTGCAAGGCAAAATCAGTATGTACCACTTCATGAGAGGCAAGCTCAGAGTGAGCCACAGTTGAGGAAATCTGTGAGGGTCAGAAGACCAATTGACAGGTACACATACACTAGATATTTAGCCCGTCATTATGCCTATATGACTAAGGTGATAGGTTTCAAAGAACCCACTAAGTTTGATGAGGCAGTTGCAGATGAGAACCGGTGTGCTGCTATCGATGAAGAGTATTCAACTTTGGCTGAAAATGAAACATGGAAATTGGTTTAGTTGCCTGAAGGCAAAGTCCCCATTGGCTGCAAATGGGTGTACAAGGTTAAATGCAAGTCAGACCTTAACTATGAGGAGACTTTCAATCCTGTGACTAAAATGGCAACTGTTAGAATTGTCATTGCATTGGTAGTGTCTAAAGGCTGGAAGTTATGGAAAATGGATGTGAAAAATGCCTTTCTGAATGGTGACTTTCAGGAAGAAGTTTATATGGAGCAACTTGAAGGCTATGTGCATACGGACTATCCTACACATGTATGCAAATTAAAAAAGGTATTATATGAGCCGAAACACACACCTAGAGCATGGAATGCTTGAATTAGCAACTATTTATAGCAATATGGATTTAAGTTGAGTGATGCAAATCACAGTTAATTTGTGAAGAAGAAAGATCATGGCTATGTGTTTCTGGTTGTTTATGTAGATGATTTAATCATCATTGGAGATTATGAGAACATGATTGCTGAAATTAAATCATTGTTGCATGCTGAATTCAAAGTCAAAGATCTTGGTGAGCTAAAATATTTTCTGGGAATTGGGGTAGTGTCTACACCTCAAGGCATATGGTTGTTACAGAAGCAGTATGCTTATGGCATATTACAAAAGTATGGTATGGCTGAATGTAAGGCTATGGATACACCCCTAGACCAAAATGTCAAGCTGCTGATTGATGTTGGGATAGAAATTGAGAATGTAACCATAAATACATTTAAGTTCATTACCATTTCATCAGAGAAATGATACTAGCAGAGTAGATTGACTTGATGCATGTGAAGACTAAAGACCAGGTAGCGGATATCTTTACCAAATCACTTGGCAAAGAGAAGTTCATCTATTTTAGGCAGCTACTTGGAGTATTGCAGATGGTTTGAGCTTAAGGGGGAGTGTTGGAAATCAAGCTCCACTCTGTCTCTTTTTATGTGACTTATCGATATTAGCTGGATATAGCTATACATGTGTGTGTCATTGAATAAGTCAATAGAATTGACCTAACCATAGTTAGATGATGGTTAGTCAAACCTAGTGAAACTCTCTCTTTTAGTATGTGACTAAATGAATGAATGAATAAGAGAATATGGTATAAAGAGAGGTGTCGAAGCAAAGGCAGATGGATTTGGAAGGCTGATGATATGCAAATTTCTTCTTTCGGTTATGTGAAAGAGCATTACGTAGACTAGTCTCAGTGTACGAGAGATTGTCTCTCATAAGAAGGTCTATGGCCAAGAGGGACATTTGGCTTTTTGTGGCTAATTTGATCAAGCCATGTGAATGCTTGGCTTTGGCTTATTGTAGGCATTGACTTGAGGGCACCTTTATGCACATTTGGGGATTTGCCATAAAATGAGTGGATTTGGCTTGGTGGATAAGATTGGGGTACAATTCTAGTAGTCTTTGATGTTTCCTTGTAGGTAGGGATAGTCAGTCAATGGGGTTCTAGCAACTCATTGGATTGTAATCCTTTGTAGGTTAATTACTGGGGATCAAAGGAGGCTAGGCCCTATAACTTGAGGACTGTGATAGGGTAAACATGGTTGTTTGCTGCCCTGGTTGTGGGGGTTTGGCATCCCACAATTTTATGTATGGGGATATCAAGGTAGTTTATGCATGAGCTTTGACACCTAAATGAGCTTGTTACTAGTGTAGTAGCCTTGTGCTTTGAGCAAAGCTTTCAGAACCCCTCGAGTTGGATTTGGGTCACATCATCTGTGTTGCCACAATACTTGGTTGTGTAAGGGACGTGCATGTGAGTGGGCACCTTACCTTTGCTTATTCAGTATTGGCACCCACCATTGATGGTTCATATTAGACGGATGTACATGATTGGCTAGCCTATCATGGTCTACATGAGCTTTGAGAAATTTATTGTTGAGGAGAGTACCATTGCTCTTTTTAAGGGGTGAATTGGGGTGTGTGGTTAGTATCCTTGCTCAAAGTTGTGATAATCTTGATACTAGATAGCTCCAAATGGATGTGTTGTAATTCAAGGTCAATGTCAAGGAGAGGACTGGGGAGAGAGAAAGAGGAGAGAGAAGACTACAAAAGAGAGAGAAGAAGAGAAGCAAAAGAGAGAGAAAGAGGGTGACAAGGAGAGAGAAAGACAGAAAAGGGAGTAAGGAAGCCATGACAGTTGGAGAGGGGGAGAGAAGATGAAGGAGACTTATTATTATAATCTAATGGTCAAAAATCTAGTCCCTTACACCTTTTATACTGGCTAGTGTAGTTGGTATTTTATCCTCATTATTTTATTTTTCCTCTTTTACATTCTATCCCCACCCAAAGGTTTTGGCCCTCAAAAACAAGTTGGGCACTAATTACAAAAAGACAGGGTAGGAGCAGACCAGAGTACTACTCTGCTGCTGCAGACATTACAAGGGTTATCTGATGGAATGGCGAGTAATTGTTGATGCATAAAGGGTCATTGATTAAGTATGATATATAGGTATCATTAGGGAATGATAAAATTTAAATCTTGACCCATATTCTCTAAGAAGATGAAGCCTGCAGGGAGTGGACAGGGTGTTGTCTACTACAGGACCTTGTATAGTAAATCTGAGATAACTTTCTATAGAGAACTCCGATCAAGGCATGCTACACATCAAAATGGAGTTCTAGGTGAGTGCTTTCAGTCCATGTAGGTTGGGTTTGGCTATTCAGAGTTCAGAGTAAAATCTGGTGTAAAATAGTGAGCTTTTGTAATCTTCCATGCACTAAAATATGGCCATAGATAACCAATCTTTAGCCAAAAGAGTCTACCAAAAAAAAAAAATTGCCCACAAGATGGATGCTAGTCTAAATGAGATCCCAAGCAATCCATTTACCTCCTAGATCAAAAGGTATTTTGCCATAATGATTATCCAAGAGAAAAGAATGGCCATCAACCACATACTCCAATCCATCCAAATCAAATGGATACAAGGAAGTATCCCCATAATCAAGTCCATTATCATATCCATAATCTCCCGGATCATAGGGAAGCACAATGCCATCTTCATCTTCATGTATGCCCAAATCATGTATTATATCATCATCAGACATATACCAATCATCGTAACCATGATCAAGGTACTCATTATCATGCATTCAATGGCTGTTGTAAACCTTGATTAATTTAAAGCGATGGTCAAGAAGGTCATCATGAGGTTTCTCCAAGAATCTAAAACCTTCAGCATAACCATCTACATCTATGAGTGCCTCATGTGATTCTTCAGCTAATATGTCATGAGCTTGTACATCTTGCTCTTCACTGTTCCCTTCTTGTACATCTTCTTGGTCTTCTTTCTCTTTTCCCTTCAATTTAATCTCCAACCACATAGAGAAATTGGCATTAAGTGTGCCCATGGTGGCTCTCATGTGACACATTTCCTTCATCATCTCAACATGATTTTCCTTTAGCATCTCAGCAAGATTTTCTGTACTGTGTACATCTTCTTGTTGATCATGTTGCTCATTATCCCCTTCTTGCTATTCAGCTTGTTGCTCTCTTGTTCATAATCAGCACCTTGAAAAGAACTCATCATTACATTTGGGTGATCATGAGGTATGAACCGATTGGAATATAGGATACCATGGTGCTTATGAACTTGTTGCTCATCAAAGCTAAAAGAGTACCTGAAAAGGTGGATGCTCATAAGCATAAGCATGTTGCCCATCATAGCCATTCTACTTTCAAGGTTCAATGCAATGATACTCTGCATTATGACATGGTACATCATATCTATAAGCATTAACATGCTGCCAGATGTACTTGCATATTGCTCATGTTCATTTGCATGTTGTTGATGTCCATATTCATAAGATGCATGCATATCATAGTGTGTACCATCAACATATACATGTTGGCCATAAGCATACGCATTTGGTGCATAATGCCCATGAGAATACTCATCATGACCATAAAACTCATCATACTGTTGATAATACTCAAGGTGATGAGAATCCATACTTAATTCAAGTCTTGCTCCTTTTTCTCTGTTCGCCTTCATAAGAGCAATATATCGATCAATTAAAGCTCCAAGTTTATCAATATTAGCCTGTGTTTGAAGCCAACCTTGTTCAGTAGAGCTGGAGCTATTTATCTTAGTTGCCATTGTAATCAAGTTGCTTTCAGAATATTCCAAAGAATGGCAGAAGCCAGCCACAGCAATATCATGTGATCATGAATCCTCAAAGAATGCAGAAGTATCTCATGGTTTAGTAATTTACTGTGAGTGTTCTGTGTTCTCATGAGCCATATGGACAATGAACATCTCAACAAGAGAAACCAGCAGCAACAAGTGCAACTCAGTAGTCTTCATTGCATGTCAAACATCTTCCCAAACATCTCATTGACCCATTAAGTCTTCAACTTTCAGACTGAAGATCAAGTATTGTAAAGTGAGCTTGCCAATTACTGAGCTTATTATCCAAGGAGCTGTTAGCATGTTTTGAGTCATGTGCAAAGGATTTTATACATTATCAAGTGCTGCGTTAGAGATGCCATGAGTGAGGTCAGCAGTGCGTGCAGATTTTCATTGTCCCTTATCCTTGGAGTTGATGCCAGATCCATTAATAGTTGCTTCTTTATTCCATGATCCAGACCATCTGAAAGGACCCTTGGTAGCAATCTTCTCAGATTCCTTGATGATCGTGAAGTGCCATCACTAAGAACACTCAAATAAGTCACCCTCTATTTAAATACTTGCCATGTATACTCACAATTTCAGGTCTTGTTCTAGATAGTTGATTGCCTCTACTTAATCTACCAACCACTTTGCATATGCTTTTGCATTAAAAGAAAACTTGGAAATTTGATATTCTAACCTGAATCTTTGATTTGATCCACTCAATGCACATTTCTTGCAATTGATTATGTACACTTTCTTCAATCATAAATTGTCTATATAAGTGTTCCCAACAACTATTGCACTTTTCATTGGCAAACATGTTAAATATAGGAAGTAGTTTCACTTGCATAACCCAATCCTACTTAATCCTTTTCACCTTATGAGCTATATCAATCTTGTTTGTATCTTTGGCATCCTTTGCAATTAATACCTTCTTTTGTAGAATCTATGTTTGTAGCATTTTTAGGTCTTTATCTCTACTAATCCAACTAGACAATGGAAAAAGTACTAGTAGTTTCTTTCTTCCCATCCAATTTCCCTTCCATTGCATTATCCAAAATGCTAAGCCATGTATTATAAATGCGTTCTTAGACATGCTTTCTTTCCATCCAATTTCCCTTCCATTACATCATCCAAAATGCTGAGCTATGTATTATAAATGCCTTCTTAGACACGACCATGTGGGAAAGCTTCTATTGAAAGCTTGAGTCAACAATCATTTAAAAAATACTAACAATTTTTTGCATTAGAAAAGAAAAAAATAATCAATTTATTTTCTTTAAAAACTTAAACATGCAGAAAGCAAGAGCTCTAATACAATAATTAAGAGAGTAATTGATTCAGAGTACTTACATCCCATTGTTGGCGACTTTCAATGGTCTTGGTCACACCACATGTAGGTTTTGAAGGTTGTCCATAGCTTATGATTTGGGATCTCAAGTGCTCTAGGGTGATCATGCAATGTGTTTTATCCAAGTGTTCTTGCATTTCTTCATTGGATAAAATAGACATAGCAACCAACACCTCTAGAGGGGCATCTTACACAATGTGTGCAATTTTCTTAACATAATGCTATTTAATACTTTCATTTTCATCAAATTCAATTGTGATTAGTATTCTTGCAACATAAATGGAGTGCTGATCTTCTAATATGTAGTAGAAATAATTGTCCAATTTCTCCTCTTTCACTAACTCTCTTGGTCTTCGAATGACTTCCCCATGATAATTCTTATATTTTGGCATTAGATATACACAAAAGGAAGTTGGACTGGGCTCTAGTTCAAACTTCCTCAATAGATAATTTGCATATATCTACTTCTTTGGACTCTAAATGTGTTAGGATGAAGTTTCACTACATTAGACTACTGAAATGGAGTATTTTTTGTCAAGGCCAAATGAAAAGTACTAAGTATAGGCATTAAGTCTTAGGGCCATTGACTTCTTTTTTAGCTTTGTAATTTGTTGCTCGTCGACTTTTGGTATTAACAAAGGCTCCTAGTCCCCTTAGATGCACTAGCATACGTTTGCCATTGTTTGCCTCTCATGTCAACTTTTCACAAAATGCAATGTATTTATAAGTGTGTGGGGGGGGGGGGGGGAGTAATGTGTCATTTAATTTTATGTTAACTAAGATTTGCCATGTGTAAACAAATATTTTGATATTTTTAAGAGGGATGTGGAGTGTATTGCCACAAGGAATTTTGGTGGATTTTTAAATCCAAGAGGAGAAGAGGAGTCATTGGATTTTTTTAGTTTTTTAATTTAAAATTTGGAGAAGGGTAACTAATAAATTTGATGACAAACTTTATGGGTGAATTTTATTTAGTTCGCAACCCGTGAGTAAATTAGTTTACGAATTCAAAAAGCAAGATTTAATATATTTTCTAATCTTCATTTATTAGAACTAATACTCTAAATCTAATATATTTATTGGAATTAAATAAATATAATATCCTATGGCTTTCCAATTTCTTAAGAAGAAAAATCTAAAACTTATTTTAATAAATGTAGCTAAACTTGCATGTTACCCTCGGACCACCTAGTCAAATTATTTTTTATAATATATTTACAAAAGAAGAAGTAAAAAAAAACAAATGCAGCTAATCTTTTTGTGCATTAGCTAGAAGATTTTAATCCAAATATCTAGGGGTTGAGTGTCAATTTTCTCCTTTTAAAACCCCATATGAGAGAGAGAGAGAGAGAGAGAGAGAGAGAGAGAGAGAGAGAGAGAGAGAGAGATTTGCACTAAGAATATTTGGATGAGACTCAAAGAATGACCCTATAGTGCATGGAAGCCACCCAAGCTTGACACAAAGTTTACCATGATAGTGTCCTCAAAAAGAAAGAATTCAAGGAAGGTGACCTCATCTTGGCCTATGATTCATGCTTTAGCAAGTTTCTTTGGAAAGCTTCAATAGTGTTGGATGGGCCCTTATAAGGCAGTCAACCCTAACATCTATGTATAGATAGAAGCCATAGACGCTTTGATGATCCCTTCCTAATAAATGGCTATCACTTGAATAAATATTTTTTTCTATGGGGATCTTAACTATTACAACAGATAACTCATATTCCTCTTTGGCAAATGAGAGATCAAGAGAGAGACTATGAAGATATTGAAGATGAATACTATGTGATGATTTTCATTCAAAGTGGAGAATTCCTTTGCGTTCTCTTGTTCTTTTGATGAGGAATATAAAGAATGTGTTAAAGTTTTTAGCTCCCTGATGAATGACACGATCAAGAGGCAAGTGATAGAATAAGTCTAGAGATATGTGAGAAGAGAGAAGGCAAAAATCAAAGCTAAGAACGAGCTTGTAGTAGAAGCCTCCTTTGACATCCTTGCAGCACTCTTCACAGAAGTCCCCATGGTGACTCAAGGTCCCCTTCCTAGTTAGATGTGTCCTAGAAATATTGATGATAGACCAGCAAATGTAGTCCCATTGCCTATCTTTAAGGGATAGTATAATGAAGACCCCGATCTTCATGTAGTTGAGTTCATGGTAGTGTGTGTAGCCAACAACACCAGAACCCATGAACATTGGTTGGTGATATTCCCTACCACTTTCAAAGGCACAACGTTTTAGTGGTATGAGAGATAAGTAGCAGTAACTTTTGGCACATGGGATGGCCTTCCTCACTAAATTCAAGCGTGAAGGTTTTGAAGAGCGGATGTGAGAGGAGTTCATGAAGTTAAATCGAATGGGTGGAAGCATATGTAATGGAATCCATATTGAAGAGATGGACTAACCATTACTTAGATGAAGGCATCCAAAATGGAGTTTTTCTTAGAGGTTTACAGCCATAAGTTTGTAAGTTTGTGGAATTGAATAGACCAGTCAACCTGCAAGTTGCAGTGGAAGGTGTAAGACTATATGATGAAGTTGAAGCAAGGCTGTCGACGACCTCAAGAAGAGAAGTCTTATCTCCTCCCATAACAAGAATGGTATACCCACCAAATACAGTCCCAGGGACTGTTTCCTACTCCTACCCTCAGATTCAAACAGTGTCGTAGTACAATGTACCAAATCCACAGTGGGTCCACATATGACAATACCTCAAATGATGGTTCAACCATAACAATAGTGGCCTCAAATAGTTCTCCCAATGGCGACTCAACAATAACCGTGAAACCCTACCAACAATTGGAACCAACAACCACCAGTCTCAACAAGAGCTCTGAATTAGAATCAGAATAGAGGACCCTTTGGATCAACCCAACCAGTTTATGTAGTAATTACATAGGCTTCCCAAAACCCTACAGCCCCTACTCTAGGAGGCAAAAATTTGAAGAACTATTTGTCGAGTTTAGTTGCAAGCATTAAGAAAGAGTTGATGGATGTGATTACAAAATAGTTGCAGATGTTGAAGGTGGATACTGCTAACATATCCAGTCCTATAGGAGGTGGAAGAGATGTGATGCGATCTAATACATGGTATAGAAAGTGCCATCAAGTGGGACATCTAGCCATTGAATGTACCCGAAAACCAAGTATTCCCGAGGCCTTTTGTTTGTACTGTTTAAGGAAGAACCATACAAAGGATATCTACTCTGAGATGCATGAAAGAAGGAATAAAGATGAAGAAGCAAGATTCAACTTGTTGGAATCCAAGCTGACTACCTAGGATATCAGACCAAAGCCTAAAGAGTTCGGTCCTAATTTTGGCCTAAGAAGATTTTCCTTTCAAAGTTACAGAGAGGACGATAGTCTCAGAGATCAGAAATTGAGCGTTAACAAATGTGAAGAAAAGGAACATATCTCACCAAACTGTCAAATCCCTAGAAGGTCCATGGACTACAAACCCATTTGTATGTAGTAGCAGATGCAAGGGAGAAGGCCGCATTGGAAAAGACTATCCCAATCTAGCGCCAACACCACTAATAGCGAGCAAAAGGCACATGAGCCCTCCTCCAATTTAGTAGAGTTAGAAGTGGTCAGCATGCCACAAAAAAGGAACTATTCATCCAAAAAGACAGTAATCCCTATGCTAAGATTGTGAAGTTCAA
Source organism: Lygodium microphyllum (assembly GCF_053477565.2). Lineage (NCBI taxonomy): Eukaryota > Viridiplantae > Streptophyta > Polypodiopsida > Schizaeales > Lygodiaceae > Lygodium > Lygodium microphyllum. The sequence goes on from NC_141163.1 coordinate 112,136,290, forward strand.
TGTCCCAACAAAGAAACATAATAATATAGAGTATAATAATGTAGTACAGAGCACTGCAGTGCCATAGAGAGCCACAGAGACAATTACATAGATAGGACCAGAGATCCAAGAGATAGAGGATATAGAAGTATCTCTAGTGGCAGAAGAAGTGCATATGTTATTGGTTCTAGAGGAAAAAGTGAAGAATATGACTTGGTCAAAGACCTAGACACCTTTAAACCAAACCTAACATTCTGACAATTGTTGATGTTATCTCCTAGTAGACCTAAGGATTACTCCTCCCACTACCCCTAAGTCCAATAAGGTCCCAGAACCTGTGAAAGAAGTGGATGTGACTAACACCTTCTTGGATCCTGGTACCTCACAGATTGGCATGTGGATTAAAGGATGCTTTATAGTAGATGCATTGATTGATGGAGGTTCATCATTGAACATAATGACCGATGTAACAATGAAGGATCTAGGCTTGCAAGGTATGTAGCCTATGCAGTGGCTTATTAGATTGGTAGACCAAAGTAGAATTTAGCCTTTGGACATTCTCCCATATGTGAAGACAACCCTCACAGGAAGAGACTATTGGTTGACCTATCTAGTGGTAAAACCAAATTCCTATGGGACCTCATCAAAGGAACCCTAACTCTAGGCAGAGAACCCAAAAAATTGGTATTGAAGTTGTATGGATTGCAAAAAGGTAATGGATCCACTTACATTGAAGTCTTAATAGAGTCTTCCAATGAAGTAACATATGGCACATCAGGAGACAAAGAGATTGTCAAACAAATCTTTTCCAAGAAACAGAGGTATAGTCCCTGACAGTGGGCATTGCAAGCCAACTCCCGAAAGAAGCAAAGTCTTTGTCAATGGGTGAATATCTCCTGCTTGAACCCAAAGTGACTTCGAAAATCACTTCTGACAGTGAGATAGAGACAGAGATAGAGATAGAAGTAGAGATAGAGACATAGATAGAGACAAAGACAAGAGCAGAGATAAATGCAGAAGCAAAGACAGATGATACAATAGAGAACTTGTTCTTCTCTTATAGAGCCCCTACAAAGGCAGAGAAGATAGAGTCCGAAGATGACAATGTAAAAGAAGACTATGAAAGTGAGATGGAAGAATCTATCTTACCCAAAGAAGGCACAAATGAGGAAGAGGTCCCAAAAGCCTTAAAAGCAAAATATCCCATGTTGTTAGATAGAATGACTATGGTAACCTTTGGATAATGAGTCACATTATACACAAAATATCCACAAGAAAGGGATTAAGTAGAATAAGCCTTCCTTCAGTAGTGGCTCTTGTCGCCCTAATCTACCATTTTTAAGAGAGGATGATGACGATGCACCTTACCAACAACCACCAGTTTGGCAACCCAAATAGAAATACAAAGATTCCTGTTACTATGACGTTCTTGGATGCATCCTCAAAAGACAAGTCCTTAAGCCAAGAAGTAACTAATTTCCAAACCAAACCTAAAACAATAATGATACCATTTCAGCATTCCAAGAAGCAAGTTCAGTCCCCATGGAAAGAGGAAGTTAGTTCTAGTGGAGAATTAGAAGAGGAGACCAGGAGTTGGATCTATACCCAAAAGTAGTCAGTGGGACCTTCATCCACGAACTGGAAGGTGAAAAGCAATTCACGTTCATGGATGCAGATGGTACTGAAGGTGGATATCATTCTTCCAAAAGAAGAGCTGTTGACCCTGCATGACCTTCTGAAGGAGAACTTGATGTGTTTGCATAGTCATACAAAGATTTGAAGGGGATTGATCCCACAACGTGTCAACATCACATCAACCTAGAGCTTGATGCTAAACCTGTGAGACAAAGATAGAGACACATGAATCCAAATTATTTTGCCCTCATGAAAGATGAATTGCTAAAGCTCCTTGAAGCTGAGTTTTTTTTATCGAGTGGCCAATAGTGAATGGTTTTTGTTCATCATGGTAGTACCAGAGAAAAATGAAAAACTGCCACTATATGTGGACTTTTGAAAGTTGAATTCCAAGACTAAGAAGAAGGATTGTTTCTCTATTCCTTTCATAGACTAATAGTTGAAAACAATAACAGGTCATGAGCTCTATTCTCTCTTGGATGGATTTAGTGGATATAACCAAGTCCAGATCGTAGAAGAAGATCAATCCAAAATAACCTTCACAATAGAATGGGGAATCTATGCTTATAGAGTGATGTCATTTGGGCTCTGTAGGAATGCCCTTGCTACCTTCCAACGAGTGATGATGGCCACATTCCAAAACCATCTGCATGATTTCATTGAGGTATACCTCTAGATGATGTCTATGTCAATAGCCTAATCCATGAGCCTTGGGGACACTTGGAATTGTGGTTTAACAGATGTCGAGAGTATGGGATCTCTCTCAACCCTAATAAATGAGTCTTCAAAGTCTATTCAGGAGTTCTTTTGGGCCACATTGTCTCTACATAAGGGATAGCAACAATCGTGCTAAAATTGAGAATATTGGAGCTTTAACATCACCAACCAACCTCAAATAATTGAGGGGATTCCTTGGCCATGTGGGCTATTACAGAAGGTTCATTTTATACTTTGTGATAAAGGCAACCCCCCTACATAAGCTTTTGAGAAAAAATATAGAGTTTACATGGAGCATTGATTGTGAAGAAGCATTCAATACCCTAAAGTAGTGTTTGATTGGAGCACCCATCTTGCAACCTCTTGATTGGACGAAGGAGTTCCATGTGCACACACTGATGCATCTGTCGAAGGGCTAGGTATAGTCTTATGTCAAAAGGGCTCCTCAAAGTTAGATCAACCCATCTATTATGCAAGCTGAAAAGTAACTGATCGAGAACGTAACTACACAGTGACAGAGCTTGAATGCTTGGCAATGGTATTCACCTTGGAGAAGTTTCAATACTAACTACTCTTCATTCACTTCAAATTCTATGTGGACCATGAGGCCTTGTCCTTCTTGATGAATAAGGCACATGTGAAGGGGAGAATGATGAGATGGGTCCTTTTATTCCAAAAGTTTGACTTTGAAGTGGTTATTAAAGTCGATCGCTCCCATCTCCTGGCTTATCATATGTGGAGAATCTCTCAGAGCGACGAAGAGGAGTAGAATGACCTAGACCTCCTTGATGCTTCCCTTTTTCTAGTCAGAATTGTAACCCCATAGTATGCAGACATAACTAACCTCTTGGCTACTCAACGTATCCCCTTGGTATCTCCAATCATGAGAAGAAAAAGCTTATGTTGGAATCAGCCCCCTACACCTTGTTAGGTGGTGCATTGTATAAGAAAGGCAAGGATGAAGTACTAAGAAGATGTATTACAAGAGATGAGATTGGAATAGTATTGAAAGATGCTACGATGAGCCCTGTGGAGGACACTTTGTTGGGGAAACAATAGCTAGAAAGGCCTTGCTCTCTCGCAGGATATTGGTGGCCAATCCTCCACAAGGATGCCTATGATTATTGCAAATATTGTGATGCTTGTCAAAGAATGGGAAAGCCTACCAAATCTAGTGCTATGCTATTGCAACCCATCCTTCCCCTAAAGCCATTCGAGAAGTGGATAATTGACTTCGTTGGCCCCATTGATCCTCCCAATAGAAGGAAGCATAATAGATACATCCTAGTATGTACTAATTATGTTACAAAGTGGTGTGAAGCCAAAGCTCTCAAGTGAGATGATGGCAACAATATGGCTTTGCTCCAATATGAGAATATCATAACTCGGTTTGGCAGTCCCCTAGAGCTAGTAAGTGATAGAGGTACTCACTTCCTCACAACAAGATTATGGAAAAATTAACAGAGTTGTACATGATCCACTAAGTCCACGCCTTACTACCCTAGAGCGAGCGGCCAAGTTAAAGTTACCAATCGAATCCTCTACTCAATCTTGACAAGGACAATTGTTGCATATCAATGTGATTGGGACAATTGACTTATAGAGACCCTTTGGGCATATAGAACCTCCCATTAGGCTACTATAAGATAGACCCCCTTTTCAGTTGGTGTACGGTATAGAGATCATGTTCCCTATTGAAGTAGAGTTGCCCTCTCTACCCGTAGCTATCAAAGAGCACTTGGGAGATGATGAGTCCTTGCAGTGCCATCTCCTACACTTGGAATGTCTGGATGAGACTCGCACGATGGCCCTACAGTGTATAGAAACCACACAAGCTTGTTGAAAGGCCTATCATGATAGCTTCATCAAATAGAAGGAGTTTAAGGAAGGTGACAATCCTGGCCTATGACTTGAGATTAGGCAAGTTTCCAAGCAAGATTCAATAGCATTGGATGGGCCCCTATAAGATACTTGCTATCAACCCTAATGGATTTGTCTCCAAGTGTAGACAGTTGATGCTTATGATGATCCCTTCCTAATTAATGGCTATTGCCTAAAGAAGTATTACCATTCTTGGGGATCCTGACAATCACGGTCGATAGTCCCTTCATTCCTTGTGCATCGATTGGTAAGGCTTTGCCTATTACTCCTGATATCCCTCTTGCTTATCTTGATGAGGTGGCCTCGTTCTTCTAGCCCTTCACAACCACCTTCCACTCCTCCTTACTCCCTTTGCATTTGATCTAGCAAAGGTGGCAAGGATGGTTCTGATACATGGTATTCTTGCCATTTTCTTGTTTGAAAAAAATAATAAAAATAAATAAATATATCGATCATGAGAGAAAAGGACTTCGGTTCCTATCATACCGACCTATTCTTCGAGAAAAGGTGGAGACAACCTTGGGAGTAGGAAAAAAGGAAAAAAAAACAAAACTTTTATAAGAGAAAAGAAAGAAATTCCGTGTCATAATAGGCCTCATTCCAAGAAAAGGTGGCACACACCCTTGGACGAGAAGCTGGCTATGGAAAATGAGGTCACACCTTGTAGTCCCTAGGATATTTGAATCACTAGCAGAACTTTTCTAGAAGTAGTTCCAATGGCACCTCCCTTAGTGCATTGTCTCTTGCAACTTCCTTAGTGTCTCTAACTCCTACAATAGACAATATCTCCAATATGCAATCCAAGTTCTAGACTTGTTGGCTGCCTCCTTGGACTGATGTAAGTTGACATTATCAACCAGACAAAGCTGATCTTCCTTGACAATCCTTTGAGTGATGTGAGCTTTCATCCTACTAGATGGGGATGTGAATATGGGTTGTCGTTTGTATTTATCAAATGAGTGTGAGACAAAGGGTGGGATGAGTGACCAGTCATTGCCCTTTATATTCAAATGAAAGGTGAGATGTGTGAATAGAGCATTGCATGCACGGGATGGGCCTTTCAATGCCCGAAGCATAATTTGTTCATGTGCATGGCACTATAAGGTTCCCTAGCCTTCCTTCTCGCATCCTAGGCCAAGTCCATATGATAGGATGCACTACTACACCATCAATTGCACACAAGGCATACAATCTTTGCACAAGTAACAATGAGAATTACATCAATGGATGTGAGAAATGGGTTATCCTCATGTATCTATCAATAGAGTGTGAGACAGAGGGGGGGATGAGTGCGATTAGTTTTCTTTTCAATCAATTCTTGAGAGGTGAGAATTGAGGGACGTTACGATAATTGAAGTTAGCTTAACCAGCTCTTTATCGATAATGCTACCTCCCTAGGTGTTGCTGCATAGTCCCTATCATGCTAGACGAGTGTGATATGGTGAGCCATGGTACTCGCTATTGACAACTATGTCCCTTCATGTATTAGCGACAATTAACCTCGACCATCTGCAAACAAGGCTAAGTTTTTCTAACCCTACCCTTTTTTTTATAAGTATCGGTCATGTTTTAAGTGTGGGAACATACGGGTATGGGACGTGGTTAAGTATTAGGCCCCTGTTGATTAGTCAATCCGATCTATTTAGGTCTTAAGTGTGGGGGCGTGTCCCTGTGCGTTTGTTTTGCATACCCTCATTGGAAACATCTCTATCTGATCATTCATGAATACCATGTCCTAATTTTGCCCCGATGTCCTATTTTCGCCCTGTCCCTAGGGCCATTCCTTGTCTGTTTGTCTTTATCCTTTGTTTTGCTGCTTTTCAATGCGAATACATTCTATGTTCATCGAAATTAAATTTTATCACTTTTTCCATGTGAACCCTCCCATTTGCCATTGGAACCCTATTCCAGCTAGATAGCCCTGTTTCATTTGTTCCTCCACACATTTTTCCTTCTTGCTACATTCCATTCCGACTTTATGATTTTTTAAATTAATTTTTAATTTTGGTTTTTCATTTCATTTTAGTGTTTTTTTCATAGGAACCACTTCTATTCTCGTTGTTACTACGTTTTGACATGATAGACCCATCTGTCTCCTCGTTAGAGATGATTTTCCTTCTTTTTGCATTTTGTTCCGAGACTGACGGATTTTGTAAAATTAATTTTCATGATTGATTTTTTATATTTTTCCAAGTAAACCCCCTTCTTGGTTGACAAACGTGCCATACGCATTGTCCATCGCCTTGCCCAATTTTGCTTTTTACAGCATCTTGATTCGATGCCCTGATCTCTTCGAATTAATTTTTTCGTTTAATTTTGAGTTTTCACCCCCGTGTCTCGCCTCACTGACCTATTTTTGTCTCAATCATCGTTTTTGGTCTTCACAGTGTGGCATTTTGTCGCTCGAATTCTTTCCTGCCCCCGATCGTTCCCACCGTTAGTGCAAATTTGTTTACCCCCGCCTATGTTTGTACATGGGACGAGGGCGGCACACTTTATATTTTAAAAATACACATAATTCTAATAATAATAATCCTAATTTACCAATATTAAAAAAAAGACTCTAGAAAAATCATTTCTCCCTCCCCAACCATCCTCTCTCTCTCTCTCTCTCTCTCCTGCGTTCTCCCTCCCTTTTCCTAACTCTTCCTTCTCTCCTCCATTTTTGCTACTCTCCTCCCTCCATCTCCTTCCCGTCCCCCCTTCTTCTTTTCCTACCCCATATTCTCCTTCTTCTCCTCTTCTCCTCCTTCTTCCCTCCTCGCTTCTCCTCCCTCCCCACCCCTCTTGGACACCGATGCCACCCACTTCCCATCCACTGCTGCCATGTTGTCCAGCTGCGCACCACCGCTATCGCCAAGTTTGCAGTGCCCATAGTCGCGGCCACTACGAAACTTGATGCTGCCGCTTGTGAGTAGCACTGTACATTGCCACACCATCCCCTCCTATCGCCCTCCTCTTCTCCCTCGTGACCCCTCTCTCCCATCACCCTCCTCCCCCACCCCACACCCAGTCTCGCCCAATCCCACCCAATTCCCACCCCCATCCATGCCCGCCTGCCCATAGGTCCCAGTCCCCTCTTATCCTATTAACTGCCCCATATAACATTAATCCCCCCCCCCGCCCCCCCCGGCCCCGCGTGCGCAAACATAACCTTAAAACAATCCTTAATCCCACATTAACCTTCCCCCCACAAATAATTAAATCCCACCCTCCGAACACCTTAATTAACCCCACTCTCACAACCTTACCCCCTACCCCCCTAATTTAATTTTTACCCTCCCCCCATTTATTTTCCCTTTCTACCATGTGTACGCCCTCTCTAGACCGTGCAACGTTTATGTGTCGCCTACGAAAGGGCCGTTCGTGTGTGCGGTTTTGGTCCTCATGTGCATGTTCATGCTAGCGATCATTCACACGCGAGGATGCGCGTGCAGTTTTTTCCATGCGATGGTGAGCTTGCAGTTGTTCACACGTAGTCAAACACACACTACAAGATATAGGCCTTATATCGACATTAAAAGCGACGAAAATGAAAATAACAAAATTTGCCCCCGTCGTTGCAAAAAGCGTTGCTGTTGGCGACGCCATAGAACAGTCGGTATCAGCGTCGCTATTTGCGTCGGTATTAAACGTTGATACCAATGCAAATAATGAGCTGATAACGACGCTCTGTGACGCTAACAACGACGCCAATAACGATGCGTGCAGGTAAATTTGCGACGTTAATAGCGACGGTAATAGGAAAAAAAAATTGTGGCAGGGCAGCTGCCCTGCCACATATAACACTGTGTGCTTTATTTGGGCCATATAAAATAGTTTCTGCACTGTGTAGAATGCTCGTGTAAACAAAAACAAAGTGTACTTAAATCATAACACTAATACATGAAATAAATACATGATTGCATAATGAAAGCAACTGGTACAATCATGACAAGATATTACTACTATATAGAAAATGTCTACACAAGTCAGGCGACCAAAAAAGAAGGGTGTGTGAGCTCCAGGGATCCAAGGGCGAGCTATATATCCTCACCATCCGAAAGCTCGTCTCGCCGCAAAGGAGCATCGAACGGACTCTGCAAAAAAAGAAACGCTGCACTATATATTTTGTACTGTACATTGAAACACTAAATTAGTTATCGCATATAAAATATAGATACGACAAATCCTAAACACGTTATCACCTTTGGACTACATCCCCTCGAGAATTCCCACTTCTCAATTGAGACCTCTACCCCTTAGCAAGACACTGCAGTCAAAGCTTCATACAACCATCGCATTGATATGAACTGTGGCATCTCCTCCATGCCCTCGGGATACCGAATCGATCAATGGCGCGTACTACATCGAAATTCAGATCGCGCTTCCGCTCGATCTTGCCTAGCGATCTGGTACCTGGCGAGCCACGTCTCCATAGAGGCATGGTGCAACATACAAAAGTGATTCACCTTATCCTCCATTGCAGCATCTATTCTTTTTCTACCCCATTTCCAACCACCACATCTCCGGTCAGTCTATCATCGTCCTTCAGTGACCATAGCATTTTGTTGTCTGGATCCACCGTTGGTAGCCATTGTGAAATATGCACTAGTGCCTCAGACACCAACCAACCTTTAGCCATGCTACCTTCTGGCCGAGCTCGTTGTCGCACAAAGCCTTTTAGGGTTTTCATAAAGCGCTCTAAGAAGAACATCTATCATGTATGGACAGGTCCAGCAATCTCCACTTCATCTACAAGATGCACAATAAGGTGGATTTGTATTGTGAGCATGCTGGTAGGCAGGTATTTCTCAAAGAGACAGACCGTCTCCACTGCTCCCCGACTCGTGGATTCAATAGAGGACGTCTTAATCTCCTTCCGTGAGATCCATTGCACTAAAATGGCCCTGCGTATTTCTGAAGTAAGGCATCCTGTGATCGCGATCGGTAGTACAAACTGCCACAAATGAGAAAGCATTATGAACAATGGCTACACTCCAAATAGCAAAATGTGCACGCCAATTACAATCAAATCGTAGTACAAACCTGGCATATCTTATGCCAATCATGGGATTTTAGCCCTGATAATTGGTTATCTTTAGAAAATGCAGACTTGAGGGGATGCATCATACATGTCGGAGTGTGAATAGACTTGACTACTTGCTTCACAGTGCGCTCTTATTTAGTGGACAAAACCCAAGGAGCGTAAGGTAGCTACACGCAACCATCAGTACTCGACTGTGGCCAAAGCGCCTTCATCTTGCCTACCTTCTTCAAATCCATTTGTGCCCCTATAGTGTCTCTCTTTCCTGTTATGTGGTCCCATAGCAAGCTGTCCACATTCTTGAAAATATGCATGGGATCCAACAAGTGGTTGATCTGTAAGTGGGTCCAATATGGCAACTCGTAGAAAACTGAGAACTGTCGCATTCCGTTTGGATGTGACTCCACGTAGACCATTTTTAGCTCGTACTAGCTTGCGGCATTCATACGTGTTGGAGGTCGTCCAAGAAAACCTTTCGTGAGTCCATGACCCTCTGGCAAGAAAGCGGCGTGTCCTTGATATACCATCTTCTTCATGGTTCGTGACCTTCGAGAGTCTAACTGTGGTCCGCACAATGGACATGCATAATAACCTGAGGTAACCATACCTGTTCCAACACCTCTATCCAATGAATACAAACTTGAACGAGATAAAATATAGATATTACCAACTAGAACGGAAGCCTATTTACCTGAGCACTCTCCGAATCCTAGAAAGTCATGCATCGTCCACATGAGAATGGCTCGAATATTGGTGGATTGTCGACCATCACGCTTGCTCATAGCTTGGACAGTGACCCTCTCCTCCCACAAAATCTTAAGCTCATCAACTAATGGACGAAGATACACATCCATATTTTTGACTTTGTAGCAGCCAAGGACGAGTAAGCTAAGGATGATATGTCCTTTCTTCGTAGAAAGCCATGGAGGGATATTGTAGTTGACAATGACTATAGACCACACACTATAAGAAGTTGAGCGCAGACTGAATGGGTTCACGCCATCCATTGCAAGACCGAGCCGAAGATTCCTTGGCTCTCGGGCAAAGTGTGGGAAGATAGAGTCAATGTGGCTTCATGCGCGTGAATCCGCAAATATTCATTGAACTCCATCTATGGACCTATTATGCGCATGCCACGTTGTTAAGCTCGCTATGCCAGACGTACGAAACATGTGGTTTATGCGGGGGATAAGCGAAAAGTGTCTAAGAACTTTTTGAGGGATGGTTTGCCCTTGCAAGTCCTGTCGATACCTATGAGCACCACACTTTGGACATGTCTCCATAGTCTCGTATTCTCCTCGAAACAGTATGCAATCGTTGATACATGCATGGATGCTGTTGTAGTCCATGCCAAGCTTTCGTAAAACATGTCGTGCATCATCAAGAGACTCAGGCATGGTATTTGCAGGTGATAATATATGATATTTCAGTAACCAAAAAAAAATCATAAAACACCTTGATAAAGCACAAATGTTTTTAATGATAGTGCCGAAAAGAAATCAACAAAGCGTAGGTACAAGGTACCTGAACAACTCGGTCACACTCGCATTGCTCCACCCATATTTTGCTTGCACACTTAGGAGTGCAAGCAGTGTCTTCAGGCAAGATACTCGGCACCCATCATATAATGGTATGGATGCTTCCTCTCTAAGCGGATCATAAGTCTCGACATCCATGGGAATCAATGCATCGATCATTGCCTCCATCTCAGGCTCCAAGATTGTAGGTAGGTCTGGAAGGTTGCCTGTCTCCTCTGGTATTGACAGTATAGATTGGGTGGTACCTTCCAAGTGGTGGATTGGCTCAGGCACTCTATTCTTCGCACGCCCACGAACTCTTCTAATTGGCCGCAAAGGGTGCACTCCTCCTTGGGATGAGACGTCACCTCCCTGGATAGAAAATTTGCGAGCCACACCCAATCTTCTTGTATATGGTATTCAATTAGCTTGCGAGTACAATGCATGATTGATATTAACTTTTCTTACTGTTTGCTAAAAATCCAAGATCGCCTGATCAATGATCTCAGATTGAAACTCGCCGAAGCATTGTACGTGTTCTATGGACAATCGACATTTTCATCTAATTGCTAGCTTGCATTGAGAGCAACACGCTGATTAAGATACGCCTCGTGATCTTGAACAAGACCTTCATCGTTTTCTATTTTGTCTACGTTACGACAAACAATTTGTTTTTGTTATCATTCTTTTTTTCTTTCTTAAATTGTTTGAGAAGGGATTTCTTCTCTTGTAACTCAGCAAAAATTAACGTATGTAAAGTCTCAACCCACCCACCCACAGATTAACATATATATGTCGGAGTGTTTCCTGTCTCGTGGTGTTGCACCGGACCTCGCCACCACTCTCTCTTTGTTTTTTATCCATTCATTATCTCCTCTCCTTCTATCTCTCTCTCTTTTTCTCTTTCTTTATTATATTGTATGTTTATTTCCTCTCTCTCGTTCCTTCTTCTTTTTTCTCTTTCTCCCCCTCTCTCATTTTTTGTAACGATCATGGCTACGACTATGATGAAGACCATGACCACGACTACGACTGCGACCATGACCACGACCACGACCACGACCACGACCACGACCACGACCACGACCACGACCACGACCACGACCACGACCACGACCACTACCACTATACGACCACGACTACGACCACTACATCTACCACTACCACTACCACTACCACTACCACTACCATGACTATGACTATGACTACGCTCACTATAATAAACAAGAAAAGAAGAAGAAAAAACAATAACAACAACAACAACTACTACTACTACTACTACAATAAGCAAGAAAGGAAGAAAAAACTACTACTACTACAATAAAAAACAAGAAAACTAAACAACAATAAATAAGAAAAGAAAAAAAACTACTACTACTACAATAACAAACAACAAAAATTAATTTCCTTTTCTCTCTTCCTCTCCCTCCCTCACCCTCACCCTCTCTTTCTCTCTTTCCCTATTAGATTTAATGTTTTTTCTCTCTTTTTCTCTCTCCTCTCTCTCTCTCTCATTTTTTTTCTTTCTCCTCTCCCTCTCTCATTTTCTTTTCTCTCTTTCTCTCCCTCTCATTTCCTCTCCCTCCCTCACCCTCACCCTCACCCTCACCCTCTCTTTCTCTCTTTTTCTATTATATTTAGTGTTTTTCTCTCTCCTCTCCCTCTCTCATTTCCTTTTCTCTCTTCCTCTTCCTCTCTCATTTTCTCTCCCTACCTCACCCACTCCCTCTCTTTCTCTCTTTCCCTATTAGGTTTAATGTTTTTTCTCTCTTTTTCTCTCTTCTCTCCCTCTCTCATTTTTTTCTTTCTCCTCCCCTCTCTCATTTCCTTTTCTCTCTTTCTCTCCCTCTCTTGTTTCCTCTCCCTCCCTCACCCTCTCCCTCTTTCTCTCTTTCCCTATTAGGTATATGGATTTTTTCTCTCTCCTCTCCCTCTCTCATTTTTTCTCTCTCCTCTCACTCTCTCATTTCCTTTTCTCTCTTTCTCTCCCTCTCTCATATACGCTCCCTCCCTCACTCTCTCCCTCTCTTTCTCTCTTTCCCTATCAGGTTTGATGTTTTTTCTCTCTCCTCTCCCTCTCTTGTTTTTTTTCTCTCTTTCTCTCATTTTTTATCCCTGTTTTTCTCTCCCTCTCTCATTTTCTCTCCCTCTCTTTCTCTCTTTCTCTATTATGTTTAATGTTTTTTCTTTCTCCTCTCCCTCTCTCATTTCCTTTTCTCTCTTCCTCTCCCTCTCTTTCTCTCTTTCCCTATTAGGTTTAATATTTTTTTCTCTTTTTCTATCTTTTTCTCTCTCCTCTCCCTTTCTCATTTTCTTTTCTCTCTCTCCTCTCCCTCTCTCATTTCCTCTCCCTCCCTCACCCTCACCCTCTCTTTCTCTCTCCTCTCCCTCTCTCATTTCTTTTTCTCTCTCTCCTCTCCCTCTCTCATTTCCTCTCCCTCCCTCATCCTCACCCTCTCTTCTCTCTTTCCCTATTATGTTTAACATCTTTTCTCTCTTTTTCTCTCTCCTCTCCCTCTCTCATTTCCTTTTGCTCTCTTTCTCTCCCTCTCTTATTTCTTCTCCCTCCCTCACCCTCACCCTCTCTTTCTCTCTTCCCCTATTATGTTTAACGTTTTTTCTCTCTTTTTCTCTCTTCTCTCCCTCTCTCATTTCTTTTTCTCTCTTTACCCTATTATGTTTAACATCTTTTCTCTCTTTTTCTCTCTCCTCTCCTTCTCTCATTTTTTCTCTCTACTCTCACTCTCTCATTTCCTTTTGCTCTCTTCCTCTCCCTCTCTCATTTCTTCTCCCTCCCTCACCCTCACCCTCTCTTTCTCTCTCCCTCCTTCTCCCTCTCCCTCTCCCTCTCCCTCTCTCATTTTCCTATTATGTTTAATGTCTCCCCCCCTCTCCCTCTCTCATTTCCTCTCGCTCCCTCTCCCTCTCCATCTCCCTTTCTTTCTCTCTCATTTCCTCTCCCTCTCTCAATACACACGAATTATACAAAAAACAAGTAAGAGAGAGAGAGAAAACTCCCTATCTCTCTCTTATTTTCTCTCCCTCTCCCTCTCTCATTTCCTCTCCCTCCCTCTCCCTCTCCCTCTCTTTCTCTCTCATTTCCTCTCCCTCTCTCAATACACACGAATTATACAAAAAACAAGTAAAAGAGAGAGAGAAAACACAAAAGCAAAGCAAGAATGGACAATGCACTCATTATAAAGGCTCGAAGAAGGATTTGCTGGCTCCTCTTCACGACAGCGGCTCCTCTTCGCCCTCCGTACACCTCCTCCTCTTCTTCGCGAACGGCGGGCGGCCGTGGCGGTGGCGGTGGCGGTGAGAAGCCTTCTTTCTCCCTCTTTCTCTCTTTCTCTCCCTCTCAATAAGCTCGCTCTCCCTCTCGCTCTCCCTTTCGCTCTCTCTTTCGCGGATGTGCGAAAAATGACACGCTCGGGTTTCGATCCACGTTTTTTTTGGTCTGGCAACCGTCGCTATTTCTCGTCGCTAATGGCCGTCGCTGTACCCTCATATCCTTGTAGTGATAGTTCAAACCCGGGTATATGCATTTTCTTATTTTTATTTTTGAAAAATATTTAAAAGTAAAAAAGTTAAACAAAAATTATAAAATTTTAAAATAAATCATTAAAAATTTATAGAAAAATAGCAAATCAAATCTAGATTTTTTTAAAATTTGGATAATAAAAAGTATAAAAAATATAAATAAACAAGTAATTTAAAAAGTAAAAATATTATAATAACCTAAAAAATCCATTAAAAATCATTAAAAATCATAAAATTACTAAACAAAGTAAAAATTTTCAAAAAAATCAAGTAAATTACCATGATTACATTTTCGACTTTGTGTTGTCATTTGTGTGTATGTGTGTGTGTGTGAACATAAATTAACAATTTCTATTATTAAAAAAATAAAAAACAATACAAATAATAAAAACCAAACTAAACACATTTAAATAAAATTAATCAATTTTTTAAAAAAAGCCAAAAAAATAGTTAGAAAAAAACCAAAATAAATCAAACAAAATACATATGGGGTGTGGTAGTTTTACTTATGTTGAAAAATTTTCAGTTAGCTATAGTGTACTTTGGACTCAATCGTGATTGTACTCCTTTCTCCTCCTATCAATTGATTTTTGTGCGCATTCAAATTTATTTGCATAATACACACCCTCCTCCAAGTACTCCGCTTCTCCCCTTATTTTTCTTTTTGCACCAAACATCACAGTTAATTATTAAAAAAAGTAGTTGATCACATTTTCCACTACATTCGTGTATATTTAATTTATAATAAACTGAACTCATAGTCACAAGTATATGCACTAAAAAAGTGCTATACATACATTAATTTGTAAAAAAAAAACTTGCATTTAGAGACCCTGAGTCGAGACGTAGTTCTAGGACGTAAATAAGTACCGTAAAACTTATTAAGTTTTTAATAAATAAAACAAACCACAATTTTTTATTAAGGTTTATCATTTGTTAATTAATTTGTAAAATGAACATTCAATTAAATTTTTCATTTTCCCTCACATTGCACTATTCTCTTATTCAATGAAGCGCTAACATGGGGTGGGTGACGTGGTTATCAGTTATAGTCTTTAGACCGTCTTAATTAGTTATAAGGTTTGGTTAATAGTAAATTTTTGTTTGGTTTAGTCCACTTTTTTTTGTTGTTGGAGAGTCAGGAATATGGAGTGATTTGATTATATTTTATTTGGATTGCCTGATTACGAGAATATTAGGTGCTTGTATGTATGTATAGCATGAAGCTTTCAATCGCATAAGTGCAGAGGTCATGCCAAAATTTTTCTAGGATGTGGATTGCTTGGGGTGGTTAGCTAGTTGGTCAAGTCCATGTGAGTTTTTTGTTGTTGATATCTTATTTGTTGTTATTTTGCTATTTTGCTATTTTGCAGACATTCCTTATGATTGTCTATGTCTGAGTGGTGTGTGTGAACCATTTGAATGGAACCTCGTACTCCTCCCTTGGTCTAGGATGTTCCCTTGGTGTCACATGATTATTTACTATTGTTGGATTTTGACCTTATTGTTAAGGTAGGGTTATCCAAATTTGTGACACTTTCACTATCACTTATCCCAGATGATTCTGATACGTGTGATCAGTTTTTAGCCTCTTACAACAAGAGGTCTAGTCCTATTCATGATATAGTTATTCACATGACGTCTAAGAGCCTGGGAAAAGCTATTTCTTTACCATATCGTGGAGAACCTTTTTCTACTACTTGTCAACTATTCTCCAATGAGGATATTTTGAAGCCGTTATAGAAGAAAATCCAGGTGAAAGGGCGCGACGGAACGAAGGTTGAACTTGAGAGCTATGGCAGGAGAGCAAGAGCAAGAAAGGGAGAGACTAGAAATGGGAACTCCAACAGTCACAATGTGTGACTGGGCCTTCCTTTATTCAAATTGTCATTAAAAGAATAAAGAATAAAGTGACGGTGACGGGTGCCCACCACCTGCAGTGTGCAGTGGCGGTGACTGTCAGTGTAGTAATACACGGGCGGCTAGGCAGAGGCGCCTTTACCCCCAACAACCTCCCACTTAAAGGCGAATTTGTCCTAGTGAGGGGAGTGAAAAGAAAAAGAAAAAAGACAGTACAACATGTACACATGAACAACAAGATGAGGAAAGACGTCATCTCATCCCACGCCCATCAACCTCGTGAGGAAGGTAAAGCACTCTGTAGAGAGGCTTTTTGTGAGCAGATTTGCAGGATTCTAGTCAGTCGAGATCTTGACAAGATCAAGAGACTTGTCCTCAACGACCCCACGTATGAAGTGATACCTCACCTCAATGTGTTTTGTCTTCGCATGGAAGACCGGATTCTTGGCTAACTGAATAGCACTCATAGAATCCGAATGCAGTGTAGGGATTGCATCAATACCAAGGTCAGCAACTAAACAACCTAACCAAATGGTCTTCTTGCAAGCCTCAGTGGCTGCAATATACTTGACCTCTGTAATAGAAAGGGGCATGCATTTTTGCACCCTGGACATCCAAGAAACAGCACCTCCAGCATAGGTGAACACATAGCCGGAAGTGGACTTCCTACTATCTGCGTGTCCTGCATAATCAAAGTCAGTGTACCCCATGACTCCTGTATCCTGGCCGCCATAGCATATGCACATATCTGCAGTGCCCTTCAGGTACCTCATGATACTCTTCACGGCATCCCAATGCCTCTTGCTAGGTGTAGCCATATAGCATATCATAACACCAACTACAAATGCAATATCTGGACGAGTGGCTATCATGGCATACATAAGACTACCCACTGTGGATGCATAGGAAATCTTGGCCATCTCGGCCCCTTGCTCATTTGTCTACGGACAATCAGCTTGTGATACCTTCACATAAGAAGGCAATGGACAGCCAATACGCTTTACGTCCTGCATGCGGAAGCGCTCAAGGACTTTATGAATGTACTCCCTCTGTGATAAGTAGAGGAGTCCCTGATACCTGTCGTGTCTAATGCGCATACCAAGTATGTGAGTGGCCTGTCCCAGATCTTTCATCTCAAAGCTCTTCTTGAGCTGAGCCTTAAGAGCATCTAGCTCATCATGACCTTTCCCTGCTATCAGCATATCATCCATATAGAGTACCAAAATCAATAAAGAACCATCATGGGCTTTCTTATTTGTAAAGACATGGATCCATAGTACTCCGGCTGTAGCCCTGTGACTGCATAAAGGCATCAAACTTATGATACCACTCCTTAGGTGCTTGTTTCAAGCCATAAAGACTTTTCTTCAATTTGCACACTAGGTGCTGCCTGCCAGGTTCTGCAAAGCCCTTAGGCTGCTCCATATAAATCTCATCATGCAAGTCCCCATTAAGAAAGCCGTCTTGATATCCATCTGGTATAAATCTAAGTCAAGCTGAGCAACCAAAGCCAAGACTAAGCGTAGGATGGTCATCTTAACCATAGGAGAAAAGATCTCGTCAAAGTCCACACCATGCTCCTGCTTAAAACCCTTTGCTACCAATCTAGCCTTGTATGCCGGCTTGGGGTGTCCAGGGGTACTTTTTAGCTTGTACACCCACTTGCATGGCAAAGCCTTCTTGCCCGTAGGCAAGGAAACCAAATCCCAAGTGTCATTCTTATGCAGGGAGTCTATCTCAAACTGCATAGCTCTCTCCCACGAGTGATTGTTGTTAACCCTCAAACGAATGAAGGTGGAAAATCCGGAAAAGCTAAATAATAAGACAAAGACAAAGGCCAAGGCAAAGACAAATGGAAGACAAAGGCGCACAAGGAAAAGCGCAAGTCAAAACTTTTGTAAAAGAGCGCAAGCGCATCATGGTTTAATTCAAGGAGTGACGGGCTCTCACCCGTGCAATTTGTAAATGTAGACGGGCGGTGGAAAGGAAGTTAGGAGGATAGAAGGGCAATGGGAAAAAGGGCCTAGGCTACGGCCGGCCATGTAAAAAAGGGAAAAGGGGATGACCGCCCAAAAGGGATTTAGGGTTTTGTATATAAAGTTGAAAAGTGAATGAGAAGATTATTCTTGTGTGTGGCCAAAAGTAGCTCTCCACTTTTTCTTCTTCTTCTTGCTTGCTTGAGCTTGTGCTTGAGAGAGGGAGTGTGAGAGTGTGAGGGAGTGAGTGTGTGAGGGTGAGGGACCGTGGGGTGGAGAAGCTCTCCATCTTCTCCTCTCTTCTTCTCTTCTCTTCTCTTCTCTTGTCTTGCTCGCGGCAATGGAGCTCGGAGCTTGGAGCGGGAGGATCGAGCTTGCTTGAAGCTTGCACTTGGATCGTGGAGCTACCGGAGTGCACGAGAGAGGAGGTAACTCGAACAGCTCGGAGGTAAGCTCACTACACCCGTAAGGTAGGCATTGCGCGTCGGCTATGTGAGAGGTAGCCATTAGTGCTCGGCTTGGAACGCTTGAAACAATAAGCGGTCCGTGGGTCTTGGTGGTTGAGTGAAAACTCCCACATTTTGGTTCCATTGCCGGGACAAACGGATTCAAGCCTTGAGCGCTTGCACGCTTCGAATCGAGTATTGGAGTAGGGTTTTCCCCGAACCGGTGCTTGAGGTAGATAGGTAGGAAGTGAGGGGGTTGAAGAGGGTATTCGATCTTCTTGGCAAGTAGGTTTTTTGCTTTCTTGAGATTTATGTTGTGGAATGGAGTAGTGTAGGTATTTATTTTGTGATTTGGATGCATTTAGGATAGGAAAAAACAAAGAAAAAAACAAGCAAACAGTAGGGTTTTCTGTTGCTGTATAACAGGCTAAAACAGGGAAACAGGGGACCAGATTCAAGTTTCTGGGTGAGACAGGGACAGGGAACTAGCTGTAAGGTTCTGCAGCGCTGGGAAAGGACCTTAAGAGGCCTGGGAGGCCAGGACAGACCTCATTTTCTTGGTTGGCCTTGTGAGAGAGAGAGAGAGAGAGAGAGAGAGAGAGAGAGAGAGAGAGAGAGAGAGAGAGAGAGAGAGAGAGAGCTTTTGGTTCACAGGACGAGGAAGCGCTACCCCGATTTCTAGGCGCCAGCGATTCGTGCTGCTCTAGGTGAGTCTGGTGTTTTCCAATAGTGCTCTAATCAGATCTAGGAAGTCTGGGGTGATTGTGTGCAGCAGACAGTAAGGAGGGGTCAAACGCGTCGGAATCGCGGCTTAAACGCGTGGGAATCACGCCCACTGCCGACGTAGTCGGACCAACTCGTAGTGGTCCGATTTCTAGAATCGGACCACCCGAGTCTTGTTGTCGGACCGTCCGTCAGAATTGGACCCCGTCCGACTGAGGGAGTCGGACCAGACCTGTCCGATTTTTAAAATGGGACAGTCCGATCGGACGTGCCACGTGGCACTCGAACCACTCAGATTCGGACCAACCCGTCCGACTCGGACACTCGGACACTCGGACCAGTTCGAAATCGGACCAGTCCGAAATCGGACCAGCCAGAATCAGACCACCCTATCCGGTCCAATTCCCAGAATCGGACCACTTTGAAAATCGGACCACTTTTTGATCCGACTTCTAGAATTGGACGTGAACAAAATCGGATCACTGGTCTAATCGGACCCACCCAAAATTGGACGTCCGATTTTGATAATCGGACTCCTGAAAATCAGACATCTGAGAATCGGACAGAAAACTGTCAAAATCGGACACGTGTCTAGAATACAAATTTCGATACATCTAAACCCTGAGATTAACCCCAAAGGCTACGTAGAGCTAAAGGCACATCGCAGATCCATAACCGGGCTAAAATTTAGAGCACGTAGTTCAAAATTTGGCTATAAACGGTCCTCCAAATTGCATATGGTGTCTACCATAATGACCCTGTGGGCCGGGGGGGACTGGCCCCCTCGGACCCCCGCAGAGGGGGCTCTGCCCCCTCCGCACCTCCCCCAAGTAAGTTGGAGGGAAAACGCGCGCCGTGACAGGTCCTCCAAATTGGACCCTAGTGAAGTAATGGCTCTACACGAGCATGTATTCTCACTTGCAAAAGAGCAGCCAAAAGCCCATACCCGAATAGAGACAAACAGAGACCCTAGAACCTAGCCAACAAGGGCAAAAATGCCACATTGCAAAAACACATATGTGTTTTATTCGGACTGCATCTAGTCAAAGCGAAAAGCAACAACATCAAGCTATAATAGCGAGAATGACTAGATATGACAGTCCCGACGATAGATGCTCCTTGAATAGCACTACACTGACGATCCAAGGCACCAGTGGAGAATCCACATCTGGTCGTGCAGTTGGAGACTTAAGGGCATTTATCAAAAGGCTTAAATTTACAAGCCAAGACCCGGAAGATGAAGACATAGTACCACCTGCTTATCTTAGGGTCAAACTCACCGCGAAAAGAGAGCAAACTATTGATGCTCTGATTGATGAAGGAGCAGATTTTAACATCTTGACTTATGAATCATGGACCCTACTAGGCCAACCAGAGCTCACTCTGACTAGTACAACTCTTAGCCCTTATGGGGGACACCCACAAGCACCCATAGGGAAGTGCAAAATCCTTGTGACAATTGAAACGGAAAGCTTGCCTATCCTATTTCATGTTCCTCCAAATAGTGCTAGTTGCGGGAAAGAAACCCTCCTAGGTAGACCCTTCAAAAGGGCGACCAAGTGTAAGGCCGACTATATAGCACAGAGGATACATCTGACACTACCGGGTGTGAGGATAGTCACAACCTTTAGTAAGGGTGACCTCATCAAACCTCGAGGGAAAGGCAAGAAAGGTGCTGACGTAATAGTCAAGCCTACGAACGAGAGCAAGGACTTGTTGGAAAAACTGATACAAGCACAGGGCGAACAACAAGAACCAGTGAGTGAGGCCAGACCTGAAAAGAGGTCAAGAGACAATGCCAAAGACGGGCTCTGGACTTACAAATATCGTAGAAGACCCCAAAAGAAGCCCAAGCCTTATAGACGCAGGCATCGATGGAAGGCCAATACAACACCGCGATGGATATCCAAGGCGTTGCTTCGTGCTCAAGGGTATTATGCAAGCAATCATTGGTTTTGGGTACCCAAATTCCCTACTAAGCCACCTCTATCCGAAGCCCAAATTATGTCCAAAGCAAAGAGGCATAAGAGGAAAACTAAACGAAAGGCCAAGTTTTGAACCAAAAATATTGGAGTGATCGAGCCCCTCACTACTGAAATCAAGAAACCAAACATGGCCTATCAAAAAGTAGATCCTCAGCCTAGTGTGCTTGACAAGCGTACATCAGATGTAGCCACACTGAGCATGCAAAAAATCATTAGTGCCCAAGGAGCCTTTGATTTCCCAAGGGGAGAGCAAGCATCATAGGCACAACATTGCTCAAGGCAAGGTTGATCGCTCAACAAAGCAAAGGGCACAATCGTCTAATAGCCTCGAGCAAATCATTCAGCCAGTGCCAAGTCCACCTAAGAGTCCTAGATCTCCTACATCCTCTTTTTCCAAAAGGACACAGGAAGCACAATAGCGGTTGTCAAGGGAAACGGCTCAATTCCAATCTCTATCTCCATCTAAGTTTCCAAATGTCCAAGAGGTGGGACATGACGCCATCTGTAGCTCTCGACCCAAGGATATGCCTGAGCCACTTAATGCGACTAGATCAACTCATGTTCGATCTACACAGAGGAGTGCTCAAAGGCCAACAAAAGACACAACCAGTTCTGATCGCCCTAGGGACTTGACACCACAATCCACCAAGGGTAGCCAGCCCACTAAACTAGTTGCTACTACTTCCAATCAGGGATCACAGCAGTCACAGCCCTTGGCCGTGACAATGCCCCTTGTGGAACGTGTCCTTAGTGGTTTACCTGTGAAGGAGGTGTCGCAACCAACTTCATTGACAACTCCAGTACTTTCAAAGTGCCTAGAGCTGAGGCTGGAGAAGTTATACACAAGGGAGTTGGCTGAAGAGCCAGACTCTCTGAAAAGGGAGGCAGTTGTGCTCTCACAACCTAGTGAGGCTGTTCCGCAGGCCGCAACTATGTCCCGTAAGGATACTCTAGAGAAGGAGAATGCTGAGGCCCAACCAAGCACATCAGCGGCCTACCTAGCCCAGGGTCCTGAGCCATTAGATGCACCTGCGCTGACCAAGAAAAAGAGGAGAAAACAGCGAAAACAACAAGTGTTGCAGGTAGTTGCGGACCCCAAGTACATTGGGAGGAAGAGTGCTGGAGAGCTGATGAATGAAGCATTGAGTCCATCCACCAACGAACCCATAGATGTCTCCCCTAATAGCGGTGAAACCTCAGACACATCAGTGTGCTCCGAAAAATCAAAGCAGCTGTTGCCATCAACAGTTGCTTTCAATGCTCAATCCACTGACAATGGAACCCACATCAACCAATCAAGAGTGGATGCAACACGGTCACAACAAGGTGACGAACTCACACTAGTCACATCCAGGAAGAACCATCATGCAACAACAAAGCCCCTAGAGAAACATGGAAACCCCAAGGGCATGAGCAATCCCAATGTTGACCAATCTTGCTCATCCAGGCCTAAGCCCCCAGCTTTGCTAAAGCCCAGGCAAATTCCTAGAACCTTGCATGAGATGGCAACCGAGCAAGCCCTTGCTGAACATAGAAGCGTCGCGGAATGCTTAACTGAGTTGGATGCTAAGCTCAAAGCATTCACGCGTATCTACGCCCTTGCGAACATGGGTGCATGCCCTAAGAAGTAGCTTGAAGAATACTTGCCATTCCCCTTATCTTGGGAAGAGCAAGAACATCTCGACGAGCACTATAACAAGCTCTTACATGAACGCATGCAACCCATCTCTGACGAGGAGGCTAACAAATTGCGCTTAACCGTCGCGTTCAATAAAGTGCTCTGTCGACCGAATCTCGTAGACATAGAGCAACTAAAGCGACTAACAGAGGGCCGAAGTCAATTTGAACAACGTTGGTGTGAACACCGCGTTGCAATGGCCGAATTAGGGGCTCAGATCATGACAATCTCTGAGGAGCGATTGGCCACATGGCGATCCCAAAGGGACCCAACATATGTGGCACCAACTTCCCTTCGAGTGCTAACTGCCATTCGGGGTATGGACTTAGCTAGAACTAGCCAAGAGAACGCTCTGTTTGATAAGGTTCTCACTGAGGAGAAGTTACATATTGCCAGTAGACTCGGACAAGGTTCCATGCTGCTCGATGTGGCAAAATATCTATTGGTACTAAGTAAGCTGCCATGAGTGCTGGATGCGTGTGCCATGCTCCAGTACAACCCCGAGTTCTACAATTGGTTCTTATCCTCGTGAAGTGACATTATGTATATAAATAAACTGATTCTTGTGTCACCTTGTATAAACAATATCAACACACACAAGTAATGATAGTCAAGCACAGGCAGAAGAGTTGGGTCTGACAGGCTAAGCTCCTCAAGTCCTCTTCTCATCACACATTTAAAAGCAGTGTGACCATTCCCACCTCCAAGTGAAGGGCATGCAACCCACGTTACCGCCATAGGAGGCCTTGACCAACAACTTTGATGTTGTAGACAGGGTGCAGTCCCTTTCTATACACCTTCTTCCCGTTTTGGTCTACCCTTCCGAGGATGTGCCCTATCCCACTCCATGACAAACAGTCCACACAACTTAGCATAAGCCAATATCGGCTAATGGCTGGAGGCAAACTGAACATCATCATGGGGGCCATCCCTTTACGACAAAACACTACATGCCTCACCCCTCCCCTTCTTGTCACATGCGCTTGATAAACCACACTAAAATCTCTTCCATACGAACAGTTGTATCCTGTATCAAGGTCTAACCCTTGGATTGCATCTTGCAGGCTTCCAGACGGAACACATGGAGAACCATGGACATCTGGCATGCAAAGACGCTCTTCACAGACGACGGGAGCACGTGGCATGCGCCCCTCCACCGGAGCGCTATGTGCCCACCATCAAGAGGTATGCCAAGAAGCGAGGCCCTAAGCGCCACTGTCCAGGGCGAAGGCCGAAGAACCCTCGAGTCAAGAAAGCCAAGACTCAAAACGCACAACAGGTGACAGCACTAGTGGCACGAACCCCCAGCTCACGCCCGGGCCCCAGATGCTCAAGGGCAGAAAGGGCAGCTCGGGAAAGGGAAGAATTCAATGAATTGTTTAAAGACATTCTGGAAATGGTAGCGGCCCGGGACTACACCATTCATGTCCCAGCCGACATGTTCCCTGCTCAACCCCACATGAGTCCCACACCAGCAGAGCCCCAATCACCTGGCCACCCAGACTCGCCCCGCCTCGTACAAATCGAGTAGCCCATGATGCATAAAGGGCTTATCAAATGATAACTAGCCATAACTTTTTATTTTTAAATGGTTAAGTGTTCCCGACTTGTTAAGTGTTGACATGTTCCCGACTTGTATGAACTTTCCATATTTGCGTTTAATATATTCCACGCCTTTAGCAAAAGAAAAAGCTAATCAAGCGTAGGTGATAACTGTCTAAGTCAACACCATATAATTCAGATCAGTAATGTCTCCTTGCATTGCACTGGTTTATTATAGTTGCGGCATATGCCATGCATGTACTCTCATGAAGCGACAAGTGGATACAGGATGAGACAGATCTTTGGGCGAAAGTGTTCAATGCCCAATCACCGCAAGACCATCGACCCTCCAAGGAGCCGCGGCAAAGCCACGCTGCCGAAATCACGAATCACCCTTGCCAGCCACCCACATTACATGGCCCAAAACACATTCCTGGGTCACGCTCCCTTTCTGGGTCAAGCTCTATAGTTGGATCATGGCAGTCGTTACCTCAATTGTACCAACGTCGCATGTGCTGCAATGAGGTTTGCAATATCTCAAGTGTATCTCCCCCTTTCGCCAACTTCTTCTCTAACAACGAGGCTAGGGCACAATCATCATTGTACTATCCATTTTCTAAGCCTTCGAAGCTTGACATTTTCCAACCCATTGAAAGGCTGATAGCCTCAACATATTGTAATGGTTGTACTCAGGCAGGTCAAAAAAAAAGAAAGAAAGAAAGACAAAAAAGAAACGAATGAAAAGATAACAAGCACCCACGATCACAGCACAGCACCTAGGGGTCCTCAAATTAGGTACGTCCAGTGACCTTGATCGACTGGCTCCGTCCCTAGTCCCCTAGCCCTTAAACATCACTCACAATTGTTTAGGGCACATCAAGGGCAGGACATACCTAGGGAGCTTATCTTGCCTATGGTTAGACCTGTCACCCTAACCCACTTGCACAATTCTCTCTTGCACTTTGCCTTAGTACCATTGCAATCCATGGTGGTAAGCACTGCACGATTGGCCATGAAAAGTACACCGTCCTCATCAAGCGAGTCCAATAGCTTCCCGCTATCGAAAGTGCGGTGTCCTTGTATTCAATTATGGTCCGTCGTGCAGTCACAATGCAAGGGATGTCTCATATACCTTCACGTGTACTTCTTCTCAACATGGACAACTTTGCTTCATCTACACATTGTTATGAGAAACTAGCCCACGGCCTTCTAACTACGTAATACCTAAGTATGCATGAACACTTACATAATACTTGCACTGCAGTATATACACAATTTGGGTCCTCAAGTGCAGGACAATACTCTCAGCTTGCTTAGAGTTCGACCTGTCTCCCAAACTAATCAAATATGTCTTGTGCACAAAAGAGAAGACTAGCACTACCCTTAGGGCGAGACCACATGAGAGGTTTTCATTTGCAGGTGTTGAAGACTCCAACGGAAGTGTCATTCGTTCTTCATCAACACCCAACTCTGAATGCTTATCCCTCACCATCCGACAAGCCCGCAAAGAATAGTCCTGTGCAGAATCCCCAATAAACCAACACCTGTGCCGGCCACCAATGCAAACCCCACACAGAATAGCCCTACCACCAACTCCAACAACCTTCCACCAGCCACCTGGACCACCAACAGGCCCCCCGGACCTTCTGCCACATTGCCACCAACACTCCTTCACGAAAACCACAGACGTCCTTGTCACCCACGTCTTCGGTGCATGCCACAGCCTGCTACCTACGACGGTGAGTGCCATGGGACTGGCACTTGTCTAGGAGGGGGGTAATGTTAACCCTCAAACGAATGAAGGTGGAAAATCCGGAAAAGCTAAATAAGAAGACAAAGACAAAGGCCAAGGCAAAGACAAATGGAAGACAAAGGCGCACAAGGAAAAGCGCAAGTCAAAACTTTTGTAAAAGAGCGCAAGTGCATCATGGTTTAATTCAAGGAGTGCCGGGCTCTCACTCGTGCAATTTGTAAATGTAGACGGGCGGTGGAAAGGAAGTTAGGAGGATAGAAGGGCAATGGGAAAAAGGGCCTAGGCTATGGCCAGCCATATAAAAAAGGGAAAAGGGGATGACCGCCCAAAAGGGATTTAGGGTTTTGTATATAAAGTTGAAAAGTGAATGAGAAGATTATTCTTGTGTGTGGCCAAAAGTAGCTCTCCTCTTCTTCTTCTTCTTCTTGCTTGCTTGAGCTTGTGCTTGAGAGAGGGAGTGTGAGAGTGTGAGGGAGTGAGTGTGTGAGGGTGAGGGACCGTGGGGTGGAGAAGCTCTCCATCTTCTCCTCTCTTCTTCTCTTCTCTTCTCTTCTCTTGTCTTGCTCGCGGCAATGGAGCTCGGAGCTTGGAGCGGGAGGATCGAGCTTGCTTGAAGCTTGCACTTGGATCATGGAGCTACCGGAGTGCGCGAGAGAGGAGGTAACTTGAACGGCTCGGAGGTAAGCTCACTATACCCGTAAGGTAGGCATTGCGCGTCGGCTATGTGAGAGGTAGCCATTAGTGCTCGGCTTGGAACGCTTGAAACAATAAGCGGTCCGTGGGTCTTGGCGGTTGAGTGAAAACTCCCACAATTGTCACCCCTGCGCATAGCCTCATCATAGGTGAAAGGCTCTCCTGCATCTGTAACCAAGACATAATGCATCGAGGGCTGAAATCTATCAGGTGGACGTCTGTCTCTAGTAGACCGTCTCACGGTAGGCTCTGCTGCCTGCCTAGCTGCTTGTCCAACACCTTGACCATGAGCATCTACTGTAGTTGTAGGCTGTCTAACTGGCTATGCGAGAGCTCTTGGCTCCTTCTGAAATATGACCCTGCGGATCTCAGCAACTCTCTCAGGCTGCCTATGCATTTTGTCTTCATGGAAGATTACATCATGATTGCAAATGACTTTCCACGCTTGTGGATCCCAAAGAGGGTAACCCATCTTGCTTACATCCCCATAACCAAGGAAAATGCATTTGACACTCTTGGGATCCAGCTTATTTCTCTTGTCCCTGGGCACATGGCAAAATGTCTCACATCCAAAGACACGGAGATGCGTATAAGAGGGAGGTTTTCTAGTCCATACCTCCTCTGCAACCTAGAAATCCAAACCACCAGAGGGTAATCTATTTATGACATGCACAGCTGTACTAACTGCCTCAGCCCAAAAGCTCTGTGGTAGGTCTGCATGGCTAAGCATACTGCATACATGCTGCTGGATGGTTCTATTCATCCGCTCAGCCAAACCATTTTGGGGGGGATGTAGGGGGCGGTCAACTGATGCTTAATACCCCTCTCATCACATAACTGCTCAAAAGCACGCGAGACATACTCACCCCCATTATCTGTCCTTAGGCATTTTAGCCTATACCCAGATTGGTTCTCAACCAATGCAAGCCATCTCTGAAACACAGCCAAGACATCGTATTTCAGCTTAATGGGATAAGCCCAAACTTTCTGTGAAAAATCATCTATGAACGTAGCAAAATACTTTGCACCACCCATAGACTGACAAGGCATGGGCCCACAGGCATCCGAATGTACCAATGCCAAGGGCTCACTCATGCGTGGCCTACCAAACTTCTTATGCGTAGACCTAGTTTACCTACCATAAAGATAATGCTCACATGAATCAAAACATGCATAATCAAGGGGCAGTAAGTACTGCAAACGAGAAAGCATTTTCATTCCCTTCAAAGACATATGGCCCAAACAGGCATGCCAAAGAGATACATGTGGGATAGAAGCCAGAGACAAAGCATGATCAAGAGAAGAAGCTGATATAATTAAGGGGTAGAGACTGCCAGCCTTGGCACCTCTCGCAATCATAAGTCTGCCACGAGTGATCTTCCATGCAGAGTCTCCAAAACATACATGATATCCTACGTCATCAAGCTGTCCAGCTGACATGAGACTGCGTGTCAAAACAGGTACATGACGTACATCCTGCATAACAAAACTATTGCCAGAAGAAAACTGCAGCCTAACATCACCAATGCCCACAATATCAAGAGAGTTGTCGTCACCCAAGCGCACAGAACCCGAAACAGTACGGTATGAATGAAACCACTCTCGGCAAGGTGTCACATGAAAGGACGCACCTGAGTCCAAGAGCCAACACTATGCATACATAGAGTGTATCTTTGTCATCTGTGAAGCACTAGAAGAAGCTGCTAGAATATAATCATCATCATCAACATTCTCAGGCTGGATAACATTGATCTCTTCAATTTTAACACTGACTTTGCAGGTACTATGCTGTGATCAGAAGACTTATCCTACACTTTGTCTTTCCTCTTATCTTTGCGCCTTTCATTGTGCAATTCATGGCATTGTGGCCTAATATGGCCCTTTTTCCCACAATGGTGACAATTAACATCTGCATTCCTGCCACGGGATTTGCTACGTGACTTCCCATGAGACTTGGACCGAGATTTTTGAGAATCCCGTCCACGGCCACTACCACTGCCATGCTTTCCATATCCATCATTCCTGCCTCTAATCGTCATAGCATGAGACACACGAGAGGCATCCAAATTCTTACGATTAACCTCTTCTTGCAGAAGAGCACTCTCAACATCAGATAATTTCAATGTAGCAGTAGAGGCACATAATGCAGTGTGGAATACATCACATGACTCATTAAGAGTACCAAGCAAGAAAAGAGGAGTGACATCCTCTGCAAAAGTGATGTCCTGCGAAGTCAAGTTCTTGAGTATAGCATGGAACTGGCTCAAGTGAGCAGACATAGTCACATTCTCCTTCATTCGCACATCCATAAGCTGCTTCAGCCAATACATTTGGCTCGCTGGACTTTTCTTGTCATAGAGATTTTTTATCTTTTCCCACAACTGCCATGCACTCTGTTATTCCTCAAAGACATTATAGTGAACCTGTTCTGTGAGAGACAATACAATAGTGGACTTGCATAACTCATCAAGCTCAAGCCATTCCTCATCTAGCATAGTTGCAGGCGGATGCCCACTTAACCTCAATTGATCTGCGCTTTCTACACCAACACCTGCCAAATCTAGCTCTTCTAATAAGAGTAATTCGTACCATCAAGCTTAGTGATGTTGAAAATAGCATGATCAGTGGACGAACTCGCTATAATGCAGGCTGGAAGACGGTAGACAGTTCAAAACTACTTGCTGTTTACTGCAGAAAATGACCAAAAAATCACCAAAATCGAGGAAAAATGGCGAAGAAAGTGGAACCAAAGCTGCTGCCCACCAAGTACTAGTGAAAGTACATCATTTCAGAGTGTTTCAGCATGAAAAATCCATGTCAGTCCATACATGTATGCTTTCTATAATAAATTTCAAATTTCAGTACAAGAGAGCTAACAGTGCCAAAATCAGATCCCAAGGCAATCAGATACTGCCAAGACCAAAGCCGGCATCATGCGGGCATAGCATAAGCATATGATGGTTGATAAGCATGAATCCAACACCCAAGTATGTCATACAAACATTTGCCAGTGAGTAGGCACATCCCCTAGGCAGCAACGAGGCAAAGTCTTCCTGCCACTGCCAAAACTTGACACAAGTAGGTGTCAGTTCACAAAGATACGGATCCAAAACTGAGACTTAGATCATAAGCATACAGTGAACCAAGACATATGATGTATCATCCCAAAAGGTAAGAAGTCCCAAAGTCTCAAGTGTCTGTAACTGCTCAATAACATGTAACGGCTCAATGCATAAAAGTACCACCTGCTCAATGTCTGATAAGCATTCAAGAATGCTCCCATTGGCATAAAAGCTGTATGTACAAGCTCAAGAGCTCAAGCCAAGGCAAGACATGGTGCCAATGACATAAGTCCAAGAAAATACATCAATAGTACATCCCGAACATGTAGGCGGTAGAGCATTCGTATGTAGCATCCATAAGTATGTAAGACATCAAATACATCCCAAGGTACAACTCTGGCAAGCCAATAAATAGCTCAAGTAATCTTCGAGAATCCAAGGTCAAGCCAAGACCGAGCTCCAGTAGCAATAGGCTTCGAACAATGTAACTAGCATGTAGTAATGGCATAGGCTAAGCATGTCAAGACTTGTCAGACATAAGCAACATACATGCCATAAGTACATCCAAGATGGAGTATCCAAATGCTTTGCAAAGCGAGCTCAAGCTCAACCAACGACCCCGAATGAAAACCAAGCTCTATGTCGAGCCCCAAGTGTCAATACATCACCATATATGTCCGAAACATAGCCCGAAAAGCATAGACATAAGTATACATGAGTAAAATGACTTCAGCCCAACTATGTACAGTAGTGATTTAGTATTCAAAACTGAGAATTTCAGCATCAAAATCAGCTACAAATGGTTGCCAAACAATAGGCATACATTCCCTTAACATTCGGGCATCAAACGGGACCAACTAGGCATCAAATGACAATGCCAAACAAGCTGTAGCATCAAATCTCAGTGTAACACTGTCATAAACTACATGTGGACTATTATGACAGTCCCAAAACATTGTTAAATTAGTCCAAATGCTATGGCAATACATCAACCATCAAAACCAAGCATCAAAGCATGTTCATATGCCCGAAATGGAGCCTTTCCACGTGCCAATGGAGGGGGAGAGCCGTTGTTGTGACTGTCAATGCTGAAGACACATATGGGAGGACTGTGTGATTCCAGCAACTGTAAATGCTGGTCCCGCGGCTGCAAAAAATGGTGGCCAAGCTTCGGAGGGGTCCGGTTAAAGCCAAGGAAGGCCTCAAACAAGCTCCAGCAAGTCTTGTTCAAAGGAAAGTGAGATATGAAGCAAGGGAGCTTCAATGGTGGCTACCCCAATCTTGTTTACAGCCTGTGAGACCTGAGAACTGAAGTAAACCCTGAATAAAATGATCAAATACCTATGACGTAATGCCCTAAAGGTGCCCAACAATGTCGGGAAGGTGCTCGGGAAGCCGGGGAGTGACGGGAGCTCGAAGGAGTCGGATATGGCTGCCGGGAAGGAGACCCAATGCAAGTAGGGAGTCGATGGGATGCTGAGAATGCCACGAACCAAGCTCAAGAGTCCAAAAGCAAAGCTCTGATACCAGTTGAAAGGGAGCGATATTGAAGGTTGGACTCGAGAGCTATGGCGGGAGAGCAAGAGCAAGAAAGGGAGAGACTAGAAATGGGAACTCCAACAGTCACAATGTGTGACCGGGCCTTCCTTTATTCAAACTGTCACTAAAAGAATAAAGAATAAAGTGACGGTGACGGGCGCCTGCCACCTACAGTGTGCAGTGGCGGTGATTGTCAGTGTAGTAATACACGAGCGGCTAGGCAGAGGCGCCTTTACCCCCAACACCAGGATGTCTTGGATCCTAAGAGGGTTATCACTACTTCAGGAGTTGCTATGTCCATCTCCAATCTTGTCTTCTGGAAAGCAATTGTGACAAATCCTTGAGGATAGGTTTATGTCTACCAAAAACCCTTTTAATTATCTTTCGAAGGAGTCATTTACAGCTTCCCATATAGTCTTGAAAGGTATTGCCATTGATTGGAGTTTGTATCTCTTGGCCAAGATGGATCCGCATTTTATTAGAGCCACAAGGGGTAATGTGACTAATGTCACATTTGGTTCTTATCTTTTTGTTTTCCTGACATATGCCACCCTTGCTGAGAAGAAAATCCCAACACTACTAGTTAATCCTCTAGAGGTTCCTCCTCCTTCTATTAAAGATGATGATGTTATCATTGAGGATGATGATACTTTTCCTCTCGTATTTATTCAAAAAAAGTATCTTAAGCGAGTGACCGAATTAGTACCAGTTTCCATCCCTCCACTTTCAATTCCTATTCAATCTTGCAATCAACTACCTGCTTTCCTTACAACGCCAAATTTGGATATTTCCTTTCCCTCTATGCAACGTTTAGTGACATGAAACACAATTCCCTTTTTGTGCAAAGACATCTAGAGCTCTATTGAACTCTCAGTTTATTGCTTATATCCAGTAGCTTTATTCTTCTTTTTATGAAGAGGTTCAATAGTCCAAGGAGGAGTTGAATAAAGCTAATAATGAGCTAGCCTTTGCCCAAGAAAAAATTTCTGACCTCTGTACACAAATGGAGCAACAGACTAAGGTCATTGATGCTCAAAAAGAGGATATCTCTACTTTGCAAGTTCATTTGGTGGTGGAGACTAAATTCCAAGTTGTTACTATGATTGACGAGAAGGATAGGTTGTTGAGGAAGGCTCAAGAGCTAAAAGCTTTGATAGTTGTCCAAATAGAAGAGCTCAAATCAACTAATACTATCCTAGACCAGAGCAATACTTAGATTCAACAGCTTAAGGAACAACTGGCTCAATCCTGTTGTTCTTCTTCATAGAGTCCTTATGTGCAATGAATTCCTTCCTTATCCCCTACAGACCTAGCTGTGCTTCAAAGAAATGCCACATTATGCCCTTTATTGCAAGCCAAGGTGAAAAGACTTTAGTCAAGAATGGACTTGTTGTGATTTTCATTTGAGCAGTTCCAAGAGTTTATTCCTCCAAATCACTCTTTCTTTCTTCATTATCAGCAACATAAGTTGGCCTTTTATATTAAGCTTTCCACGATGGATTTGCCTCTTCTAGAGGATGGTTGGAGTGGAGCTTTGTCACCTGATTTGTTGATTGAAGTGGTGAGGATGGTTTTTGAGGATTTTGTGACTACAGATACCACGCTTATATCTTACATGTACTTGAGAGGTGACTTCTTGATTCCAGATGATGAAGATTTGGCTTGGTATGTGGGGGATGTAGTATTACAAGTTGTTTTGTATGTCAAACATTTGGAGTTGGAGATAGATAAAATATTCCAGACATATTCCTCCAAAGTGGTTGATTGTCTTGATGATTGATTCTGTGACCTTGAATCAGTGCCAAAACAAAGATTTTGCTCATGTGCAAAATACTAACCAATTGAGGGTGGACCTTTTAGCCCATCTTTCCAAACAACCTCCTTTTAATTCATCTTTCTTTAATGCTTATCATCGCAGATCTGTCTTCAATGCCTTGTTTATCTTATTATGAGCGGATGGCCCATAGATATGAAACCTATCTTTTCTTATCAATCTAATCCACATGCTATTTTACCCCTTCTATTTCAACCCCAAGGTGCTCATCATATTCCTATTTTCACTCATCGTTCTTTTATTGAGGATCATGTTTTTTCCCCTTCTTCTTATCCTTCCCCATCCACTACTATTCTTTCCACTTTCCCAGCATATCTATTACCACTCTTTGCTCATCATATTCCTATTTTCACTCATCGTTCTTTTATTGAGGATCATGTTTTTTCCCCTTCTTCTTATCCTTCCCCATCCACTACTATTCTTTCCACTTTCCCAGCATATCTATTACCACTCTTTTTAACTAATTCCCTTAAATTCTTAGCTAATCCCTCTTTAGCTCTTTATTCATTTTATGATTTTGCTTACCCATCCCTTCATCCTCTCTTACTTGTTCATCTTCCCTCTCCTACCACTTCTATCTCCCTCATCACCCTCAGCTGGTTAGTGGCTATACAGGCGTTAATCAGAAGATTCTTAGATGACATGGATGGAGTTCAGTTGAATCTCTTCTTATAGGACCTTAAATAAATTGGCCACTGATTTCAGGGGAATGGACGACTGCTAGCCAAGCTTTTTAGAATTATCTGTATTTTGCTCAACAATATTCTCAGTCTTTAGATCCTTTAGTGAGACTAACAGCTCACTTTGCTTGGTATCTTGCGTGCATGCACCGGCATTCACATGATGATCAGAAGTCAATCTTGAAGTTGTGTATGAATGTGAATGTGAATATTGATCCTCAAAAATGGGATATATTGTACTTTCATACCCTTTGTTTGCCTAGCCAATAATTGGTATTGGTGGAGAGGATGTGTTGCTTGCAATTTTTTCAAAATCATCCCAAGACTTTTGTAGATGAATCTCTATCCATGGATAATTTCCATAATCACCAAGATTTTAAGAGCGATCATCTTCATTGATACCCATGGATGCATTTTTTATGATTTATAATGATATCTTTCTTTTGAAGGTGCCATTTAGATGGTTGTTTTGTGTTAAGTGCATGTGTGATGGTTATTTTTTTCTATGATGGGGCCGTGGTGGTCGGATATTCAACTTGTTCAAGAAGATATCTTTTTGAAGATTTGTGATGGAGATGATGATGGATGGATAGCTCAAGATGCAGAACCTCTCATATCCTTTACAAGTTTGTTATGCTTTTCTATTTCTAAGTTGTGTTAAACAATAAATGTGTTTTTCTTTTGTTGTATTCTTTATTAGATGCAGGTTATGAGTTTGGGATCGTGTTTGGATGGTGTTTCCTAAAGATACTGTGGAAGATTAAGTTGGGCTATTATTTTGAACTTTTATTCTCTTTTTCTAAGGTTATGAGGACATTCCATGATTATGTGTGGGGATATATTGAGGGTTGAAATGCCTTGATTTTTTGGCTGATTTTTGTTATTTTTGTGAAATGAATGGTTGATTTTTGATTGATTTTGTATGTTGATTAGTTGGTTTGGAAGTGTTTGAGAGAGTTTTAGGTAAGGTTGATTAGGTTTGAGAAGCTCATGATAGTTTTCAATGGAGATATGATGTTTTGACATGTTCCGTTGATATTCTGATAGTGTTTGATTGGTTTTGATTGAGTCTGTTGAGCTTCTATTTTGTTCTGTTTTCTTTTTGTATGAGAGGATGGAGTGATGATTGATAGAGTTTGAGAGTGCTTGGAAGCTCATTAAATGATTCTTGATGGTTTTAGTTGAGCTAAAGGCTTTTTGATGACCTTGTAGACCCTTTATTGAGGTTTTGTAGATCCTTTGTCTCTGTTATGTATCCATTTTGTATGTCTCTGTAAGTGTTATGTGGGATGAATGTGTAGCTTTGGAAAGTTTTCTAACCTTGGAAAGAGATGAATACAAGTTCAAAATAGCTCAAAGAAGTGGAAGAATTAGTTGTTGAAGACTCAAGTAAAGATTGGAATGACAGTGACACTGTTGAGCTATGAAGGGACATTGTAGCGGCTCTGGGGACCCTTCATATCAAACATACCTCTTGGGAGGGGTGTCCATGACCAAAAAGAGGTTATTGATGATTATTCTTGATGATTATTCTTTATGATTTCAATGTACTATTGAGAGAGAGCATGTATGAGAGAGGTAAGAGTGAGAGATAGCCAAATTTTAATGCAAAACAATGTATCTATGTGTGCGATATTGAATCACTAAAGTTTTAGAATCATTTGCAAACCTGAAGCTGAAGATCAATAGGCTTGTGCATGCAGCACACCTAACATTTACCAAAACAAGTCTGTGTTCTCAGCTATGCGAATTGCTTTCTATCGAGACTAAAGAATCACTAAGTAGTTTCTCAGTAGATTCTTTTGTGCCTTTGTTGGTTGGACTTTTGAATCATGAGTACAACCTTGATACAACGCTTCTAGCAGCTCGAGAACTTGCCCACCTATGTAATGTGTTATCGACATCATGTGTTGTCGTCGTACATTATGGTGCAGTTCCTTGCTTGTGTGCATGTTTGCTAACTATAGAATACATTGACTTGGCAGAGTAGTCCTTGCAAACTCTTGAAAGATTTCTCATGAGCATCCAACTGCCCGTTTATGAGGTGGAGCACTACTGGTTGTTCTGTCATACCTCAACTTCTTCTCCACTAGTGTGCAGAGAGTTGTTGTTTTCAACTGCTGCGAACATATGCCAGTAATTGCCTTTGGATGCCTCTTATTTTGTGGTAAAAGATGTTCCCATCTTGACAAACCTTCTTTAGTACCATGACACAAAGGTTGTAAAACATGCTTCAGTTTCCCTAACTCGCACAACAGAGTCTTTTGCTTCATCTTCTAAAAAGCTAGACATGTTGTGCTCTCATGGCTTGATACCTCAAGCTATGCATCTCATCTTTGTCAGTACTCCTAGCAGTGGGATGGTTTCACAAACTTCTCTCAGCAATTCAACTTACACAGGTTTGATACGGTTGTTATCCACTTGTGCAAGTGGCTGAGCGGTTGCTGTGTAGAGAGTCTTCTATTACTAAACATCACCAACATTCTAAAAGACATCCTTGCTAGCTCTGGGCTTGTTTCTAGTATTTTTGTATGACCTTTGTCCATGAATAGGCCACTTGAACAGCTTTATGAGATTGTTACTCTTGTCAATGAACTGCTATCCCCAATGCCACAATCAGCTATCCCACTTTCTCCTAGACAAAATATCACCCAAAAGGTTTGTAAGTGCATTATTGAAGTTCAAAAGTTGTTAAGGGTTGTAGGATATCATAATCCTTGCAAGAAACATGTGCTGTGTTAACACATCTATTCTATGACCATGAATGCATGTATCAAAAAATGAAATCAACTATCTAGTGGAAATTCCTATAGAATCCCTTGGGTTATAAGTATGAATGGTATGCATAGAGCATGTGCTATGGATTGCTTTCATAGCTCCATTTCACCTCCTTGTTTATATTTTTGGTCTCAACACTGAGAAAAAAGACTCATTTGACTACTTGTCAACCCTGCATAACGTGTTGCGAATTCGAATGGCCAAGAAGCCTTAAAACCATGAAACATCACCATTAGACTAGACTAGGCACTCCTTTATTATTGATCCTTGCTTTTGCAACCATTTATTAAGATACAACATAAAGGTCCCAAGTTATTATAACAACAAATAACAAAGAGGTAAGAACCCTAGAAGAGGACATGCCTATATGGTGAAGTGAATTAGTTTACGAGGTATACTAAAAGTACTAGTAGCAAAGTATATATATCCCATCCCTCCCCTTCCACCCACTCCCACAGCACCCCCCCCCCCTTCCCACCCTTATTTTGAAGCTTGGGTAGGGAAATTAATGGGGGCCCACCACTAATGTATGCGCTTATGTAATTTTTGAAAAATCCCCCTCTCGTGAACTTACATGATTCTGTAAGTTTTCCATGGTGAATCCCCAGAGACATGCACCTTCATGTGTTAGCATCCATCATGAAGTTTTGCAAATTTTGTCACATCGCAAAAGAGGGTGGGAAACCATAACTGAGGTTGAATGGTTTTCTAAGAAACAGAGTCTTAGTCCAAGTGTCCTCCTACTACTCTTGCATGTGCTTCCATCAAGATATCGTGCATTTCATGCTTTCAAATGCACTGCTTAGCAAGTTGTCCTAGGTGAGCTGGTGTAATTGCCCAATGGTCAATTAATAGGGTTGCATCCTGAGGATAAGGCAGCAAAATCGTGCCTTCTCGATTGGGCAATCAAGTATTGTTTTTTCTAGCACCATTATGATATCGTAGGCCCAATATGGAGTAGGGTCTACTTTCTACATATCCTCCTCTGACAAGAAATATTAAATAGGTGTATATCAAGAAGATAATCCATAATGCCATTTTTAATGGTTCTTCATGTTACGTAATCATGACAGATAAGTAGGCATATAGTGATGCATTCCCTTTCTCACAACCACCAAGGAATCAATTCAAGGAAAAGCAATAAACATCATCGAGCTATGCATTTGGTTGTGCAAAGCTTGTTTACTAAGTAAAGGAAAGCATAGTGATCAATAAAAAATATGAATGGTGTCGCTAGTAAAGTAATGAAGTGTTTTCACTACAAACACCATTGCTAAACCCTCTCTCTTAGTAGTGGAGTATTCCATCTCAATGTCGGTGAGCCAGTGACTAGTAGAACTTACTAGATAATCTAAATGTTGGGGGTAAAGGCGCCTCCGCCTAGCCGCCCGTGTATTACTACACTAACAGTACCCACCACTTCACACTGCAGGTGGCGGGTGCTCGTCACAGTCACTTATTCTTTATTCTTTTAGTGACAGTTTGAATAAAGGAAGGCCTGGCCACACATTGTGGTTGTTGGAGTTTCCACTTTTGAGTCTCTCTCTCGCTTGGCTCTTACTCTCCATCCGCCATAGCTCTCACCGCCAAGCTTCTTCCTCCTGGGTTCCACTTCTCTTTCAATTGGTATCAGAGCAAAGGCATTGGAGCTTGCTCGGCATTCTCTTCAGCCCAGATTTCAAGAGCTTCAACCCGAGCTTCAATGGCAGCCATGGCACCTTCATTTACAGGTATGTTTTGATCTCTCGCCTCCTCCTCGAGCTTTCGAACCTTCATCAACTTCTTCTCGTGCTGCATTAGAGCCCCCTCGACATTGCCAAGTGCCCCTGAGGTTTGTTGAAGACCCCCCAGCCCTGAGGAACATCCAACGCAATTTTCAGTGCATTTTTAGGGGGTTGGGCTGATCTTCTCCCCGGCATTTCCCTGCTCTTCCTTGGCTTCCGGACACTCTTGGCAACCTTCCCGAGCATTGCTTAACTCCCCAACATTAGTGTTTGACTCCCAGTGCTCGATTTGAGCACTTCCCCTTCAGCCCTTTGCTGTATTTACAGTCCCAGGACTGTCAAAACAGGGCAACACTTGACATTTACTATTTAATGCTTCTTGGCATTGCCCATTTGATGCCTATTGATGCCTGTATGTTATGGGATGCTATATCTATGCTTTGGGACTGATTTGGAGCATATTTGAGCACCATTTGAGCTTCATTTAACAGTAAATTGCTTACTATAATATAGTGGGCTGAAGCTCATTTACTTGGTGTATGCATTGGTTCATGGATACGAGTGCTTATTGGAGGTTTGAATGATCATACCAATGTATTTGGAGGTTGTCAAATGCTTCTTCTTGGTTCCGGAATGCTTTTGAGCTTGGATTAGGCTTTGAATTGATCGTCCTTCACTGCATTTGGCTTCAATTGGCATGCTTTGGACCAGTTTATGCCTATTGTCACTACTTGACATTTAGGCCTCTTGCATTTATGCTTTGGTCAGATATGGATGCCACTTTGTTTGCCCATGCTTGACAGTTACTTGGAGCTTTATCTTCAGATATATTTGAGCATTTTGGATCCACTGGGCATTACATTTGGTTGCAAGTTACATGCTCTTTAAATGCTTTCAGGCTTATGCTTTACGGGTCTGAGATAGCTTGGGATTTATGCTCCGGATGTTCCCTACTGGGATTTGGCATATCTGATGCTATATATTTAATGTATTAGAGCATTGCTTGCTCTCTTTGCATTTGACTTCACTTCCAATGGCAGCTTCTTGGTATATTTGGATGTACACAGAGTCTTATTTACGTATGAGCTTGAGCTTGCGAGACAGTTACATGCATTTGCTCTCTTGAGAGCTTTATCTCTACAGTTTATCTGTAGTGGGCTGATTTGATACGCCTATTGGGGTAGGCACCTATCTCTATCACAGGTTTGTTAGTTTTGTATGCATCTTGGATGGTTATGTATTGAGCTTCTTGCTCTATCAGTTATGCTCGTGCTTGGTCTCTTCTCTTACCCCGAGACCCATTACATGCATGACTTCTAGACCTATGAGATGTCTCTTGCCTGATAGGTGATTGGTTTGATAGTTCTTGGTACCTTCTTGCCCCTAGAAACTCACTGTTGGATGTATCTTGCTACTAGCAGTTGCAGTGACATATGTATCAGTGATTGCTTCATTTTGGGATAGCTTTACATATTGCTGTCATTT
This sequence comes from Lygodium microphyllum, assembly GCF_053477565.2. Classification (NCBI taxonomy): domain Eukaryota; kingdom Viridiplantae; phylum Streptophyta; class Polypodiopsida; order Schizaeales; family Lygodiaceae; genus Lygodium; species Lygodium microphyllum. Next base: position 112,176,343 of record NC_141163.1, read on the forward strand.
ATTACAACCATCTAAAATATGTAGATTTTGAGCACTTCTATGAGGGTAATGCTTACTATTTGATGTTATCTTGGTCATATTTGGTGGATAGGTGCTTGTCTTTGTGAAATCCATCCTTTCAACCAATTTTAACATTGGTTTTAGTGCATTTTTTGCTAATTACAACAACATGCTATTTTGCTATTTTGCTTTGATTTGGGACAGTATGGCTGGTCATTTGAAAGATACAGCTCTCTTTAACATTGCCAAGTTGGATGGTATCAACTATGGGTATTGGAAGTCCCAAATATGGCAGGTTTTGGTGCAGAAGTTGCATATTAAACCCTTGTGTTTCAAGGGTGTTAAACTTGAGGGTATGGATGTGATATTTGGATGGAAGTTGATGAGCTATGCAAGTCTACCATTATTTTGTCACTCTCAGAAGAGGTCCATCATAATGTTGTTGAAGATGAGAATCAGAGTACATGGGATTTATGGGAGAAGATTCAGGAGCTCTATGCACAGTAGAGTCTTGTGTCACAGATGTATTGGCTGAAGCAGTTAATGGACCTTTGCATGAAGGAGGGGATCTCCCTTTCATCTCATTTCAGTCAGTTTCATGCTATCATGAAGAGTCTGTTGTCACAAGGTATTGAGTTTAAAGACAACATGCACTCGTTGTTTCTGCTTGGCACCTTTCCTAAGTCATGGGATGTCTTCTGTACTGCCATATGTACGAACAAGCTTGATGGATTGAAAATCAAAGATGTTGAGATTGCTTTATTGACTGAGGAAATCAACAGGAGACACAATGATGCTTCCCACTCTTCACATGCATTGACCGTTAGAGGTGGTAGACATGGCAGGCATGATAATGATCATAAGGGCATGGACTCTTAGAAGCCCAGGTCCAAGTTACGTGGTTGCAGCAAGTCCCATGGACAGAAGTCTGATCTTACTTGTCAGTATTGTGGGAAAGCATGACATATTAGGCCGCAGTGCCATAAAATGGGAGATGATAAGCGCAAGGAAAAGGGAAAAGAAAAAGTGCAGGAAAAGTCTTCTGAGCGCAGTATTGTACCTGCAAAGTCCAGTGTAGATAGAAGAGGTTAATGTCATGCAGGCCATTGATTCAGATGATGATTACATACTTGCACCTTCTTCATGCGATGCCTTATAGACTTCTGAGATACATTCTATGTATATGCAGTGTTGACTCTTGGATTCGGGTGTGTCCTTTCATGTGACACCCTGTAGAGATTGGTTTCATACCTATTGTACCATGTCTGGTTCTATGCGTCTTGGTGATGACAAGTCTCTTGACATTTTGGACATTGGAGATGTTAGGCTGCAGTTTCCTTCTGGCAGTTCTTTTGTTTTGCATGATGTACGCCATGTATCTGCATTGAATCGCAGTCTTATGTCAGTTGGACAGCTTGATGATGCAGGGTATTTTGTGTCTTTTGGAGACTCTACATGGAAGATTACTCGTGGTAGGCTTGTACTTGCAAGAGGTGCTAAGTCTGGCAGCCTCTATCCCTTACTTGTATCTGGAGCTACATTGGATCATGTTTTGTCTGTGGGTTCTATTCTCCATGTATCCCTTTGGCATGCTCATTTGGGGCATATGTCTCTTAAAGGAATGAAAATGCTTCGTGCTTTGCAGTATCTTCCATCTTTTGAATCTTCGCATTTTGATTCTTGTGATCATTGTTTGTATGGTAGGCAAAGTAGAAATATGCATAAAAGTTTGGTAAGAAATGCATGGGTGAGCCCTTGGCTCTTGTGCACTCAGATGTATGTGGGCCCATGCCTTGTCAGTCACTTGGTGGGGCAAAGTACTTTGTTACTTTCATAGATGATTACTCAAGTAAGGTTTGGGATTATCCCATAAAGAGAAAATTTGATGTCTTAGACACATTTCAGCGTTGGCTTGCATTGGCAGAGAACTACTCTGGGAAAAGGCTCAAATGCCTAAGGTCAGATAATGGGGGTGAGTATGTATTATGTGATTTTGAGCAGTTTTGTGATGAGCGGGGTATTAAGCATTAGTTGATTGCCCCTTACACCCCACCCCAGAATGGTATGGTTGAACGCATGAATATGACCATTCAGGAAAGGGTCCGTAGCATGGTTAGCCAGGTTGGCTTACCGCAGCACTTTTGGGCTGAGGCAGTTACTACTGCAGTGCATCTCATTAACAGGTCGCCTAGCAGTGGCATTGACTTTCAGGTTGCAGAGGAAGTATGGGCAGCCAAGCCCTCCTCTTATGATCATTTGCGTGTCTTTAGATGTGAGGCATTCTGCCATGTGCCCAAGGACAAATGCAATAAGCTGGATCCTAAAAGTGTCAAATGCATTTTCATTGGCTATGGAGATGCAGGAGAGACGGATTACAGTCTATGGGATCTGCAGGCATGGAAAGTGATCCGTAGCCATGATGTCATCTTTCATGAGGAAAAAATGCATATGCGGCCTGAGAACATGGTTGAAGTATGCAGAGTTATCTTTTAGGAGGAGCCACCTGCTCCTGTTCAGCTCGCTCCATAGCTAGCTAGACAGCGTGTAGCATCACCTAATGCTCATGGCCCAGATGCTAGACATGCTGATGTTAGACACGATGTTGGTCAGGCAGCAAAGTTTGGATTGAGGCGTTCTACTAGAGATAGACGACCTCCTGACCGTTTTGTGCCCTCTATGGATTATGTACTAGTTACAGATGCAGGAGAGCCTCTCACTTATGATGAGGCTATGCGCAGGGGTGATTGTCACTCTTGGGCGAGGGCTATGCAGTGTCTGAGCTTGACTCATTGCATTAGAATCAGACTTGGGATTTGGTTTCCTTGCCTCAAGGTAAGAAGGCTTTGCCATGCAAGTGGGTGTACAAGCTGAAAAGTACCCCTGGACATCCCAAGCTGGCATACAAGGCTCGATTGGTTGCTAAGGGTTTTAAGTAGGAGTGTGGTGTTGACTTTGATGTAGTTTTTTCTCTTGTGGTCAAGATGACCACCCTACGCTTAGTCTTGGCCTTGGTTGCACAGCTTGACCTGGACTTGTATCAGATGGATATCAAGACGGCTTTTCTACATGGAGACTTGCATGATGAGATTTACATGGAGCAGCCAAAGGGCTTTGCAGACCCTGGTAGGAAACACCTAGTGTCCAAACTAAAGAAGAGTCTATATGGCTTGAAGCAGGCACCTAGGATCCGTGCTTGTACACGAAGAAAACCCATGATGGTTCTTTATTGATTTTGGTACTCTATGTGGATGACATGCTTTTAGCAGGGATAGCTCATGAGGAGCTAGATGATCTTAAGGCTCAGCTCAATAAGAGCTTTGAGATGAAAGATCTGGGACATGCCTCTCATATACTTGGTATGTGCATTATGCGTGATAGATCTCAGGGACTACTCTATCTGTCATAGAAAGAATACATTCATAAAGTCATTGAGCTCTTCCATATGCAGGATGTTAAGCCTGTTGGTTGTCCATTACCTTCTCATGTGAAGATTTCCCAGGCCGAATGTCTATAGACAGATGAGTAGAGGGCTGAGATGGCCAAGATTCCCTATGCATTAGTTGTGGGTAGTCTTATGTATCCATGATAGCCACTCGTCTAGATATAGCTTTTGCAGTTGGGGTTGTGGCACGTTATATGGCTACACTTGGCAAGAAACATTGGGATGCCATGAAGGGTATCATGAGGTACCTGAAGGGCACAACAGATATGTGTCTTTGTTATGGTAGCTAGGCTACAAGAGTCGTGGGGTACACTGACTCTGATTATGCAGGACATGCAAATAGTAGGAAGTCCACTTCTGGCTATGTGTTCACTTATGCGGGAGGGACTATCTCTTGGATGTCCAGGGCATAGAAGTGTACGGCTCTTTCTATTATAGAGGGCGAGTATATTGCAGCCATAGAGGCTTGCAGGGAGGCTATCGGGTTAGGCCGTTTGATTGCTAACCTTGGTATGACAGATGCTATGCCTACACTGCATTCGGATTCTATGAGTGCCATTTAGTTGGCCAAGAATTCGGTATTGCATGCGAAGATGAAACATATTGAGGTGAGGTATCACTTCATTCGTGAGGTCGTTGAGGATAGGTCTGTTTATCTTGTCAAGATTCCAACTTAGCAAAATCCTGCAGACTTGCTCACGAAGAGCCTCACTACCGAGTGCTTTGCCTTCCTCAGGAGATTGATGGGCATTGGATGAGATAACGTCTTTTTTCATCGTCTTGTTGTACATGTATACATGTTGTACTATATTTTCTTTTTTCTCTGTCACTAGGGTAGATTTGCCTTTAAGTGGAGGTTGTTGGAGGTAAAGGTGCCTCCGCCTAGCCGCCTGTGTATTACTACACTGACAATACCCGCCATTGCACACTGCAGGTGGTGGGCACCCGTCACAGTCACTTATTCTTTTTTCTTTTAGTGACAGTTTGAATAAAGGAAGGCCCGGCCACACATTGTGGTTATTGGTGAGTTCCCACTTTTGAGTCTCTCTCTCTGTTGGCTCTTGCTCTCCATCCTCCATAGCTCTCACTACCAAGCTTCTTCCTCCTGGGTTTCACTTCCCTTTCACTAAATTATGGTAACTAGGCTAGCACACTACTACTCCTATGGTGAAATTTCAAGAATCAATGTGCACATGAAAGGTTATATTCCAACCTAGGACTTGTAAAATTGGAGTTGTTATTAGAGCCTTTTTTAGTACTCAATGTGCACATTGTCATTCCCTAGTCCACTCAAAGACAATTAGCAGCTTATATAATGGTCAAGCAATCAGTGCAAAGTTCGACACAAGTTGAGAAAGCATTGAGGTCCCTTGTACATTGTCAGTAGCAATAGTTGATGATTGCCTTGACTTTCAAGAAGTTAGTGGTGATGCCATTTTCGGAATCTATATGTCCTAGGATGCAACCATGTTTTACCCAAAATTGGCACTTCAAGGGATTCAAAGACTGCTCAAAGTTTCTTTAGATGCTCATCCTAATTGATATGCACTTAAAGGTCACACAAAAACTTCCAACCACTTTCAAAGCATGTCTTTAAAGATTCCACACATAAAGTATTGAAAGGTAGTAGGGTTGTTATTCGGGCCAAAGAGCATGCTGGTGTATGCAAAGACTCCCCATTTGGTGGTGGATGTTGTATTATGCTTGTTATTTGGATGAACTTGCACTTGATTATAGCGTAAGAATCGATCAAGGAAGTTATAAGCCTCACTATGTAGTTGAGAAAACATTGAGATCCCTTGTACTTTGCCATTTTTGGAATCTATATGTCCTAGGATACGACCATGTTTTATCCAAAATTGGCACTTCAAGGGATTCAAAGATTGCTCAAGGTTTCTTTAGATGCTAATCTATGTTGATATTCACATAAAGGTTGCCCATGAACACTTTAAAGATTGTGCATATAAACTATTGTAAGGTAGCAGGGAGCATGATGATGTATACAAATACTCTCCATTTGGTGGTGAATATTATCTTGTGCTTGTCATTTGGATGAACTTGTACTTGATTATAGTCCTAGAATTTGTCGAGGAAGTTATAAGTTGGTGGTCTAGAAAGCATTGAGCTCCCTTGTACTTTGTCAATGGCAACACTTCGACAATCACCTTGACTTTCAAGAAGTCAATGGTGATGCCATCTTTGGAATCTATATGCCATAGGATACAACCATGTTTTACACAAAATTGGCATTTCAAGGGATTCAAAGACTGCTCAAAGCTTCTTTAAATACTTATCCTCATTGATATGCACGTAAAGATCGCCCATGAACACTTCCAACCACTTTCAAAGCATGTCTTTGAAGATTGTGCACATAAACTATAAAAAGGTAGCAAGAGTGTTATTCAAGCTAAAAATCATGATGTTGTATGCAAAAACTTCCCATTTGGTGATGAATGTTGTCTTGTGCTTGTCATTTGGATGAAGTTGTACTTGATTATAGCCCGAGAATCTATCAAGGAAGCTATAATCCTCCTTTGTTGGGATTCTTTCTAGTATATACTCAATGTAGGGAAATGAATAATTTTCTCTCTTCACCACCACACTATCCTTTTGTAGTTAACATACACTTTGATATTTATGTTTTTCTCCATTTCAATCGTGATCAATAGAAGCCAGTCCATGTCCTCCATTTTGTAGACGAATCTTGAATTTAAGAGGTTATCTATCTCTTCATTAAGAGCATGTGCATGCTTTCTATATGGCCAATACTTTACAAGTACCACATTGAGCACCATGGGGATGTTATGGGTGACAATGCTAGGGTTGATCCCTTTTAAGCTTTTTCATGGACTAGGCAAATATATCTTTGAACTCTTTGAAGAGGTTTGCCAAGTTGGTTTCACTTGTCCTTGGTTATGGTGAGCTATGAACATGGGTCAAGGCTTCTACCCCTTGCTTGGCTCCCTTTACCTTACTAGATTCTTCTTTTGGTTTGTTGGTATGTCTTTGTTTCTTCACTCCTAGCAACATCACGATCCGATCTCCTTTTTTGAATTTGGTGAAACACTTGGGGAGATCCAGGTTTTTTTAATAATTTGTCTTTCAAGTCTTTGGTTATTTTTTCCTTTCCTCATTTGACTTTTGCACTATAGGTGAATTGGAAGGTCCCCCTTGGTGCATCGAGTCTTAGGTAGTAATGGAATTTTTGGATCACAATCAAAGCTAATTTCTAACTCAAAGTTGTAGTTGCATCCTTTGCTAGATGAGGGTGATTGCCCTAGTGATAATAGCTCAGATTTGACTCCAAGTTTGTATATCGTAACTAGTTCTACTTAGCCAAGTCTTGCTTATTCATAATCAAGCACTTTGAGGTAATCAAGCCAAGCGAGCTTGACTATTTTATTGACAAGAAATATAGGTGTTTGGAGTCAACAATGATTTTCCCTATCATATGCTCATTAGTGTCATAGTCAATCGTGTCAAAATCGTTGCATGAGGCATCCCTCAAATTCACAATTAATATATGCACTCTTTATATATGCTTCATCGAAAGATTCACTGGAGCTTCATTCTTCTCTAAAAGGGCCCAATTATAGATAAGGTTTATATTTCTAAGCATCCAAGAGTTCTATAAGAGGTTTTAAGCCAGTGCCAAGGTTACCCCACAATTCTCTCTTCAAACACTCCAATATTTTCATCAATTCTAGCTTGTGGAGCTATGTCTACACTTTGTGCCATCATGGGAATTGGAACTGTGGATAAGATATTGTTCGAGGTGTCCCTTCATCATTTCTTGTTTTCCCTATTAATTACTCACCCTATTAGCTATTCATCTATAATCGTCCTCATCATTCGAAATGCATCGTGATCTGAATCATACAAAATGAGAAAGTTGATAGTTTTGATGAGTTTGATGGCCTTTGAATGTAAGTGATGTATACAAACATGATAACTTGTGTCAAGAATACAAATACAACATGAAGAAATGTTGCACACACAATGTATTTTGAACTATATCATACAAATAAAAAAAGTCAATAGCTTTGATGAGTTCATTGACCTCTTAATGTAAGTGATGTGTATAAATATGACAAGTTGTCTTGAGAATACTAATGCATAGACTAGATCTCATTTTTCTCTTTAAAAGCATGGTTTTTGACAAAGTCTACCACACATACAACTAGAGTATTTTGAAAATTTTCAATACATTCTTTAAATTGTTATGCTTGCCATTAGCCAATGTAATTCTACACCAATGAAGGGTCTAAGCTTGGACTTTAGCAAGGCAATGAATTCACATCACAATATCTCTTTATTAAAAGTATTTTTCATCTACCCCTATTTTCATGCTTATCCAGTACCTCCAAATATCTGAATAGCTTTATAGTAATAGAAGCATCTCCCTCTCTTGTATCCAAAAGGTAGCATGCCAATATCTCCACATACCAAATTTTCCATTCTCTTATCAATTACTTTTTGAGAACTTATATTCTATCTTTGGAAGGACAAACTACTAACTCCCACAGTTGAGAACTTTTTGAGAACTTATTTTCTATCTTTGGAAGGACAAACTACTAACTCCCACAGTTGTGGAATACCATTAAATGTTCTCCCTAGAGATGAGTATGTTTTGTGGATACTATCTTTCTCACTTCCCACACTTGTTGGGGCATACAAATACAAGGAGACCAAATCTTTGAGAGGCATATGATTAAGTGCATCTTTAAATAATGACATTTAAACATGATATTCATAAAAACACACATGTCTATCATTCACTTGACAAGTTTGCCCTAGAGTTGATTATGTTCAGTGTGGACATTATCTTCCCCACAGATCTCACACTTAAATGGACATTCAAATATATGGAGACCAAATCTTTGAGAGGCATGTGATTTAATGCATCTTTAAAAAAAGACATTTGAACATGATAATCACAAAAAAATGTATATTGATCATTCACTTAACAAACAAAGAAAGGCTTCAATAACCCAAATTAGGACAATCGAATTTTGCATTTTCAATGACATGCTTTAAATTTGTGAACCAACTCAATCTACAAATGAAACACTAGAAATATATGTCACTTAGCTTGAATTAACTTATGCTACCTAGGATAATATACATATTCTACTTAGTGAAATACATGATACTTAGGATGAAGTCATGATGTTAACCAACATGGTAACTAACAATATCCCATTTTTAAAGTTAATGATAAGTGGTATGCTACTTGACACATCTATTATAGTTAACAATCCCATGTATATTGGTTAACATTCATTGTATGCTACTTGGCACCTTTATTCTAGTTAACAATCACATGTATATTGGTTAACAATACCTTCTATGCTAGTGGACAATCACTTGTATATTAGCATTTTAATCAACACTCCTTTGAGTGCTAGCTAGCAATCATATGCTTGCTAGAATACTAGTCAAAAACCACATGCATGCTAATTAGCAATCAATTTTATGAAAATTAATACCAAAGATGTACTTAAACAATCAATTATATGCTAATTAATGTGTGTATGTTAATTAACAATGACCTATATGCTAGAATGGTAGTCAACACTCACCTATATACTAATCAATAGTCATGTTTATGCTAGCATGCTAGTGAATAACCATGTGAATGCTAGTTAATAGTCAACTATAAACTAGTTAAGTGGGATCTACTATAGTTAACAATTCTATATGCTAGCTAACAGTTGACTCTATGCAAGTTGATAATCACTTGCAGGTTATTAGGCTTGTCAATATGCACATATATACTATTTACTAATCACGTTTATGCCAAAATTCTAGTTAACATAAACATGTATGCTAATGAACACCAATATGAATGCTAATTACTACTTGTGGGCTATCTACTTGTTTGAAACTTAACAATAACCTATATACTAGCTAGTTCACACTTATGTGTGTTAACACTATGTTATACGCTAGCTAGATAACATCTATATGCTAGTCAACACTAGTATGAATTGTCACTTGGATGACATGAATAACATCTCAACTAACCTGCAAGGTATGGTATCAACATGCAAAAAATACTAGTTATATTGAAAGATAGCTTGAAACTAGGAGAATCAAGTATAATATAGCGAATGCTCATCAAGTAGATGGATTGATGGATTGGGCATTTTAGGCAAATTTTCTTTCCTAATTTTTTTCTATATGCATCCTTCTTATTGGAAGAAACACATGACTTAGATTCCCAAAACCTCTAAAATAGTTCTTTTAATTATTTGGTTATGATACTAGTCTATTAATGCTTCCAATACACCACCAATGAGAAGAAGCCATTCCCATCACCTTTAGTAGCTCTAGATGGCACTTCAAGACTTGCTTGGAAACAATCCTTGCCACCTTATTTGGTTATGTATATACTCGATGATGTACATTTTGACGTCTTCCTCATTCATGATGAGATCATGGAGTTGGCACTCTACATAGTATGATTGTGTGGTATTTTCATTGCTTATCAACTCATTCTCAAATCTAAACATTACTCTCACTACAATAATGTATTGAAGAAAAAGCCTTCAATTTGGTGGCTTGGATGGAAGTCGGTTAATTGTACTAGTCTTTTGTGATATTGGATGATATTTCCATAAGTGTCTTGTAGATTGTCTTCAAGATCAGATATAGATATATGTTTGGTGATGCTGTAGTTTTTGTGGTACTCATAGAATGTTAGGTCATCTAAGCATGATGCTCAGGCCTAGTATAGATCGATAGGGTGCATGACATTGTCCTTGTGAGCTTCCATTGCCGTATGCTAGCAAAGGAGGTGTCTTTGTATTCAATAGCCTTGCTTCTTGTTAGTATTGGAATCTACATGCAGTTTAAGATCACCTCGGTGGGAGATATTGTCTTGGAAAGCATTGGGGCGCAGAGACTATTTGTTTCTTATTCGAATCCAAGCCTTGCAAGACTAGGCTTTTGGTATCTTTTGTCTAAATGTTTAATCTACCATTGGGTTGACCTTCATTGCGTATTTCAACAAGTAGAATGAGATGGATGAGTTTATTACTCGTTGAATGTTCATGTGGCCCCCCCACAAGACTAGTAATGTTGTGACGGTGCTCATCTCCAAGATGGTAGTAGATGTATTGTTGGGTTTCATGATCTTGTTTCTAGATTATTATGTGCAAGAAATGGAAATCCATACTTGCATTTTCCATGGCTGCTAGTACCAGTTATGTAGCAAGCATGACAACACTTATGAAGTTTTCTTGCCAAGTTGAGGGATTTTAGTTTTTGTGTCCAACTACATTGATTGATCATCATTTGATGGATAATTATGTGTGTAGATCTCACTTGTTGTATCGTCAATGTCTAACTTGTGCAACCACAAGATGACATGTACATGCAATGAGTCCCTGTGTTGTATTTCGCACCTAACCACATGATGCTAGACGTGTCCTAGAGACAAGTAGCTTTCCCAATGATATATTGATTAAAGAACAGATGAAACCTAGTGTGAAACAGGATAGCACACTTGATAGGGAAATCTTTCCATGAGAATCCTACATTGAATTGCTCTGCTATTGCTTCCAATCTGTTGATCTCTGGCCACCTTGTACTAGTCACCTCTTCTAGAGTGAACGTAAGAAAAAAGTGGGGCACGCCCCATATGTCCACCATTGTAATAAGATCCTTCAAGTTACACAGATGCTATGAAGGGGAAACTAGTATTGATGCATGAATGCGACATTGGGGTATATATGCCTAACCACTTCCTCATTGGAAATGTTCTTGTTTGCTCACTTGTAGTTATTGATGTCTCTTTGCAAGCAAGTAATGTTCATGCTATTTGCAATCAATACAAATTGTCTTAGGTAGTATAAGATTAGCGGTGTAAGTCTTGTGCAAGGTATAGACAAAGAATAGTGTTAATGTGCACATCTTGATGTATTCACTAAGATACATAATATTACCATTGTATGCACCACATCCAAGTGGAAAGAGGAATGGGATTAATGCATTCTCCAAGGTGATATCTGGGTAGGATAAGCATGTTGTAGGTAAGTCGTTTGTTTTGAACATTGTTGTTCTTTGTAGAAGCCAAATGTTGTCTCGAAGGATGATACCTAAAAACTCTATATGGAGTCCATTATTGTTTCGTATTCTATCAACATAAAAATGTATATCTATCCATTAGAATAGTATGATTCCATGATTGAACGTACTCTTACATCTTAATTCATATGCTTGAAAAACCTGGAAAATGTCTTGAAGTATAGTTAAGTAAAATGAAACGTAGTCTCTTTTAAAGTATGCACCACATGAACGATACAAGTTTTTGGAGGTAAATAGATTTGGTTAGAAACTTCTTGTATAGCTTGGTGGGTTTTGTTGATCAAGAGCACTTTACAAAATATAACATGAAAAACCAAAAATTTGCTTGATCAAAGTCTAAGATGTGATATTTTCTATGTTTGACTTTAAAAAAAAATGCATGATTGGTACTAAACTTATAACTTTGTAAACGTTAAGTAGTGGAAAAAAAAAGAAAGAAACATGCTATACAAGCAGTATGATGAAGAGCTGGCATGGGTCTCTTCATTGTTTTATAATTATGGGGGAAGATGCCATTCCCTTATCTTTTGAGAAAGATTGGACTTTTCTTTTCTTTTCTTTATTGTCAATGAAAACAAAGAGGGTAAAAGATAGAATCTCACCTTGTAAAAGATTGTATGTATGATGATTGTAGTTACCTTTACTAAACTTAAGCCTAGAATAATTAAACAAAATCAAATGAGCAAACTAGATTAATTTTAGGTAAAGAATTATTAGTTTAATGCTAGAAAATAATAGCGATGTAACAACCAAAAGTATTACTAAAGATATCTATATTTATGTTAAGTTTTAATTAAAGTACACTAATTAATTGTTATAGAAAACTAAGAATTTAACTAAATCAAGTAATTAAATAAATTAATTAATTATTGAATAATAATTAAGTAAATCACTAATCACTAATTATATAATTAATTATCATTATTACTAATTAGTTCATTATATTATAATTATCATTACTATAGTCATAAAATAATTGATTATCAAATTGTTTAACTAATTACCATTACTAATAATTAATTCATTAGATTGTAATTACCATTATTATAATGGTAAAGTTATTAACTACTAATCAAATTACTATCAAAAGCACTAATACCATTGCTAGTAGTTAATTTATTAGACTAGAGTTACCATTACTATAACTGTAAAGTAATTAATTATTAAATTGTTTAGCTAACTACCATTACTACAAATTAATTCATTACACTATAATTATCATTCCTATAATTATAAAATAAATAACTACTAATTAAAAAAGAATCAAAAGTACTAATTAAATTAATTATTGCTCACCAAATTATTATGTTTATATAAACAATAATCAAAAGCAACATTGCAATTACCATTACTATAATTGTAAAGTAAATAACTAATTATCAAACAATTTGTCAAAACTACTAATCAAAATAATTCTTTTTCTCTTATAAAATAATTAATAAAAAATTACTGACCAAATTACTTAATATCGACAATCAAATTAATTAGTATCCATCAAAGTACCATAATAAGATTAATTAATGTGTTCATCAAATTATTATTATTATTATTTAAATACTAAAAAATAATTAATCAAAGTGAAAGCGATTAACAGTGTTAATCAAATTAAAACTAACTAAATGAAGCAATCTAATCTAACCTAACCTAATCAAACTATATTGAATTATACTAATATATAAATAAATGAGACACCAGCAAACCATTATGCTAATATACTAAGTTAATATATACAATAGTTAATAATACTAGTAGTACACACTACTTTTAATACATACAATGTTAATATGTATTACATAAAACATTATACTATACTCAATGTAACCAATACTAGTTCTTTGCACTCCGTATAACAACAACCCACCAACCGAAAACAACACACACCACTCGAAGCTTTGCATATACACTACTACTACTAATACAGTGTCTACAGTTCGTATCACAACAACACGCTACCCAAAGCGGTCATCGTGTAGCCTTAGTCTCAGATCGAAATTACTAATAATTAATGCATTAGATTGTAATTACCATTATTGTAATGGTAAAGTTATTAACTACTAATCAAATTACCCAAAGCTTTCATAGGCGGTCATCGTGTAGCCTTAGTCTTCCGTTGTCGTTGTCGTCGTCACAATCGTCTTACCCAAAGCTTAGTCGGAGTCGGAAAGCCTCGACGGCAGGGAATTTTAAAGAAAGCTTTCATTAAAAGGAATTTTAAAACAAAAAGCTTTAAATCTTCAACGAGAACAACTTACGAATTTGGCTAGAGTACGGATTTTAATGAAAGCTTAAACGAGAAAACAAATTACAAATTCAGTTTAATTTCAAAAAAGTGAAAAAAGAGAGAGAAAAGAGATAAAAATCAGGTGTCTTCTTCAGATGTACGTGTAAAAATAAATTCATATTAATCAATAAGACCGATCGATAAAAACCCCACACTAGTTACTAATAAAAAAAGGGGTAAAAGCCCCCCCATTCCCATAGCAACATGCCTTGCCCTCATTCGGCAACATGCAAAAGAGACTCTCTCTTTATCTTCTCTTAGGCGTCTCGTGGAATGACTCTTGTTCATGCGTGGGATTTCTCAAGATTGTGGAGCCTCCATACAAATCTACGAAATTTTCAATATATTCTCTCCCTTTACTATTAGCATTTTAATTTTCCTTTTTTTTTCCAATGTTCTTGATGGAAGTGATCCATCCATCTGATGTTTGTGTTAACAACTTTGTTATGAACCACACACGATATTATTTCAACAAGCAAACAAAATTTAAAAAATCAAGATCTAACTTATTCACACACATTTTAGATTTGGCTTAGGCATACAAACCTCTCAATCCACAATGCAAAGTTCCACGTAAGTGAGTTTGAGGCCCAATGTGTCCTACGTCTCGACAATAGAACCAAAAAATGTGTGATGCTCCATGATCCACATGATGCTCAATATCTTCACATCCACCTTTACTTGTGATGTGAAGAGGAAATTATGAATAAGAAGGGTGGAAGTAGAGCAAGCTAGCTTCACACATGTTTATAATTCCCTCTCAACTCTACTTCACACACACTTCTTCGATCTTACCTCTCACCATGGAACAAATGAATAGAAGAAGAGGAACAACAAGAGCTTCTCTCCACTAATTCCTTCACACTGACACTCGCTTTCTCCCTCCTCTTCCCCCTATCACAATAGCATGAAAGCATAAGTAAGAATAAGGAGAATACAAGTTTGCACACACATGAATAGCTTGTTTCATTCTTTTTCATCCTTTTATATATGAAATTTAGGGTTTCCATCCATTTTGGGCATCCACCCACTCTTACGACCTCATGACTGGACTTTACTTAAATATATGGATCTAGGGATTTAAGTGAGTTTCTACTCCAAATAAAATAAACTCTTGATTTCTCATTGAACACAATATCTTTTGGAGAAATAATTACAAGTATTTGTCTTGGATGAAATTATAGTACTCGGATTGGAAAAATTATTCCTTAATTTTGTTGGTGTTCCCTTTGTTCTTTCACTTGCTTTATTAGCTTCATGATGGGGTTAACATTGATGTCAATTAAGTTTTCTCTATTCCGTGTGCTACTTTTGATCATCCTCAAAGGAGTTTAGTTGCTTGGCTTATTAGCTTCATGATGGGGTTAACATTGATGTCAATTAAGCTTTCTCTATTCCATGCTACTTTTAATCATCCACCAAGGAGTTTAGCTATGAGGAAATAACATATATTTATACTTGAATAGATAGTGTTCCTAGTAATATTCTCTTAGTAATGTGATTAAGGATGTAAAAGTTGATAATTTTTCATATTGATATTTTACACTTTGTGAGTTTAGTTTTTTTTTCGATGTGCAAAAGTATCATGTATTAAAAGAGAGATATTGCATGGTGGGGAATTACAACAAGACAATTACAACTCCTAAGGAAGGACCAAACTAAGAGAGAAAAGTACATTTGCACTATAGGATGTGACTTAATCTTTGATAGAGCACTTTGTAGAAGACCTTATAGTCTTGGTAGTTGAGTTTCACTACTACACAAAAGCATGCTCTGATGTTGTTCGAAATTGCAATGAAGCATTTAATGAGTAGGCATGGTAGGCACTTTTGTTCTCAAAAGCAAGAGCATTTCTTAAAGACCAAATAGCTTTGAATATCACTATCCTTAGTGATTCTTAGATCCACTTAGAAGCCTTGTTTAGATTACCTCTTGTACCTAAGTGAACTTCCTAAAAATTAAGTGGAGTGGAGTCCAACGTTTTCCATGATATGGAAGAGCTTTCATAGATTGGCTTAACTTCTTAGAAAAGCCCAAAAAAGTTGTTAAATACTTTCTTTCTATGATTTACAGAGTGGGCACCAAATAGACATCACCATAATCTCGTACTCTTTCTATCACTTGTAGTAACTTTTTATTGATTATTCTCTAGAGTAATAGATTGATCCGGTTGGAAACATTGGCCTTTTGAACCTCTCTTAATGTTTCTTCCAAAATCTCCATGGGACTAAGGGCATTTCCCACTTCCACTTCTTTGAGATGGCTAGGATGCATTTTGTTGAGGAAGTTTCCAAAACTTCTCTCTTCTTGATGCGTCCCAGGGGTATCTTAAAGGTGCACCACTCTTTGGCTAGTTCTGCCTCTACCTACCCTAGTAGAGATGGGAAAACATGTTTTCATTCAATTTTTTCTTTTTGATCATTACTATTTTTGGGCCATGGATCTCTCTCTCTCTCTCTCTCTCTCTCTCTCTCTCTCTCTCTCTCTCTCTCTCTCTCTCCACACACACACACACACACACACACACACACACACACACACACGGAATCTCATGTAGACATGCATAAAAATGTGCACACAATAATGCACATATACACATATGTATATGCACACACACACAAGTACTATCTTGGGGGCAGGAAATGCATACGAATATTCATATGCACATCTGTACACACACTTACATGCGTATGTACATATTCATACACACATAAAAATAGATACTCTCACAAACACTGTATAAAGCTAGGAAACACATACAAATATTCATATACACATGTGTACACACTCTCCACATGAATATGTTGATGTTAATATGTATCTCTTTTTCTATAGAGAATCTATCCAACATAATGCAACAACTTCTCTATGCCTCTATTTCCTTCTTAGCTTAGAAGAAGTGTTAGGGCAAATTCAACTCTACTTCCACAAGATTCTTCTCAAAGTTGAAAAGGACTTTAGCTCAATAACCAAGTGTCACAAACATATATTCCCAACTCACCTCAAGTTACTTGTCTCTAACCTCATCCTCTATGATATCTCTTCTTATTTTGTAACAGAGAAATCATGATAAATGCTCCTCTCAATTGCTTATGATATGATGAAATCAAGGAGGTCCTAGGGAAATCCTAGACTATCTTCAAACATTCTATCCATGGACATTTGCTTTGGGTTCTAGAGAACTACCCACTCCTCATTCCATGTGGCAACATTTTTTTTGCACATGAGCCAAGATGGAGATACAAAGTCTTCCACCTAAGGATACCACCTCATCAAAACATCAAGAGCATGAAATTTCACTAGAAGGTCTATGCATAGGTCCCATAGAAAAAAGAGTCTACTTTACTCTCAAAGAGTTCTTGTAGTCCTATCTCTTTCCCTAGATTGGTCACGCTTGTCTTCTGTAAACGCCCCGAACAACGTAGTATGCTTAACAATTATGATATTCACTTGTTTTCGAGATTTAATATAAAAGAGAATGAACATTTAAAGCTGAAAATAAAAATTACTCACAAAATTACAGCCATGAAAATGTAAAAGTAATGGAGACAAGATTGAGGGTTGAAGATGGGCAAACCCCCCCCCCCCCCCGCGGAAGGAATGTATTTCTGCTCAACCCAAGTCCCTTAGGGAAGAGCTCAGTAACAATCAACCTGAGAGTGAGAAGAAGTAATTCTCACTCTCACAAGATCATGCAAAGATGTACAAACACACATGCATTATCTATTATGCAATGATAAGAACTGATTTCTTTACAGTATGAGAGAAGAAAAAGGGAAAATCAGCCTTTCTTCATCGTTGATAAGCAGTACATGGATAGGCTTGCTTCTTGTTGCTAAAATGGAAGAAAGAGCTCGAGAAGGAGGTGCTGTAATGAATTTACAGGATTGCTGTCTTGTAAAACAGCAGTGATAGAAGAGGGAATATGGAAGAATTTGATAATGGAGAAGTGGGGGATGATGATGGGGATGGATGGGGCCAGTTTCTGGCTATCTGTGGGTACTGTACATGAGTTTACAGCAAAGAAAAATGATGCTCAATGAAGAAAAACGAGCTCTTATTTATAGGAGAGGGGAGAGCTAGTAGAAAAGGGGAAAGCGGAGTAGCACAAGACAAGTGTCCAGCCACATGCCATGAGATGTGACAAGTGGTGGGACACTTGGAAACTTGTGTGACAAGTGTCTTGACACTTGTCTCTTCTTTATGGCCTTCCTTTTTGGGTTGAATACTGTCAAGAATAGAAACAACCAAATTTAGTAAGCACAGTCAGAGTACAGAACTTACTATTTTTAGAATAACATCCCTATTTTTTAGGACTAGCATTTTTAGGCTAATTCGAGGCTCCTAAAATTTAGGGACCTCCTAAAATTTAGGGATCTCCTAGAATTTAGGGATCCCCCCAATATGGTATCATATGAAAGTTTTTTCCGTGTACATCGCAAAAATGGTATCCGAATCTTCATGTGACTTTCCTATGCAAAGAAATGTGCATTTCAACCTTTCAGCCCACACATGCACATTATACAAGCATTTCATGATCATGCCATCTTGTTGATTGTAACTGTCTGTTCTGGTGGATCTAGCCCACACTTCAAGGCATCAATCATTTCTGTGTGCGAGTCTAACCCTGATATGCGTGAGTTCTAGTGTGAACTATCTTTTCTCTAACCCACCGTGTGGGTCCACCATAACCTGTGACCACTCATCAGTGGCCAGCTCCAATGCACTTTTCTTTATATCTAATTAGTGCAAAGGAAATAAATTTAATAAATCATTATATAGATAAATTAATGAAAAAGGATACAAATTCTGTTTCTATAGAGTTGTGACAGCCCTCTGGCTTTTATTCAGCTGTCCTCAGCTGAAAATCTTCTTGATATTGTTGTAGAATATTTGGGTAATCCTTCATGAATTTTTCATCTACCCGCTGTGCATCTGTGGTGGGTAGATTCTTGAATTTTAGCAAGAATTTTCGTGTCACAAGGCCACTTCTCGTGGTTCGATCCTTGAGAAACAAAATCTTTTCAGGTTCCAAGAGTTGCTCAGTTTCTTCAACTTCTGGGGGATCTTCAGTAATGGGTTCCTTTGGTTCTGGTCCTATGTAAGGTTTTAGCAAACTTACATGAAAAGCATTGTGTATTTTCCAATGAGTAGGAAGCTCAAGTCGATAAGAAACTTCATTTATTTTCTCAATCACTTTGAAGGGTCCAAAGTATCTACTGGAGAGCTTTGGAAAAGATGAATTTTGACCAGAACCTTGTTTGAGCCTGCTTTTATCAAACTTTAGCAAGACATATTGACCTTTTTCAAAAGCCAAAGGTCTTCTTCGTTTATCTGCTTGCTTCTTTTGTCGCTCTTGGACAACTTTGATAGTGGCTCGAACTTGATCCATTGTGGTTTTTAAATCTGAAGCAAACTCATCAGCAGCAAAAATCTTATCTTTAGTGTGAATAATTGGAGGAGGAATCACTTTACCCTGTACTATTTCATTTGGAGCTTTCCCTATGGATGAGTGCACTGTATTGTTGTAAGCAAACTCCAATAATGGAAGATATTTCTCCCATTGTGACTTATGTTCACTAACATAAGCTTTCAACATATCCAAAAGAGTGAGATTCATCACCTCTGTTTGGCCGTCAGTTTGAGGATGAAAAGCTGAGGAGAACTTTAAAGTGGTTCCCAAATTCTCAAATAAAGCACACCAAAAGTTACTTGTGAATTTGGAGTCTCTATCCGAAATGATCTCAGAAGGCATACCATGTAATCTGAAGATATGTTGAATGAAAAGTCTTGCAGCTTGTGCGGATTTCAATGTTTTATGACATGGAATAAAATGTGATTGTTTGCTGAATCTATCAATTATAACCCAAATCATATCATGACCTTGAGGTGTTCTTGGAATACCTGAGATGAAATCCATTGTGATAGATTCCCATGGATCTTTGGGCACTGGAAGAGGTTGCAACAATCCTGGAATCTTCTGCCTATCATATTTGGATTTTTGGCATACCAGACAAGCCTCAATGAAGTTATGTGTATCTCTTCGTAATGTTAGCCAATAAAAGTAGCGCTCAATTGCACTTAGAGTGGCTGCCCTCCCTCTATGCCCTGCATAAGGGGATTTATGACTTTCTTAAGCACCTTTTGTCGAACAGGATGAGTGACACAAAGGCGATTGTTCATGAGAAGGTAACCGTCTTTGATGGAATAATCTGGATGAGAACCTCCTTGCTATAAATTTGACCAAATTGCTGCAAAATCAGTATCTTCATCATAAGTATTCTTCATCGTTTGAAAATCTTCATGATGAGCCACTGTAATAGTTGCAATGCGAGGCACTCTAGAAAGTGCATCAGCAACTACATTTTGTTTCCCTGGAGTGTACATAATTTGAAAATGAAACATAGACAATAAATTTTCCCATCTTGCATGTTTCTTCTGCAAATGCTTTTGAGTCTTGAAATACTTCAAGCTTTGATGAGTGATCAATTTTAATAAGGAATTCATTGCTTAAAAGATAATGTTTCCATATCTTTAAAGCATAAACCACTGCTAAGAGCTCCTTTTCATAAATGTCATACCTTTTCTCCACATCATTTAGACGGTGGCTTTCAAAGGCTACGGCATGGCCTTCTTGATTTAACACTGCACCAATACAATCACCGCAAGCATCTGCTTCCACCACAAATGGTTTTACCAAATCTGGAATGATAAGAACAGGTCCAGAAGTAAGAGCTGTTTTCAGCCTTGTGAAGGCTGCCTTCTCCTTTTCCTTCCATTGGAAAGAGATCTTCTTCTTTGTAAGGTCATGAAGTGGAGAAGCCATATGTGCAAAATGCTTGATGAAGTGGCGGTAATAAGAACATAAGCCAAGAAATGATCACACCTCATGTACATCATGAAGATGAGGCCATTCTTGGATTATCCTGATCTTTTCAGGATCCATCTGAATCCCTTCAGAAGAGATGACATGCCCAAGATAATTTATTTTATGCATGAAAAATTCACTCTTTTTACCATTTACCAAGAGTTGATTTTGTTGTAGTAATTGTAGAACAATTTCCAAGTGTTGATGATGCTCCTCTTCATTCTTGCTAAAGACAAGAATATCATCAAAGAAAGTACCGACATATTGTCGATGCTCTCTAAAGATGGGCTCCATCATTCGATTAAAGGTGGCTGGTGCATTGGTTAATCCGAAAGGAACCACCAAGAATTCATAAAGACCGTATGAAGTGCGGAAAGCAGTTTTGTGTACATCTTGTGGTATTACCCTAATTTGATGATAACCACTCTTTAAATCAATGCGGCTGAAAACCTTTGAGCCTCCTAGACGATCCAAAATGTCGTCAATTCTGGGAATAGGAAACCGATTCTTCACGGTGATTTTGTTGAGGGCTTGATAATCAATGCACATCCTGAATGTGCCATCTTTCTTTTGAATAAGAAGAACCGGTGAACAAAATGGTGAGCTACTTGGCCTAATTAGCCCACGGTTGAGTAGGTCTTCGACTTGCTTTCTGATTTCTTCTTGTTGAGGACAGCTCACACGGTATGGTGCTATATTAGGAGGAGAACTGCCCGGGATAATATCAATATGATGGTCTTCTGGCCTTTCTGGGGGAAGCTGATAAGGAAGATCTTCTGAAAAACAATCTTTATACTTTTCCAAGAGCTGAAGTTGCTCTTGGTTTTCAACATTCATATTATCTTTTACATCAGTGACATAAAGCAGACAACATTGAACACAATCCTTAATTGCTCTAGAGACTTGCATATGGCTTACCATAGGTATGGTGTCTCCAGAAACTCCAGCTTGGATCTCGTACTTCTTGCCTTTGTTGGTGAGTTCTACATTCTTTTTCTGAGAGAAGATGGTTGAATCTACTCTATGATTCCAGGGCATGCCAAGAATCACATCGCAACCATCAAGGTCTCCGATACAGAAGGTATCTTCGTCACTGTAGCCTTGAATTTGAAACTTGAGCTTGCCAATGTTGGGTATCACAGTCTTCACTGTGTCACCTTCATCAGCATTTAAAGCTTGGCGAACTTTTGCCGAAGTGTCCATCTTTTCATTCTTTAATCTAAGCTCTTTAGCTAATTGCAAGGAAATGATATTTTCATTCGCCCCAAGATCTATCAAGAATAGTGCTTGCTTACCTTGCAACTGTCCCCAAGCTTTTAATAATTTGCGCGTCTCTGGAGTGTGAGTTGTGTTTGCAACTACATCACTGATAGCATTGATTTTCACTGGCGACTTA
The DNA here is from genome assembly GCF_053477565.2 of Lygodium microphyllum. NCBI lineage: Eukaryota > Viridiplantae > Streptophyta > Polypodiopsida > Schizaeales > Lygodiaceae > Lygodium > Lygodium microphyllum. The sequence goes on from NC_141163.1 coordinate 112,198,421, forward strand.
GGCTTGTTGTCAGAAACCTTGCTTTGTCCCTTGTTTGGACATTGCTTCTCTATGTGACCTGTTTGTCCACATTTAAAGCACTTCCCTTCTTTCATGAAGCATTGCTTTTCTTCTTCGGAAAGTTGCTTTGCTTGTGGGTATAGATTGGAGCGAAATTGAGGAGCATTAGGAGGTGCATAGGGCTTCGTCTTCTTTTGATTTGATGGCTGCTTTTGCCACTGTTTTTGTCCTTCATTTGGGGCTGAATACTCCTCATCGTCAGCTACTCTCTTGTTATCATTCTTTTGGAATGATTTGTTGCCATTGTGCTCCATTTCCCATGTCTCATCATGGTCAATGAGTTCCCTGAGACTAGAACAATGATAATGATTAAGAGCAGTACGAAGTTTAAAATGCAAACCTCCTTGAAACTTCCTAAGCTTTTCCGAACTGCTGATCTTCTTGAAATGTTGGATCTTCAAAAGTAGCTCCCAAAATCTCTTGGTATAGTCACCAAGTGACTCATTTTTCCTTTGCCAAAGCCGATCCCATTCCATTTTTACATCTCTTTTGAAATGAACAGGAAGAAATTGGCTTTGTATCAGGCGAAAAAAGGACCGCCATGATTTTGGGGCAGCATGATCATATTCCAACCCCGTCCACCAAGTATGGGCTAAGTCGGTTAAATGTAAAGCTGCAAACTTAATCTTTTCTTTTTCTTTATACTTGTCACGACCATACAAAATTTGAAATTGACGAATAAACTTCAGAAGAAGATCAGGATTTCGGGAACCATCATACATACTGAACTTGATCTTCTTTTCAAGTTGAGATAGTGACTTAGTCTTCTTCTTCTTCTTATGCCTTTGTCCATGCTCGGATATTGAGGTTGAAGATGATGAAGTGCTTGATGGGGATGAAGATGGAGACGAGGGTGAAGAATGTCAACGCCTTTGACGATGATGAGGTCTTCCACGAGAAGGGTGTGACTCTTCGTTACTAGAAGAGGATCCATCAGAATAGGCGCTAGATGACTTTGAAGAAGAGGATGAGCTTCGACGCGATCTCTTTCTTTGTCTTGAAGTAGAATGGGACTGCCTCTTAGAAGTAGTTGGACTTCTTGATCGGCTCCTTTCATTGGTATGGCTTTGTCTCCTTGAAGTAGATGGGCTTATTTCCTTGAATTCTTTGGGATTCTCAACTTTTTCTAGTTTGAGAAGTTGCTCACGAATTTGCTGATTCTCCTCTCTAAGACTTTGAATGGCTTGAAGGATAGCACTCGACTGATCCATTGAGACTCTTAAGAAAAAAAAATATGCTCAAGCACTCAATGCAAGGGCTGAAAACAAACAAACTTATAGTTGTAAGCACTACTAGTGTTGGGGGTGAGGACCGAGCCAAAGCTCTAATACCACTGTAAACGCCTCGAACAACGTAGTATGCTTAACAATTATGATATTCGCTTGTTTTCGAGATTTAATATAAAAGAGAATGAACATTTAAAGCTGAAAATGAAAATTACTCACAAAATTACAGCCATGAAAATGTAAAAGTAATGGAGACAAGATTGAGGGTTGGAGATGGGCAAACCCCCCCCCCCCCCCCCCCCGCGGAAGGAATGTATTTCTGCTCAACCCAAGCCCCTTAGGGAAGAGCTTAGTAACAATCAACCTGAGAGTGAGAAGAAGTAATTCTCACTCTCACAAGATCATGCAAAGATGTACAAACACACATGCATTATCTATTATGCAATGATAAGAACTGATTTCTTTACAGTATGAGAGAAGAAAAAGGGAAAATCAGCCTTTCTTCATCGTTGATCAGTAGTACATGGATAGGCTTGCTTCTTGTTGCTAAAATGGAAGAAAGAGCTCGAGAAGGAGGTGCTGTAATGAATTTACAGGCTTGCTGTCTTGTAAAACAGCAGTGATAGAAGAGGGAATATGGAAGAATTTGATAATGGAGAAGTGGGGGATGATGATGGGGATGGATGGGGCCAGTTTCTGGCTATCTGTGGGTGCTGTACATGAGTTTACAGCAAAGAAAAATGATGCTCAATGAAGAAAAACGAGCTCTTATTTATAGGAGAGGGGAGAGCTAGTACAAAAGGGGAAAGCGGAGTAGCACAAGACAAGTGTCCAGCCACATGCCATGAGATGTGACAAGTGGTGGGACACTTGGAAACTTGTGTGACAAGTGTCTTGACACTTGTCTCTTCTTTATGGCCTTCCTTTTTGGGTTGAATACTGTCAAGAATAGAAACAACCAAATTTAGTAAGCACAGTCAGAGTACAGAACTTACTATTTTTAGAATGACATCCCTATTTTTTAGGACTAGCATTTTTAGGCTAATTTGAGGCTCCTAAAATTTAGGGACCTCCTAAAATTTAGGGATCTCCTAGAATTTAGGGACCCCCCCAATATGGGTATCATATGAAAGCTTTTTCCGTGTACATCGCAAAAATGGTATCCGAATCTTCATGTGACTTTCCTATGCAAAGAAATGTGCATTTCAAGCTTTCAGCCCACACATGCACATTATACAAGCATTTCATGATCATGCCATCTTGTTGATTGTAACTGTCTGTTCTGGTGGATCTAGCCCACACTTCAAGGCATCAATCCTTTCTGTGTGCGAGTCTAACCCTGATATGCGTAAGCTCTAGTCACAGGCGCCCAATCGGGTCATATAGGTGGAAGTGTGAACTATCTTTTCTCTAACCCATCGTGTGGGTCCACCATAACCTGTGACCACTCATCAGTGGCCAGCTCCAATGCACTTTTCTTTATATCTAATTAGTGCAAAGGAAATAAATTTAATAAATCATTATATAGATAAATTAATGAAAAAGGATACAAATTCTGTTTCTATAGAGTTGTGACATCTTCTCCATACACTGCAAGCCCTCCTTATCCTCCACCCTTGGCAATAGTGACTCTACCTGCATACTCTCCATGTTCATGCTAGGGATATTGCTTTTATCATACACTTGAGTCGTCTGAGATGTTGTAGGTACAACATATCACCAATAAGGTTGTCGTATGTAATCAATTAAGAGCATGCTACAAAGTAAAAAAAGCATTGGTGACTTTCTCGTGTTGTAGTAAAATTTTTAAAAAGGGCCATGCACCTACTCACAATGACCCAGTAAGACAAATGTGTTGGCTAGAAACCAAATGTGAAAGCATGTGTCCAGATAACATTGTCTTCAAGGAGGAAAGGATTTCCGCATCTAATTGTCCTTTCCTTTGAGCTACAAATAAATTTGGATAAGAAAAGAATGAGGGAAGAGAACTGCTAGAAACAATTAGAATATCATGAAGAAAACTAGAAGATAGACATGATTAGACCAGACTTTTCCAAGCAAACCACATCCTACGAAAAAATTTTGACATGACCTATGATATGTAAACATGCATGTACGGTGAAATCCTATAGGCAAGCACTCAAATCAAATATAATCTCAATCATGCCACATCCCTAACTTGGATTAGACCAAAAAGATCAAAACAGACTCATAACAAAACCATTGACTGACAATCAGAATAAACAGGGACTGATAAGACCAACATATGACTCACAAAATTCCATCCTTGTGATTGCTTTTTGCCAACCTATGGTGCAATGATGTGAATGAGCGGAAACTACACTAATTTCTTTTATCAAATGAGAAATTAGTTTGTAATTTATTATTAAATTATTCCCTTAATGCACAATGAGTTGTATTTCGCAATCCAAAACCCACTCAAACTTGACTTGACTTGACTATGGGTTTTTGCAACAAATGCACTTCATTGTTACAATTTTTATGATGTTTGGCATAAACCACATGCATGTATGATGATGAGAGTTTATTTTTAATTGCAAGTTAATGTATTTGTAGTACGTGCACCGTGAACATGGGGTAATTTTAATTTACAAAATTACATGGGTTATTGTGCCATGCGCTCATGCAATAGTAGGGATTATTTTTATAATTTAGCATTCATTTATATTTTAATTTAAAAATTGATGGAGTGCATTTTATTAGTTTGGTACGTGTAACGATGATCAGATTAATTTTATTTACAAATTATTTTTTGTTATGGTGCACATGAAGGAGGGAAAGAAAATGGAACCTCGCGGTGTGTGGACATCCGATATGGTGACAAGAAGCGCAAATCCAACATCCAAAAATCCATAGCAACAAAAAATCCATGATTAAAAGGACAACAGGTCAACTAGCAAAGAGTCAGCCTCTTCGACAATTTAAAAAAACAACTAACACCAGTATAGGAAGGAACAAAAGAATAGGGAATTTATGTATTTTTTAATTTATTTATTTGTTTTTTATGTTTTTGTCATTTTTTAAAAAAATTATGAATTTTAAGATTTTTTTGTTTTATTATGATTATGATTATTATGATTTTCAAATAAATAACTAAATAAATACATGTGTAATATGGGATTATGAATTATGAAGAAAAATGGTTAGAAATTGTAAAGAAAAATGGCCAAAATTTTAAAGATTTTTTAATTATTTTTGGAATTTTAAGGATTTTCCTTGGAATTTTTAAAATTTTATGAGATTTTTAAATTATTTTTATTTTTAAATGTAAAATTTTAGTTTAGATCTATGATCTCAAAAAAATTTAGTAATTTTTTGATTTTTTATATTTTTCAAGAAATTTTCCATTCATTTGAATTTATTAAGGAGTTTTTATTGTTTTGTTTTTGTTTTTGGTTTTCTATGGTTTTGTTTCAAAAATATTAATTTTAATATTTTGAGTTTTTTTTTCGATTTTTTAATGAAAAAATATATGGAAAAAGACGGGTACGCGCGGTTGCAATGTGTGTAAACCGTAAGCGGCAGCATGGCCTGGTTAAGACCCCATGCGCGTCCGCATGCATGAAAACGAAAGCAGAATCACGGCACACGGGAGCCATGAACACTCTACGCCCAAACATCGACAAGTGACAGGGAGAACGGTGAGAGCATGCAAGGTTGCTGCGCGTGAACAACAGCCGGCAAAGGAAGGGGGTAGGCACATCATCAACAAGTGAACTACATCTACGCCACACATACACACACGAGGCAAGCACGAACAGGAAATGAAGTGCGGATGCATAGGTGGAAGAGGGGCAAGGGCTTACGGGGGTGGTGTGAACGGGGGTGGGGAAAAGACGGTGGTGGAGGAGGATGCGGTAGAAGAAGATGGGGAGGGGAGGGGAGAAGATGAGGAGGGTAGGTTAGGTAGGGCAGTGGGGGTAGGAGGGGTGGGTAGGGTGAAAAGGACTGGTGGGGTTTGGGGAGGGAGGGTAGGGTAGGGTGGGCAGAGGGGCCGCTAGGGCAGGGTAAGGGAGGAAGGACGGTGGGGGTAGGAGCGGGGGGAGAGCAAAGGGGTAGCACAAGGAAGGAGGAGGGGGGAAGAGGAAGCGTAGGGAAGGAGGAGGCGAGGGCAGGGAAGAGGCAGGAGCAGAAAGTGTAGGGAAGGAGGAGTTGTCGGGGAGGAGGAAGAGCAGTGAAGGAGGAAGGTGAAGAATGGGAAGAATAGAGGAGTCATGGAGAGAGAAAGGATGGGAGGAGAGAGAAGAAGAAGAAGAAAGAAAGAAAGAAGAAGAAGAGAGAGAAAGAAGAACATAGTTGGGGGGAGGTGGTTAAGGTTTTTTTGTTGTTAAAGTTTATTATTATTATGTTTTAAAATCATGATTTTGTTTATTAATAAAGAAATGGAAACCCCCTTGTCCCATGCACAAGCACAAGGCGGGGTAAAAAAAATTTATGTCGTCGGGACCAAACAGAAGGGGGAGGAGCGTGGCGGCTCGACTGTGACACATTGGATCAGGGTCGGCATGTGTCTCGAGGCAAAAACTAGACATTCACATAGACATGTAGGGGTGATAAGACCAAAAATTCACAAAAAAGTTAATTCGAAAAGATCCAGACATCACATTGATGTGCGGTAAAAAGGAGAAGTGGGCAGGAGAATGGAGGGAATAGGATGGACAATATAAATGATACATCTGGCATAAAAAGCATGCATTCACATGGAAAATTTGTAAAAAATACACTCGAAAACATGATCAAAAATTAATAATAGAAAATCCATTCACCGAACGAAGTGTAGTAAAAAGAAAAAGTATTTGGTTGGACAAGATGGAAATGGCTATCATATTAAATACAGGTCAATAAGCAACATGGGTGTTAACATGAAAAAATGGTAAAAACACTAATGAAAAATATATAAAAACATGTTTAAAAAAACGACCAATTTGTGTATCGGAATGATAAGTTGTAAAAAGAAAAAATGTCGAAGGGAAGGGAAGGATAAGGATTATAAAGTCAAAGTGTAGCTCCGGTGCAAAAAAGGTACATTCGCATAGAAATATGTTTGATTCGTATAAAATTGGTAAAAATTTAATAACTTATAAGCCAATCCTTCAAGGACTACAACCAGAGGTTTTGAAGTTTGTGGGACTAAGAAGTTCCAAGAATGTGCAAGCTATAGTAGAAGGTACTAAATTGTATCATAAAGTTGAGGTGAGCTTAGCCATGAATCCAGGAAGAGCACTCCTACCTCCCTCAATGCCAAGAGTAGTGTATCAACTTAACCTAGTTCCAAGGATTATGTCCTACCCCTATCGATAGGTGCCTAAAATGTCTGAGTATGGTCATCTAACCCAACAATGGATGTGCAAACAGTGCCTCCAATGATACCTCAATGACAATAGTAGTGGCCTCAAATAGTCCCACAACAACAACAGTGGAATCCTACTAGTTGGAGTTAACAACAGAGCCAATCCAAATAGGAGCTCTAAATCAAAATTAGAATAGATCCCCTTTTACATCAACCTAGCATGTGTATGTGGTGATCATTCAAACATTCCAAAATCCCACTGCAACTTCATTTAAGAGGAGGAAGTTCAAAAGACTACTTGTCAAACTTGGTTACTGATATAAAAAAAGACTCGACAGATGTGATAACTGAATAATTATAGATCCTAAAAGTGAATATTGCTAGTTTTTTGAATGTCACAAACTCACAAGATGTCTTAGGTCCAAACACATGGTGTAGAAAATGCCATCAAGTGCGACACTTAGCTGAATATACCCAAAAACCAACTATTCTAGGAGCCTTCTATTCCTATTGCTTAAGGAGGAACCATACAAAAGATATTTGCTCTCTAAAGGAGATGTGCAATGTAAAAAAGAGAGAAGAAGAAGCAAGGTTTAATTTGTTGGAGTTGAAAATGACGATCCAGGACATTGGGCCAAAGCTTAGAGAGTTTGGGTCCACAACTTTGGCCCTAAAAGCTTCTCATCTCAAAGTTACAGAGAGGGCAATAGGTTGGTGATGGTTTAGAGATATTATTGATGGAGAAAAATATCATATGTTTCCAAATTTTCCTAATTTGAGAAGGTCAATGAGCTATATGCTACTATGTAGTAGGTGCAAAGGAAAGGATCACATTGCAAAAGATTGCATGAGTCAATCCCTAGCAAGTGCAAGCACCTCTAATAGCCAACCAAAGGTAAAAAAATCTACCCCTAGCTTGGTGGAGTTGGAAGTAGTTGTGATTACCATAGCATGGCACAACATAGAACAATATAGTGTAGAGCAATCTAGTGCAACTAGGGACTCTAAATACAATCTAGGAGGTCCAAAGAAGGTAGCAAGCTTGGGAGAGTCAAAATTATAGTCCATTCTTGAGAAGAGAAGGAAGATGAAAATGGATATTACCCCATTCCCAAGTCGTTTGGAAAATTTGATGGAATCCATAAAGGAAGATGACTTGATTAAGGACCTTGACACATTCTAGCTGAACCTAACATTCCATCACTTGTTGATGTCATCTCCTATTTGTCAAAAAAAATTCAAGAGAATTTTGACAAGAAAAGGTGGACTAAAAATTGCCAATTTGGTGATCGTAACTAAATTGAACAAAGATTTAGACCCTATGAAGAAAGTGGATGTGGCCAATATCTTCCTGGATCGTGACACTCTAGAGATTGGCATATGGATCAACAAGGCAAAGCTCTTCTCCATCTTTTTTCTCTATTTCTTCTTCTCCATCTTCTATCATCATTGGTGTGCTTAGTGGTGGATACAAAGGAGCGAAGATATTTGATCGCATTGTTTGGGTCATGGAACTATGTTCAAGCCTTCAAGCTTTTGGACTAGAATGTGGGAAGATATTGGATCGTATTATTTGGGTCATGGAACTATCTTCACACCTTTAAGCTTTTGGACTATAATGTGGGAATGTAAGATGGTTGATTTCACTACACCTCAAAGCTAGTCTTGTATTCTTGCTTTTTTTGGGATAAAGAGGAGGATGTGTAGTTAGTTAGAGTGGAGTGTTGAGAGATAACATGAGAGACTATCACCAGAGTGAGTTGCAACTTTTGAAATAATGGAAATCTTTCCAATATCTTGATAGTTGTGTGTTTAGCTCAGCACATACAATGCCTACACATATACATATATGCATACACACATGTGTATACACATACATATACAATATATATACAAATGGGGTGAAAGAAGCTGAAAGACAAGGGACCTAGAAAAAAAAGGAGACAAGAGAAAAACAATGAGAGGAAGAGAGAGAACACACACTTATGAAACCACAAAAATGGAAAAAAAAAAAACCACACACACACACACACACACACACACACCCACCCACCATTATTGGGGTATATCCAACCACATAAAATATTAAACTCGTATATCTAATATTTCATGCAATATACTCTCCTATATTTCCTTCCCTCCTTTCCTCTCATGGATTTTGTCCATGATTTCAGCCACCACTGCATTCTACTATGCAAATATAAATGGGGATCACTTGGCATAAAGAAATCAAACATTTTTAGCACTCCCTCTTTCTGCTCTGCATACTTGGACTACATGGACAAGCACTTGTGTGGAAGATGGACATGGTTTCATCCTTGACATCACCCCAGGTTCTATAGACATAGATCTTATTGTATTTTCCACTATATTAAAAATCCTAGGTTATTCTTTTTTAATATGCAAGTTGTACTCCACTCTTGAGTAATGTTCAATGTGAATGAGTAATCATGAATCGCTTTCATAGACATATTGTTTTCTTGTGTCTAGATTATATATCATAACTTCTATGCATCTAGAAATTCAAAATTCCCAATCAAAATCATGAATTAGTATGTGAGTTACTGTCATGCATGACATATAGATAAAGTTTGTATGCTAATAATAATTGTATATGTTTCTTCCCTTTAAAAGTCAAAGCATATCAATTTTTAAATCTTGGGTTGTGCTAGTGACAGTTTTCCTTAGCTATGTCATTGGGGTATGTATCACAAAGAATTAGGTAGCTGATCTCACAATAGATTAACAGTTATCTCCTAAGAGTAATAATGATATTTTCCCCTTAACCTACCTATCCCCTATTCACAGTGACAGTAGATGAAAAACCATTCATCCCATTCAACTTATAGAATGTTTGAAGCATACTTAGGCATGGCATATATACTATGATAATGTTTTGCAAAAAACATGATGTAACTGATATGGCCTCTGCTTAGGCATCAAGTATTGTGATGTATTGAAATTCAACAAAGTTATATAAACTATAATAAACTAGTTTTTTCTCATATTTTTCATCTAAGTATTGTAATATGATCATTGAGAGTACATATGACATACATGATTACCTTGCTCTCACGAAAATTCATAAATGTGTAGGAATATACATACAACCCTAGCCTGCTTATTTAACATAAATATGCTCTTGCTAGTTGTCTCTAAATGATTGGCCTATAGACACATGTCAAACATCATGTCTTGATAGTAGATCTTGGGGTATATTGGATTACATACAACCTCTCATAGAAACTATAATTATGAATTTTTTTTCTTCCCGTCGATATCTCCATCTTATATTAATTATTCATGGTACTCATATGCATTATGACTGCAACTAAAATATTTGACCCTAATCAACAATTTGGGCCCTACTTAGGCATGCTATATAAGCTATGATATTTTTTTGCTAATATGGACACTACTGAGGCATCAATTCTTGATGTTAAATGCTACTATTAATAGGAAGCTTACTGTTATTTGTGAGCAGATATGACATACATGATTATGTTGCTCTTTTTTTATAGTACGTAACAATCTAACCTACTTTATCATAAATATATGTTTACTAATTAACTCTACATAGAGAAGTTGTGTGGACTCTAAAGGTTAATATATCACTAGAATAGGTTACCCTTAACCCTTAGAACAACTTGGTGATATAAGTAACTGGTGCCACTTATATCCTTAGAATGGTTGTTGGAATGATAACATGCCCTACAACACTGCATGGTGGTATTTACTCTTGATATATTATTAACTAGAACATTTAGTTTTTGAAGTATTGTTAATATTGATTTATTTTAATGTTTATTGATTTTATTTATTTATTTGAATTACTATTAAGTGAAAAATTTGAATATCATCATTTTCACACACAAAAGAGATAAACTAACTTTTTTAGTTTTTAAAATATATAATTATGAAGTATAGCATGTTATTTTCATGACCAAGTATAGTGTAGTTGAATGATAAAAATGCATTGCTATCATCAGCATCAATGGATGCTATGCAAAAACAAAGTCATAGGGTATCCTTTAGGACTTCTTTAAAAAAAACTATGGCTTGTAGAAAAACATCATTAAAACACTTATGGCTTGTAGAAAAACATAATTAAAACCATTTGCTGCAACTTGGTACGACATAGACAAATTCTTGGGCAACAGAATGTGAAAGCATCATTGGAACACTAACAATGTGTATACCTTGTGGTGTAGTCACAATGCAACATCATGCTATCATCTTGCAAAAGAACGATGCATCTACATAAGAAATATAAGTAATAATAGCTTTATCAAGTACTATTCTTATCCTTGCATGCCAACAACACAAAGTCAACACGATGATAACAAAATGACAACCATGTCTTATGAACAAAGACATAAACAAATACATAGTCTCATTATTACTAGACTACACAAAATGAATTCTGAATACAAAGTCGTTATAGCTTCAATTGTTGAGCATCATTGATATATCCATCTCAATCTCCAAAACAATGACAGTGATTGTGAATAGAACCTTGGACCTCGATCTATTCTCGACAACCCTCTAGTCTCTTGGAATGATAGATTGCTTTCACAGTCATCTACTAGAGTTCACTTGACTACATCTGATATTGCGGATGTGTTCGCTTTCAACATGCTACATAATCCACTGATCTAGAAGTACATGCCTATAGCAAAACATCCATATCCAAGGTTAGTGCCTTGTATCCTCAGCAAACAATCCATCGAAAAGATTCTAGAGCTCCATCGTGAAAGTTCTCCATTCAACCCAATGCTCCAAGCTAAACACGAGAATAAAAGAGGTTAGCTCGAAAATATAGTCAAGCCAAGCTGATGATGAGCATTCCAAAGAGCCGATCAAAATGAGTTTGCATGCATCATATTATGGAACAATAACCATCTTGTAGAAAGAACAACAACGTTTAGGATGAATGGATTGCGTGTAAGAAGCTCGCCTTGCCTAGATATTACCTTGGAAAATGCAGTGTTTCCATTCTTATTCCCCCTTGGTCATGGTGCCTATCATGATATAATGTCTCTTAACTATTGGAAAAACGTAAATAAAAGATGACTCTTTGCCTTCTACTTGTGTAAGCTCAATAGCTCCTAAAAATTTATGTTAAAATGTAAGAAGGTTTATATGGAATCTTTATAATATACATTAAACTAGTTCGTTATGTGTTGTAAACCAAGACGTTTCAGTTGATGTTAATTCTATTGAGTTACAAGAGAAGAAATCCCTTCTCAAACAAATTAAAAAAGAAAAAGAGAAAGAGAAAAAAAACTAGTGGTTTGTCATAACGTAGACAAAATGGAAAACGATGATGGTCGTGATGTCCAAGACCGCGAGGTATATCTTAATCAGCGTGTCCTGTGTCCTTGCTCTCAATGCAAGCTGGCAATTAGACGAAAGTGTCGCTTGTCTATAGAACACATACAATGCTTTGGTGAGTTCCAATCAAAGATAATTGATTAGGTGATCTCAAACTTTGAACAAATGGTAAGAAAAGTGTGTATCAATCATGCCTTACATCCGTAAACTAATTGAATATCATATACAAAAACATTGAACATGGCCATAAAATTTATACAAGGAGCTGGCGTTTATTCCCAAGGAGGAATGCACCTATTGTGACTAGTTAGAAGAGTTCGTGGGAATGCCTGAGCCAATACCATTATATGATGGGTGCCGAGTATCTCACCTAAAGACGTTGCTTGCACTCCTAAGTATGCAAGTAAAATACGGGTGGAGGGATGCGAGTGTGACCGAGTTGTTCAGGTACGTTCTATGTATGCTTCATGGATTTTTTTCGGCATCATTATAAAAAACAATTGTGCTTTTTCAAGGTATTTTATGATTTCTTTTTTGGTTGCTAAAGTATCATATATTACCACTTGGAAATACCATGCCTGAGTCTCGTGATGATGCGCGACATGTTTTACGAAAGCTTGGCATGGAGTACAGCAACATCCATGCATGTGTCAACAATTGTGTGCTATTTCGAGGAGAGTACGGGACTATGGAGACATGTCCAAAGTGTGGTGCTCATAGGTATTGACAGGACTTGCAAGGGAAAACCATCCCTCAGAAAGTTCTTAGACACTTTCCACTTATCCCCTCGTATACGTCACATGTTTCATACGTCAAGCATGGCAACCTTGACAACGTAGCATACATAGAATAGATCCACAGATGGAGTCCAATGAATATCAACAGTTTCACACGTATGGAGCCACATTGACTCTATCTTTCCAAGCTTTTCACGAGAGCCAAGGAATCTTTGGCTCGGTCTTGCTATGGATGGCATGAACCCATTTGGTCTCCGCTCAACTTCATATAGTGTGTGGCCTGTAGTCCTTGTTAACTACAACATCCCACCATGGCTTTCTACGAAAAAAGGACACCCGATCCTTAGCTTGCTCGTTTTTGGCCGCTACAAAGTCAAGAATATGGATGTTTATCTACGTCCATTAGTCGATGAGCTTAAGATTTTGTGGGAGGAGGGGGTCGCCGTCGAAGATATGAGAAAGCGCAATGGTCGATGGTCTACCAATATACAAGCTATTCTCATGTAGACTATGCATGACTTTTCGGGATTCAGGGAGTGCTCAGGTAAGTAGGCTTCCGTTCTCATTGGTAATATCTATCGTAGCTTGTTCAAGTTTGTGCTCACTAAATAGGGGTGTTGGGACAGGTCTAGTTATCTCAAGTTATCATGCATGTTCATTGTGTACTCTCGAAGGTCACGAACCATGAAGAAGATGGTATATCAAGGACACACCGCATTCTTGCCAAAGGGTCATGAACTAAGGGAAGGTTTTCTTAGACGATCTCCAGCACGAATGAACACCCAAAGCTAGTACCAGTTGAAAATGGTCCATAAGGAGTCACATCCAAATGGAATGTGACTGTTCTTGATTTTCTATGAGTTGCCATATTGGACCCACTTGAAAATCAACCACTTGTTGGATCCCAAGCATATTTTCAAGAATGTGGGCAGCTTACTATGGGACTACATCACAGGAAAGAAAGACACTGCAGGGGCACGAATGGATTTGAAGGAGGTAAGCAAGATGGAGGCACTTTAGCCACAGTTGAGTGCTGATGGTTGGTTGCAACTACCTCGCACTCCTTGGGTTTTGTCCACTAAAGAATAGTGCATTGTGAACCAAATTATCAGGTCTATCCGCACTCCGACGGGTATGATGCATTCCCTCAGATCTGCTTTTTCTAAAGACAACCAACTATTAGGGCTAAAATCCCATGATTGGCATAAGATATGTAGATCCCACCAGCTTGGAGACTTGACATGCAAAGAGACACGGTCTCACTACATTGATCGATAGACTGTATGCATGTGGCGGCCCAGTAAGTCACTCATCTTTCTTGTTCATAGTTACTACTTTTATTAAAATGCATTATGTATGGTGGATTGATGTGTAGCTGTTCATTTTGTAGACTTCGTTCGATACTCCTTTGTGTTGGAACGAGCTTTCAGATGGCGAGGATCTATAACTCACGCTTGGATTCGTGGAGTACACATCCTCTTCCTTTTTGGTACTGTGATTTATGCAGGCATCTTCTATGTACTATGTTATTATCATCCTTTGTATCTTGCCATAATTCCATGAGTTTCATCAGTGATCTTGTACTTATTCTATGTATTAGTCTTGTGGGTTCAAATACATTTTGCACTCATCTTGATGACCATTGCATACTTAACATATAATCCGTTTGTAGAATATAAATACACCACATAGTGCTATATGTGACGGTAGGGCTACCACAAATTTTGTTTCTCTATAACCATAACTATTACGTCATAAATTTACTGTACACGTCACTATTGGCATTGCAATATGAGTCGCAAACCGTCGCAATTTACATCGGTATTTGCGTTGCAAAATCGATGCAAATTGCGATGCAAATACCGACACAAATTGTGACGGTTTCATGGAGACGCTAATATCGACGCGTTTAGCGACAATGTGGGCAAATTTTTTGATAAATATTTTCATCGCTTTGAATATCGATATGAGGCCTGTATCTTATAATGATTGAAGAAAGAACATCTTCTTAGAGATCCCAAAGAACCCTCATGGCTTAGTGACTATGCATATGTGTTTCTAGAAGATCTAACCGAATTATCACCTAGTCGTGAAGTAGACCACACAATTAAATTAACTCTAAGAGTTGAACTTGTACCAAAGAGGCCTTACAAAATGTCGATCCTTGAAGTTATTGAATTAAATAAACTATCTAAATAACTCCTAGAACAAGGATTTATTTGACTAAGTAATTTGCCATAGGGTGCTTATGTACTTCTACAAAATAAGAAAGATGTAACATTGATGCTCTATATCAATTATCATGGGCTAAATCAAATAACTCAATCCCAATATGGATTAATGAGTTGCTTGACATGCTGCAAGGTATAAAATTATTCTCTAAAATTGATCCAAGGTCAGGCTATTATCAAATATGGATTAAGAATGAGGATTTTGAATTTACTGTAATGTCCTTTCTGTTGACTAATGCACCAGCTATTTTCAACAGATTGGTCTAAGACATTTTCAAACCTTACCTCAATGAATTCATCCTTCTATTCTTTGATGATATGATAACCTATTCCAAAGAAGAAGAAGATCACCCTACCCATTGTCCTTGATACCTTGAGGGAAAATAAGCTTGTAAAATGGAGTAAGTTCACCTTCTTCAAGAAGGAGATTGAGTATCTTGGATTCATTATTTCAGCTGATTAGATCTCGGTTGACTCTACAAAAGTTAAACATATCCAAGCATGGCCACCTTTCCAAACTATCTGAGAAATCTAAGCATTCCTAGGACTCACACGGTGGTATTGCATTTTCATAAAAGATTATGCCCTTATTGTCGCTCCTTTGACTAAATTCCTTAAAAAGAAGACAAGGATAGTATGGACTTCTATGGAGTAAGAAAACTTAAAATTTCTAAAAAAAATGCCTTACTAGTGTATTAATTCTAGAACTTCCTAACTTCTCTTAGGAATTTGAGGTTTTCAACGATGTTGGCCATCATTGCAATAGGTTGTGTTCTTTCTCAAGAAGACCGACCCATAGCATATTCTACTTGAAAGCCCAAAGCTTATACGAAGAATTATGCTACACATGATTTGGAACTTTTGGCAATCATTCACACCTTGAAACTGTGGCTTCACTATCTACTTGGATAAAGATTCACCCTCATCACTAACAAAAAAACTCTTAAATGGATCTTCAATCAACTCAAACTTAATATGTGGCAAAGAAGATGGATTGAAGCTCCACAAGAATTTGACTTCGACATCTGCTATTGCCCTAGCAAGGAGAATGTACTGGCTAATGCTCTCAGCAAGGCCTTTCAAAACCTCTTGATTATGGAAGACCCTTATAGACAAGGAAATCTTGCAAGCCTCATCTTGATGCCTAGTAAATTTTGGAAGTAGTAGCTACTGAAGGACTTAAAGATCCAAACTTTCTAGAAAGAAAAAAGATTACATGCTTAGAAAGAAAACTCGTAGTAGGGAGAAAGTCAAATTCAAGGATTATGTCCTACAAAATGGACTACTCTATTAGCAACAACAGCTTTATGTGCCAAAAATTTGGGAGCTAAAAAATAAACTTTTGTGGGAAGCCCACGGTAGCTTGTAGTTGGACATTTGAGGTATGCCAAATTCCTAAATGCAGTAAGAAGAAGCCACTACTAGGCTTGAATGAAAGCAAATGTCCTTAGATATGTGACTCAATGTTTAAGGTGCCAAGTCGAGCAGGTAAAACTTCCTTATGAACTACATCCTCTTAATATTTTGCATATGAAATGGAAATACATTAGTATGGATTTTATAGTCGGCTTATCCACTACCCACTATTCAAGGAGGCTATGATTCTATCTTGCTAATAGTAGACATGCTTACCAAAGTAGCTCATGCTATTCTAGTAAAGACAACCCATAAAGCCTTTGATATTGTAAGGATCTTCATGATCTCCCAAAAAGGATTATTAGTGACTGTGACACTCTCTTCACCTCTAAGCTCTGGACTAGTATTTTCCAAGCTATCGAAAACTCCAAAAAAGGATTATTAGCGACCATGACACAAGCAATCGGAACTCAATTTTGCTTTAGCATAGCCTACCACCCACAAATTGATGGGTAAATAGAAAGGGTAAACCAAGTCTTGGAGGATATTCTGAGAGCGTGTTGTAGCAAAGAGCCAAAAAATTGGATCGAGTACTTACCGAATACACCTACAATGCTTCTTTTCAACAAAGCATTAGAATGACTCCCTTCAAGCATTATATGGGCAAGAAGGCTTATCACCTCTTAACTTCTTCGATCCATCCATAAAAGTTGAAGCTTCAAAAATAATATTAGATGACATGCAAGAGAAAGTCAAGGCTATTCAGTAGGACATAAAATATGTACAAGATCAACAAAAGGTCTACACTGATCTAAAAAGGGCTAAACAAACCTTTAAGGAAGGCAATATGGTTTTCCTAAAAGTTTGCCCCAAGAAAAGCTCCCTATTTCTTAGGAAATTCAAAAAGTTAAGTCTAAGATGCTATGGGCCTCATGAGATCATAAAGTGCATGGGAACTCATGTATATATACTAGCTTTACCCCTCTTCTTAAGATTCACAACATATTTCATATTATTTTGATGAAATCTTATGTTTCCAACCTTGAACACATCCTTGATACGAATAAGTTGTAATTTTAACCCAAGGAATCCTAGAAGTCTAGTCTGAGAGGATCCTAGAAATTAGAGAGAAGTCCTTGAGCAATTGTACTCTATGAGAATATTCAATTGAATGGAAGGACTTCCCAAAATAAGATGCAACTTGGATAAAACAATCAATCCTTTTGAAAGAACACCTCGAGTATCTCTCAAGATGAGGACATCTCAATTTCTTTAAGGGAAAGGGAATGTAATATGCCTAATTTTTTTTCAATGAAATATACT
The DNA here is from genome assembly GCF_053477565.2 of Lygodium microphyllum. Taxonomy (NCBI): domain Eukaryota; kingdom Viridiplantae; phylum Streptophyta; class Polypodiopsida; order Schizaeales; family Lygodiaceae; genus Lygodium; species Lygodium microphyllum. Next base: position 112,215,999 of record NC_141163.1, read on the forward strand.
TAGCTATCATCCCAAAAATGATTAAAATAACATAATTAGTATTTTCAAGATTAAAATAAATTTTAATAGATTAACTAGGATATTTTTAAAAACTTTATTAACTAAATAAAAATAAATCTAATTTCTAAATATTAATATTTAATATTTTATAATAAAAACCAAATTTCTAAATTCACAATTATATGAAAATTTTAAGCAATTTAAGGGAATTTAATCAAGTATAAACATTTGTCTTTTAATTTTCTTTATACTAAGAAATCTCAAAAAACTTATTCTACTTTTTTGAGACTTTTTAAGAAATTTCAAAATATTTCATGTCACACACACACACACACAAAATAACTACTATTATTAATTAATTAATTATCTATTAATTTATTTTTAATTTAAAAAAGGAAAAAGATTAAGGTTTACTTACCTTAACGGAGTAAGGGAGGGGGGGTAAGAAAAAGGGGAAAATGTGGCATTGTTCGCACTACATGTGTGTGGGATCTCCCCCCTTTTTTTCACTTGTGGTCCTTTTATTGAAATTAAAAAATAAATAAAGAAAAAAAAGCTAGTCTCCCCCCTCTCTTTTTCAAAGTTATATGATAAGTAAAAAATCCGCCTCCCACTTCCCCCTCGCCACCCACCCACAATTTAATAAGGAAAAAACCAATGGACCCTTCCTAATCTAACAAAAGACAAATGGATAAGTTAAAATTTTTGCCATAAGATAATTATTTTTATTTTGATAAAAAACAAAAGGAAATCCTTTGGTAAGGCCCCTCTTCTCATTTTCAACACACAACGATGAATATAAACTCTTGTGACTGAGTGAGGAAACTCCACACAAGGAAGCTAAAGGCAATTCGCACACCGTCTCCTTCTTCAAAAACCCTTCTTCTTCTTATCCATGATCGCTCCTCATCGACGCCATCAATCTAGCAAGACCCTCAAATAGCCATGATACCGAAATACTAGTTGTCAATACGATCGAGGTATAATATTAAATTTATTATCATTATTATATAATTAAAATAATGCATGATTTAAACAAAGAAAATTTAAATAAAAATTAAAAATTTAATCCTTTAATTTTTCGAGATCCTTAATGCATGATTTTTTAAAAAATAAATAGAAATTAAAAGTTTAATACTTTAATTATCAAAGTGATATTTAAATTTCTAAAAAACATTAGAATAAGAATTACAAATATTTTTAAGGTTTTAATTATCTTAATTAGAAGAATTTTCTATATTAACTAATAAAATAATGGTATAATATTTTTATATTCTAAGAATTTAAAAATAGTAATAATAATATAAAAATTTCAAATTTTAGAAAAATAAAAATAAATGAGAAAAAAAAATAAAATTACCTATACACAATAAAAATGTTAATATTATAAAGTTTTGAGTAGAAAAAATTAGTCAAATTACTTGAATTTGCATAAAAATCTTATTAAATCTTAGATTAGGAATAAATATTAAAGATTTTCTTTTGAAATTATGAATTGAGTCTCCCTTGTAAATTAAAAAGTTAAAAGTTAGTTGTTATTTATTTACTTGCATAAATTACTAAAAGAGTGATGTGTTCACATGTACGAGTTAAGTATGTTTTAAAAACATTGTCTACACATCGATAATGATTATATTATTTTCATAATTATTGGAATATTAACTAGAGTGTATCCACATGCATGAGTTGTGAAAGAGATTTTGAATATCTAATTACTTTTTTATGAAAAAAAAAGGGTATGTTCATGCACATGGAAAACTAAGTATGTATGAACGCATGAGAGCTTGTATTGTGAATTTATGAATAAATTTTATTTCTAATCTTGCTTGCAAAGATTGATTGATTGAGAAATTAGCAATTGTTTGTGATTGCTTTTAAATGCAATAAAAATGATACTAATTACGTCCATGGCCTGAGTAGCTAGATAGGAATGAGGTATTTTACCTTGGTTACTCCTCACCTAGAGTTTGCACGTGATCTAATGTGGTTGACCACACCGCTAGGTACATTTTTTTCCTTCGTATAGGAAGGTTTATTCTTATGGTGGGCATGAACTAGTGGGGCTCTGGTATAGGCTATAATGTCTATATCCTAGATAGGGTTGGAAACCTATACGAGCCTAAATTGGTTTAGCATTGAAAGGGCTAGGAAGAATAGGGCAATGGTGAAACCTAACTTATGGATTGATTTGCTCTTGGAGTAATTGTATATATGGATAATAACAAAAATCTATGAGTAGCTACTTTTTCAATGGATTGCTTAGTGTATGTAGACTAAGAACATGATAAGGAACCAAGTGTGAATATTAATTAAGGAAGCTATTTTTATATGTTATAAATAACATGGTAGCATGCTTTATTTAGAACACTAAAATATACTCAGAGGGAAGTGGGTGGATGATTCCTCGAATCACCCTAGACTTGGTGGTGAGACTATGAAGATATTGAAGATGAATACTATGTGATGATTTCCATTCAAAGTGGATAATTCCTTTGCTTTCTCTTTTTTTTAAAATGAAGAATATAAAGAATGTATTGAAGTTTTATTGTGATAAACCTGTGGGAGATTTGTCATATAAAGTTGCGTGAATATTTGAGAAGATTGATGTTGTTTTTCTTGTTGTGGTTGATTAAATATAAACAATATGCTTATTGATGATACAAGATAGATTTTCTTGCAATAGATTTCCCGTTTTCTTGGTGTTTCTCTTGGGGCTTCAATGTGAAACAACAAGATCTCGAAAAAGGCGACCTTATGGTATTGTACTCCATGAAGGGGCACAAATAAAAAATAAAATATGAGATCTAGCTCCATTCTGCATGTATGCCATTAGTAGAACCAACAATGTTGAGCTTGAGATGCTTAATAACAAATACTTAGGATTTTTTAATAGCGGCCAAATTAAAAAAATTATCCCTCAACACACCTCTACACAAAGCCCCAATGGCACTACTACCCATTACTATACGCGTAATTAGGATCACCAAACTGGACCCTAAGGATGAAACCCCCATACATGTAGCTTATTTCAGCATCACCCTAACTATAAGGACATCTTGCTAGGCCAATGCTCTAATCAATGAAGGTGTTGATTGTAATATCCTAATATATGATGATTGCATAGGAATTGGGCAATGGCCACTCACATCTATGATGGAAAAGGTACATCCATATGGGCGACCTCCTAATGCATTAGTAAGGAAATGTTAGATCACCTTAAATGTCAAGATTGAAAGTCTATCCGCCATCTTCTATGTGTTGCCGAACATAAAAGGAGTTGGTAATGAGATATTGTTGGGATGCTCATTTAAACAACTGACCAAGTGTATAGTTAACTGTAAGAGAGGGGAAATAAAATAATGAGGATAAAATACCAGCTACTCTAGCTAGTATAAAAGGTGTAAGGGACTGGATTTTTGACCATCAAATTATAATAATAAGTCTCCTTCATCTTCTCTCCCCCTCTCCAACTTTCATGACTTCCTTCCTTTTCTGTCAATCTCTCTCTTCTTCTAGTCTTTCTCTCTCCTCGTCACTCTCTTTCTCTCTCTTGTGTTTCTCTTCTTCTCTCTCTTCTGTAATATTCTCTCTCCTCTTTCTCTCTCCCCAATCCTCTCCTTGACAATTGGTATCGGAGCCATAGGTTCTTGATCCAATTGGCCAGCATTCCATTCAGTTATCCTTTTTCAGTCTGTCGCACAGATTTAAGAGCCACAGGTACATAGGTACAAACATGACATGGAGCAGCAGTGTAGTTATCAAGGAATTTTGGACCACAACGACTACTAGTTTGGAACATTAATGGAGTCTTGGACCAAGTTTGGAGGCTGGAAGACCAGATTTAGCAACTCATGGGTCATTTTGGGCCAATTTTAAAGGAATTTTCCTAAAAGACAGTGGTAAATGGAGTAGAAGAGGGTAAAGTCCTAGTTACTTTTCAGGAAGAGTCTTCTCTTTCATTCTCAAGCTTCAACCAAGCTTCCATGGAGAAAAACCAGTTCAGATATTTTCCCTCCCATCTCCATTGATCAAAGCCTTCTACCAAAGCTTCTCAGGGATTTTGAGCTTCATTCTAGCAAGTAATGAGAAATTATGTACAAACTTCCTATAGAAACTAGCAAGACCAAGGAATGAGCGTAATTCATGTACATTTTTAGGAACAAGCCAATGCAATATTGCATCAATTTTCTTAGGATCAACTTTTATTCCTTCTTTTGATACAATATGACCTAGATATTCTATTTATGTCTTAAAGAATTCACTCTTTTCAGGATTTGCAAACAATTGATTTTCTTTCAGTAACTGAAAAACTAATGATAAATGCTCATAATGCTCTTTTTCACTTTGACTGAACACTAAAATATCATCAAAGAAAACAATCACACAATACTGATATTTTAGAAAAATACGGTTCATCATTCTACTGAAAGTAGCAGGTGCATTAGTTAATCCGAATGGCATGACTAAGAATTCGTAATGGCCAAACTGTGTCCTGAATGCAGTCTTAAATATGTCGGATCTATCTAGCCTCACCTGATGATATCCAGACTTAAGGTCAATTTTACTAAATATAGAAGATCCTTGCAGTTTGTCCATAAGGTCATCAACTCTAGGTATAGGATACCTATTCTTTACAGTGATCTTGTTTAATGCTCGGTAGTCAATACACATCCGATAAGTATTATTCTTTTTCTTGACTAAGAGCACAGGTGCACCGAATGGAGAATTGCTAGGTCGAATTAAGCCTCTATTTAGTAATTCTTCAACTTGACTCTGGATTTCTTTTTGCTCTATTTGATTGTGCCTATATGGGGCTTTGCAAGGTGGTTGTGTGCCAGGTATTAGGTCAATCTTATGGTCTTCTGGACGTGATGGAGGTAGACCTGGTGGTAGGTCTTCTGCAAAACAGTCCTTAAAATATGCAAGAAATTCCTTATGCCTAGGGTGCATATGATTTTCCTTTGCATGCAATTCATTCACCCAAATGAGATATGATTTAGTATTCTTGCGTAATGCACGTTTTACTTGAGTATGCGAAAGCAGTGGAAAGATATGAGATGCATGCATACCAAATAATGTAATAGATTTTCCTTGAAAATTAATATTCATTGTGTGTGTGGAATAATCTATATTGGGATTATGTTGGTGTCTCCATGGCATTCCTAGAATAATGTCGCTTGACTGTAATGGGACAACTAAGAAATTTCTTCTTTCAATATATGGACCAATTTGAATTTCTAAATCTTGAACTTCTTGTGTGCCATTGTACCTAGTGCCTAAAAATGCAGCTTTTATGCGATAGTGCGTAGGTACAGTATGCAGTTTCAATTCCTTTACCAATTTTGCTGAAATAAAGTCATGGGTACTACTGTCATCATGCAATATAGTTCTTTCTTTTCCATGCACCATACATTTCATAGTCAACAATGAATGTGAAGTAGGCATACCTGGTAAAGTGTTGGAAGTAGTAGTAGGATCATCCTCATCTTCAGTGAAATCTGGCATATCCTCATGCTCTTCTTCGTCCATAGCTCCAAGGTAGTTGATATGTGCTGATGACTTCTTTGAATGACAATTTGCTGCGAGATGCCCTGGCTGGTGACACTTGTAGCATACGATGGGCTTGGCTTTGGTCACATTATTTGCAATGGCTGGGAGTCTGGGTATATTTGGATTTGCTTGTGGAATAGGTTTAGAATTTGGATTGACAGTGGATGGTAATGCAGGTGGTTTAGGCCAATTCTTGCGGAAAGATGGTGATGAGAAACGACCTGGATTAAACCTTCTGAAATTGGAATTGAATTGTTTAGATCCATAATTACCGTTTGCTTGGAATGGCTGTGGTCGTCGATCTCTTCCGCGTAACTTATCTTCAGTGTAGTGGGCTAAGGAGATGGCGTCTTCAAGGGTAGTAGGCTTGAACATATTCACTTCAGCGTAGTAATGTCCAAGAAGTCCAGACATATACTTCCGTTTATGTGTCGTCTCTGGTACGTCTTCAAGCATGCGTAGCTGTAGGAGTGCATTCCAAAAACGCTCTGTATACTGTGGAATAGGCTCACGATCGCGCTGTTGAAGTAAATCCCATTGCTTGATAACCTTCTCATGAAATTGCGGTGGTAGGAAATTTTGCATGAACTTCTTCTTAAAATCTTCCCATGTAGCAGGACATTCTATGCTCTTGCGGAATACAGTCCACCAAAGTGATGCTCTATCTATCAGATGATTAGTAACACACTTGATTTTATCATTTTCGGGATAAGTTTCCTCATGGAAATAGTCATCAAACTGGCTAATGAATGATAAAACAGTCTTTCCTTCTCTTATGCCATTGAAAGTGCGAAACTTGAAACTTCGTTTACTTATCTTGGATTCCTTGCGAATAGTTTGTGCTTCAAGAGTGGCGTCGATAGTACGGCGAATCAAATCTTCAGCTTGAGGTTCTTCTTTATCAGTGGACGCTCCTTGTAGCTTTGTCAATTGCGCTTGCAAGGCTTGCCTAGCTCTTCGCTCTTCTTCCAATTGCAACATGATAAGATCCAGCTTTTGTTCCATGGTAGGCTCGGGTAGGTCGTCTTCAGCCATAGGATCATCCATATGTGGGGTAGTCATCCTGTAAAACTCAACAAACCTTTCTCACTCAAAATCAGTTAGCGGGATGAGCGTAGCTCAAATTTGGGGTTACAAGGCTATGTATTTTTTTTTTGGTATTTTATTCTTCAATTTTCAGAAATTCTGCAATATTTCTGTCTCCGTTTGCTGAAAGTACTTCAACGAACTTGTAGATAGGCAGAACAGCTTGCTGCGAACAACTTTCCAGTTCAGAGTTTTTGCATACGAACAAGTCTTCTATGAGTTTTAAGTACTAGTCAGTTCTGATTTAGTCTGACTTGCAGAGTTGCAGACTTAGCAGACTTGCAGAGTTGTTGACTTGCTGGACTTAGGCCGACTTGCAGAACTTGCAGAACTTGATTACCGTCGACTTACGTAACTTGACTTCAGGAGTGCGAGACCCGGAGTTACTGAACTTGTTTGCCCAGTGTGACTTGCAGAGGATTGTGTGACTTAAAGGAAGCTTAGTGATTTAAGCTTTGACTTAAGGATTAAGAGAGCTTAATGGTGGAAAACAGGCCGCCGTTTTTTTCGTGAAGGGGGGGCGGGGGCCGTTTTTTCTCCACGCGGAAATTTCGGGGGGTCTTCTTGCAAATCGACTTGAAGTTTTGAAGCTTAATAAGCTTCTTAAGCTTTCTCTAAGCTTATTGAAAGAAATTTTGAGAAAAACAATGAAGCTTATCTCTGTAACTCCACGACTTGATGAAGGAGTTGGATGCGTGGTCCTCCGCCTACAGAGCCTGGTCCTTCGCAATCTGACAGTGGAAATAGGGGTTCTTGATCGCCAGAAGTCTGCCTGTATCAACGGTTCGCGACGAGATTGACTGTAGAGGCCGTTTGTTCCTGGAGCTCCGCCTTCGCCCGAGATTGGTAGCGATTGGAAGCTCTTGATCTCTGCTCCGCTCTGATACCACTGGTGCGCAGATCAGTCGCAGATAGCTCACGTGGTGAATCCCGGAAGGTCCCCAAGAACAAAGTACTCTACTTTTTAGCACAAAAACCCATATAAAAGCAAGCACGATAAGAGGCAAGAGACAAATTGGGTTCAATCTCCCCCATGCCTTGTGTGAGCGCTTCACAAAGCATGTATTTAATGTATATTTCCAATCTTCATGCTCAATAATAGCCCAATTACAAAAATATGCCAAGCTTTTAGCTTTTGAGTTTGCTTTCTACAAAAATAGGAAAATAAAGCTAATGGACGGTGCCCATAGAGTCTGGCACGCCCAATCTCAATGTCCAAATAGAAATAATATATCCAGGCGCATAAGCGCATACAAAATAATAATAAATAATCGATGTCTCAATAGACATAACAAAATATAGACGTGGCGCCTATCAAAATCTAGTCCAAGAGTTGAAAACCCGCTAGACTCCAATGCTTTCCTCCGCCACTGCTGCTATCTCTACACATCAACTGAAGCATTCACAATCGTTAGTAAATTAATACAATTAAACCGACAAAACTGAATACCTAGCAGTCTTCAGCTACATAAATAAATCAACTGGTTAGAAATAAATCCTAACCTTAATTTATTACGAGTGCGCACTCTAAACTCATAAACGTTTATTAATTTAATATTCATTTCGCGGAATCACCCGCTATGGAATCACCCATGTACACACTAAATTAATGAAACGCCCGAAAAGGACAGGCGTCCCCATCAACTTCTCGCACAAAGAATCCTCTTTGTGTATGAGCCCCGGTCATCTAAGTTTACGGAATCCACCGTAAAACCTCACGGAATCCACCGTGGAATATGCCTCCTGGCATCACCAATTGTTGGCCTACGTCATTCATTTGGCCATAAGTGTCAATTGGTGACGCTAGAGAAGTGGCATTTAATGGTACCTAATACCAATTTGATGGTCAAAGATGGCGTAGAGACACTCGGGAATGGAAGTTGCCTAGCCAATTTAATTATTGACTAGTCATATTATTTTTCAGGATACTAAAATAATTATTAGATTAATTTTCAGTATTTAAAGATTTAAAATTAATATTTAATTATGGATAATGCTGGAAAAACCATTTGCGAAGGCTGCCACTTGTCAAAATGTGCATGCAAGACTGAAAAACGTCTTTAGAGGCTGAGGAGAGGCATTTTTAGTGTATTCAACCTGCAAGATTGTCATGAAGAGGACAGGAGAGAGGGAGAAGAAGAGGAGAGAGAGTGTGTGCAAAAGAGAGAGAAAGACTGCAGGAAGAGAGAGAAAAAGAGTGATGAGGAGAGATAAATACTAGAAAAGGAGAGAGAAAGACACAAAGAGAGAGGAAGAAGCCATGAAAGCTTGGAGAGAGAGGTGAAGATGAAAGGAGACTTGTATTATAATCTGATGGTGAAAAATCAAGTCCCCAATACCTTATATACCAGCCAGTGTAGCTAGTATTTCCCCATTATTAAATCCTCCTCTCTTACATTCCATCCCCACCCGAAGGTTTTTGCCCTCAAAAACAATTTGGGCACTTATGATAACTGGGCAGAAGCAGATCAAAGTACTACTTTGCTGCATTATTACAGGGGTATACTAATGAATGAAGAGGTATTATTGCGTATGATGGGTCATTGGGGTATGTACGATACATGAGCCTTATTGGGGAATTATAAAAATGAAATTTTGACCCAAATATCTTGAGTAAATGCGAGCTGCAAACAGTGGACAACAAGTTGTTTACTACATGCCCTTGTTGTGGTAAATCTGAGATAACTTTCTGTAGAGAACTCCGATCAAGGCATGCTACACATCAAAATGGAGCTCTTGGTAAGTGCTTTTAGCTCATTTAGGTTTGGTTTGTCTGTTTAGAGTTTAGAGTAAAATCTGGTGTAAAACAATGAGCTGTCTGCAATCTTCCCTGCACTAAAATATGGCTATAGATAACCAATCTTCAGCCAAAAGAGTCTACCTAAAAAGATGGATGCTGGTCTAAATGAGATCCCAAGCAATCCATTAACGTCCTGGATTAAAATGTATTCCGTCATAATGATTGTCCAAGAGAAGATAATGCCCATCAACCACATATGCCAATCCACTCGGATCAAATGGATATAATGAAGTATCCCCATAATCAAGTCCATAATCACATCCATAATCTCCCGGATCATAGGGAAGCACAATGCCATCTTCATATTCATGTAAGCCCAAATCATGTATTATATCATCATTGGACATATGCCAATCATCATAACCATGATCAAGGTACTCATTATCAAATGCATTCAATGGCTGTTGTAAACCTTGATTAAGTGTAAACTGATGCTCAAGAATATCATCATGAGGTTTCTCCAAGAGTCTAAAACCCTCAGCATAACCATCTACATCTGTGAGTGCCTCATGTGATTCATCAGCTAAGATGTCATACGCTTGTACATCTTTCTCTTCACTGTTGCCTTCTTGTACATCTTCTTGGTCTTCTTGCTCATCTTTTTGTTGATCATGTTGCTCATTATCCCAGTCTTGTTGTTTAGCTTGCTCATTGCTCTCTTCTTGATCATCAACACTTTGAAAAGAACTCATCATTACATTTGGGTAATCATGAGGTATGAATTGATGGGGATATAGGATACCATGGTAGTTATGAACTTGCTGCTGATCAAAGCTAGAAGAGTACTAATAAGCATGACCATTATTGTCACGTCCATAAGAATTGGGTTGCTCAATTAAGAAAGGTTCACATGTATAATCATGACTATGTTGCTAAAAAGGTGGATGCTCATAAGCATAAGCATGTTGCCTATAATAGCCATTTTGCTACCAAGGTTCAATAGAGTGATACTCTGCATTATGGCATGGTACATCATATCTATAAGCATTAACATGCTGTCTAGATGTACTTGCATATTGCTCATGTTCGTTTGCATGTTGCTGCTGTCCATATTCATAAGATGTATGCAGGTCATAGTATGTACCATCAACATATACATGTTGGCCATAAGCATAAGCATCATGTGCATAATGCCCATGATAATTTGCATTAACTAATGGGAAGGTGGTTCTTTCGGCATGTACATGTGACTGATCTCCTTGCTCTTTTCCCTTCATTTGGAATTCCATCCAATTAGTGATCTGGGCAGCAAGGGTGTCCATAGTGGTCTTCATTTGACCAATGCCTTCCATCAATTCTCTATGCCTCTCAACATGTCTTGTCTCATGTGAACTGAGGATGTTAGTGAGCGTGCTGAGGCTCCCCATGTCATGAGAGTAATCTTCATCTTCCATTTCAAGGTTGTTCTCAGTCCTTGGTTCTTGTGCATCCTTGATTTGTTGTTGAACATCTTCATTGGCCTTGGTTTTTCCCCTATTCCCTACCATGGTTAGGTGTAGTCCCATTAGACCACTTGTCACTATTTTGCCCGTAACTTGAGCTACAAAGCTCTGATTGACTACTTTTTTATTCAAGTCGGAGCTAAGGATGCCCTCTTCGAATGAGCATAGGCATAAGCATGTGCACCCAGGTTTTATACATAAAATTTTGTAATAGGAAAAGTATTGTTGTACCGTGCAGTCCTGTCTATACCTATAGGAGGCTTGTTTTGACCTATAAGTATCTTGTAGAGTCCAAATAGAGCTCAAAAACTGGTCAAAGCCCTTGGTAGGACATGTGGACACTCTGCAAGACCCGCACTTTAGTTCCTGGGAGTAGGTATACTTCTGTAAAACCAAGCAAATTGCTTACAGCACCCTGTGGGGGTCAAGAAAGGGGTTGCAATGGATCAACTTGTCAATGCATGACTAAAGGGTCATCCCACATGGGATAATACATTGCCCAATCATCCAAATTCACTGTTTGCAAGCTTATTCTAGAATTGAGCATGTCATCAACATCTCTTAGTATGATTTCCCCATGCATAGGCGTCTCCCATACATTCCAAGCAACGTATTCACAGCCATTGACTGCATATGTATCCTCATGTCTACAAATACATCCTCAGTATTATTTTCCATACATTTGTAGCCAATAATGCATCCATTCATCAGCAAATACATCTACATCAATGCCAAGTCAATACCTTGGATCTTCAAGAGGGTACATGCACCTACAAAGCAACTTCGGGCTCCGAATCACCGAAAGGTGGGCAAAGTTCCCCCGGGCTAGGTTGTGCACCCCTTCAGGGTCTTTGATGGCAAGGGGGGGTCACCCCTCTTTTGTCTTGCCACCTTGCTTGGCATTGGGATTTTCCTCACCCGGAATATACATGGCAGACATTTATTAATAAGCAACCAGCATGATGTGCATTTACAAATTGAGGATTGGGCCTTTCGTGATATGCATGATCAATAAGGGAAATGGGATGGGGAAAGGGGTTACCTCTACAAATCAGTGACTCATTGATTGCATCACTTACCCTTTCTTACAATTTTTGGCTTAATGATTAAGAATCAGAACCAAGCACAGTTATGGGTTAGGAGTTAAATTCTCAGCCAACATGAAAGAAATTTGAAGTGTGCTCAATCATGCATGCATTTCAAGAAGTGCATAATGGAAGAAGGCAAGCAATAGGTGATCCATAGCTTCAGCCTAAACAAGAGTTCATGTAATTCTTTAATCTCTCCAAGCAAGAGGTTGGGCTCAACAAGTGGTTGGAGAAGAGAGACCAAGACCCATGAGACATACCTTGCTTAAGCTTGGGGAAGAGGTAGTGGCTGCCCACTCCAACGAATTCATGGTTGTCCTCCTTCTTGCAACCTGTGGCCGAAGATGCCTTTTGACTCTATGCAGGAAGTCCAGTTAGCAAGGGTGTCCTTCAACCTGATATGTGGCAAGTGGTGCCTTCAAATCGATGGGATTGGCCAGCCTTGAGAAAGATGATATCTGATCATGGTGTAAGGAATTCGCTACTAGTCTCACTTATGCCAACAGCCTCAACAAGTCAGATACTTGGCAACAATGAATGTTTTGAAGCATATGCTTCAAATATATACAGCCGAAGAGTGCTCAGTGGTGAGTTTGTTGTTGTGAACAAGCATCTGTTGAACAATTTGACTGACATGGGGCTTTGGAACTTAGAGTTGAAAAAAAAAATTATCCACTATACTGGCTCCATACAAAAAGTTCAACAGATTCCTGATGATTTGAAAGGAGTTTTCAAGACTATTTGGGAGATGAAATAGAGGACTATTGTTGACATGGCTGCAGATCGGGGTTGCTATATAGATCAAATCCAAAGCCTCAACATACACATGGATCAGCCCAATTTTGGAAAACTGACCTCCCTGCACTTTTATACGTGGACCAAGGGGCTGAAAACTGGTTGTATTACTTGAGAACAAGGGCAGCTGTTGTTGCTGATGCCATCAAGTTCACTGTTGACATTGCAACTATCAAGGAGTCTCACAACTCTGAGGTGGAGGATGTGGAGGCCAAAATGGCACAGATGGTATGTTCAATTGAGAGCAGAGAAGAACCTCTTCCCTAGCAGATGGTCTACCAGATTGGAGCCTTTCGAGCATATGCAACAAGCTGGAAACTCCTTGTCTGATAGATGGCCTTCGAGATTGGAGCCTTTTGTTGTTGAGCATGTGCCTCAACGGTTTGCCAAGGAGCATTCACCTAATTTGCAGAGATGAACTTGTGGCGAAGACTTGATGAGCCAACAACAATCAGAAAAGTTCACAATGAACTGCAGCCACAAGATAAAGGGTTCCTCGTGAATAGAAAAGCATTTTCTTTTCAGACAGGGCCACAGACCTTTCCAAGAAAATGTGCCAGAAAGCTGCTCTCACTCCCTTCATCAAGCTCCTCCATTTTCAGAAAGTAGAATTGAGCCAAAATTCTTGCCATTCTCAAGCTCACCTTTAACCCCATGTGACTCATGTGACCCAAACCATTCTGAGCTGCTACAGTTTTCTTACCTGACCCAATGCTTGAAAACTGGGATTTCGATTACACAACTAGCAATAGCTCATCTAGCTATATGCATAAGAATATTTTTGTCATAGGCTTCTTCTTGGCATCTTGGATGAGGTGTTACAGGTTTCTAGTGATGAAACAATTGAAATGGCTAAACAGCTTGCTCTCAAAGAGGGAATATTGTGGGCATTTCATCTGTAGCAGTTGTTGTGGCTGTTGTTTAGGTTGTAAAGAAGCCAGAGAATTATGGGAAATTGATTGTGGCTATTTTTCCCAGTTTTGGTGAGCGGTATTGGTCAGCGATCCTTTTCTAGTCTATACGAGAGGAGGTTGAAAAGATGCCACTTGAACCTTAGCAGGTTTATGATGTCTAGATCGAATACATCAAACATAGTTGAGAGCTAATCAATGGTTGCCTGAGTCGAATCAGAAGCCACGACCAGAGCATAGGAAGAAGGAGCGCACGGGGTCGAGCCAGTACGCCATAGCCAAGTACATTGAGGACAAGTACAAGGGGGCTCTTCCGGCAACTTCAAGAAGATCCTGTTGGTGACTCAAAAACCTAGTGAAGCAAAACAAGCTCCTGAAGGTGCAGGCCTCGTACAAGCTGTCTGAGGAGCTGAAGAAGACGGTGACCAAGCCCCCAAGTATGCCGAAGCCTAAGGCTGCAAAGAAGGCAGCGCCCCAAAAGGTGGAACAAAAAAGAAAAAAAAAAAGGCTATGGATTGCGTATCTTCCCCCTCCCCTTGAACTGCGGGCTTTATCCAATAGCCAGAGATTGAGGACGCTTCATTTCCTCCCCGTAGTATCCAGGCATCATTGACATTTTCTTCATATCAGTTCTGCAGTGAGTGCCTCCAACAAGTAGATCTATGGCCTCTGCGTGTCTTGTTCAACATTCAAAATGAGGCATGGCCGGGGCCATTGAGATCCTGTCAGCCATGGCTTGGTGGTTGGTTCTCACGAATCTTCTGTGAGGATGGAATCTTCCACTGACGAAGAGGAAGAGTTTTTCGAGACCCTGGAAGACATCCAATCGTCTCCATTTGACACTGAGAGTGTGGAGGAGAACAAACAACATTCACAAGGTATGTAAGTGACCATGGGGCGAGTTTCCAATGGTTCCAAGGTTTCCTTCTCTAGGTATGAGGTGTGGACAAGCAACCCAGGAAGTATCTTTGAGGGAAAGCAGCGCCCTAGAAGGCTATTCACCTCTGTTTGCCCTTAGCTCGCAGTGCCCTAGAACGTTGTTCACCTCTGTTTGCCCTTACCTCACAGCAGGATCCGCAAGAGGGTCAGTTTCTCCTCTGAGTTAACTGATGGCTCTTCTTTGAAAACCCCCCCCGCCCCCCGGCTGCTCCTTCACCTTTGTCTCAAGGATCTGAAATCCCCTACTGCTCCTTCACCTTTGTCTCAAGGATCATCTCCTACCTCTCATCACCTAGATAGTTCCTCCCTATCTTTCTCCTCTCACTCAAGAGCAAGGTTGGAAGTGCCCTGAGACATGTCCCCCCTTAACATTATCAAGGAGATGGAGCAAGTTTTCTGCACAGCTTGATGCCAATGGTGATTTGATGCTTCAAAAACGAAGAGCATGTTGGAAACCAGTAGTGATAGTAAGGAAGAATGGGCTTATCTCCTCCATGGAAGCTTGAGAGAAATACTGAAAGAAGGAGAGAGATACTGTTCTTGAAAAGTAACCATAAATTTCCCCTCTTCTACTCCATTTACCACTGTCTCTTAAGAAAATACCTTCAAAATTGGCCAAAAATGACCCACGATTTGCTAACTTTAGTCTTCCTACAACCAAACTTGGTCCAAGACTACATTAATGCACCAGACCTGCAGTCCTTGTGGTCCAAAATTCCTTGATAACTACACTTTTGCTCCATGTCATGTCTGTACCTGTGTACTTGTGGCTCTTAAATCTATGTGACTTAAAAAAAAAACTGAATGGAATGTTGGCCAACTGGATCAAGAACCTATGGCTCTGGTACCACTTGTCATGAAGAGGACATGAGAGAGGGAGAACAAGAGGAGAGAGAGAGTGTGTAGAAGAGAGAGAAATACTGCAGGAAGAGAGAAAGAGAGTGACAAGGAGAGTGAAAGACTAGAAAAGGAGAGAGAAAGAAAAAAAGAGAGAGGAAGAAGCCATGAAAGCTTGGAGAGAGAGGTGAAGATGAAAGGAGACTTGTATTATAATCCAATGGTGAAAAATCGTCCCTAACACCTTATATACCAGTCAGTGTAGCTAGTATTTTCCCATTATTTAATCCCCCTTTTTTACAAAGAGAGAGGAAGGAGATGTTACTAATCTGATTTACAACCATTGGAGGACCTTCTGAGGCAACCAGGGGCAGGAGAAGACCAATCAACAATAGATGACAACATCTATAGGTTGTTGAGACATGGCAGCAACAGTAAATGACTGATTTTCTTTAGTTATTCATAAAGAAAGTCTGAATTTTCTCTCTCCTCAGCATTCTCTCTCATCTCCCAGCCTTTCTACCTTCCTTCGAAGATTACAACATTGAGATCACCAGAGGCTGAGAAATTTCCAATTTCTGTGTTGCTGTTAACCCTAATTTGTAGTAGAGATTAGGGTTTAGCAGCAGCCTCAAGAAGCGTGCCAAAAATGGGAAGCTCCAAGACTTGGATTCAATAGGGTTGAAGCTATTTTTAGCCTATTCAAGTGGAGAGACTAGCAAATCATTGAATTTGGGACATTTTCCATCTCCATCAAAGCGAGTGAAGGCCAATTGATTGCCCAAATCAAGAGGCATATCAGATTAAAGACTTCTTGGTCATTTTGAACAGCAAGGGAAGTTGGAATACCAAAAGGGATTGGGAGAATCCCATTGATCATCAACTTCTTCTTCAATTAAGTTAAATAAATACCGAAAGGGGTGCTAGTTTTGGGGCCGATTGGGTGTCCAATGTCCAAGATTATATGGTAAAGTGTACATTTTAGTTTTGTGAATTTGTTACTTGTTGTAAATAGTGCTTAATCAGGTTATTTAATACCCTATCCGAGGAGAAAGGCTGGTTTCAGGCCCTTTTATTAAAAATAAAGCTTGCTAAGCCTTAAATAAGGTTATTTTAAAAAAAAAGCTTATTGAGTGTAAATTGAGGCCCTCACAAAAATGGCAATGACATGTGAGGACGAGAGTATGCCCACATTGGCATCAATCTACTTAATGACATCCTAAGGTAGTAAATAATTAACCATGGACCTCCAATCCTTCACAAAGAGGAAACTTCCACAGAAGCAACCACTGAGTTTTCTTGATAAGCAGGTCCCCATGCTTCTTTGATAAACATGCCCTTTAACCAGACCCCTTGCTTATCACATAAGCTACCCCCTTAAGTAGGGCCTTTAGGTAGCCCCTTTGTGTAACCAATGACATCCAAAAAACTAAATTGATAGGATTTGAAACCAACCTTCTAATATGGCCATAATCTTCAATGGGAGCCATCAAGAACAGTTCAAATAATGATCATGATATATTCCTTATACCTTGCTTGAGTAGGACCTCTTCCACACCTCCAACACACCTGATACTCTTAAGAGCCTTCAAACTTAAGCCTTGAGCTTCTTTGGGTAGCACTTCCTTCTTTGTCTTGAGCTTCTCCACCTCTTGCATAACTATGGATATTTTTTTACCTCACAGAACTCAAGGATGAGGCTCTAATACCATGTTCCAAAACATGGTTTGAGCAAGGAGAGACAATTAATTATGGGTAAAAGAAGAAGAACAAGTAGACAATTATAATGTCATGAAAGAGACTTTTTTTGATTGATAGTTGTGCCAAGTACATTCTTTAATAGCTTTTTAGCTCTGTTGGGACCACTTTCCTCTCTTTGCTTATGGGGTTCAACACTTCATCATACATTACATGTCCCTTTAGAAAGCACCATAGACCTTAACATAGAAATCCTTACAGTAGTAGTCAAGCACAATATGGAGGAAAGACAAGAGGGATCAACTAAAAAGATGGTGCTTGAGATTGAGAAGGTTTATAGTGAAGTCCTTTGGTTTAATGTGAAAGTTTTCTTATCTTTTTCACAAGCAAACCCCCACATGCCATGGATGTGGCCACATTGTTAAAGCCACCACCATATACTAACAATAACTTAGCCAAAATTAAAATAAACATTGAGAGAGAGAGAGAGAGAGAGAGAGAGAGAGAGAGAGAGTACAACATAACATTGGGTACAATCTCCCCCCATGCATGAGTGAACACCTCCATTCCAAAAACCTTTTGTGCTCACAATAGGATATTGCATCCACTTCATGTTACAATGGGAAATTCCATCTCGCTAGCATTTAGTAGATGTTTCTTCTTTGATTAGTAATCTTGTTGATTGGAAGGCCTTCCCCCTTGTTTTGGGTGTTAACTAAACAAGTTTCTACTGACAATTATTTTGGTGAAGGTGCATTTGACTATCGATGTATTAGGTGAGAAAAGCTAGGACAAGAGAGGTCAGCATTGTTGTATCATCAAAGAATGAACAAAATGAAGGGATCGTGCCTAGCCTAGCTAATGTGAATTGTGCTTTATGCAATGATGCAACACAAAGATTCATTGATTAAAATTAGAGTCCTTTATGCTCAATCCTCTCATTCAGAAAGAAATGATTTCCCTCCATTATGCCCTCCGAAATCTCACATCACTCATCATGATAAAGTCCATTCTTGCAACTAATGGCATCATTCATGAGTACATGGCATGTCAATGGTATCCAAAATGTTACCTACAAGCAGCAAAGTACTCCCTTGGTAAATAGTTTAAAAATAATAATGAAATCTTTACCTCTCTTACTATTAATCATTTGCTCACTCAAGACACAAAACATATGAAATTCTCAGCCATCCACCTAGCATAATGCAACAAGTGCTACACATTTACACATGCAATAGGTCACTATTATGCGATGAATAAATAAATAAATATTATATAAATATAATAATTAAGTTCACTTATTTTGAATAAAAATATAATTAAATCAATTATCATAATATTTCTTGGGGGTAAGAAAGCAAATGTCCTCAATAGATCAAAAGAAAACAAAATAGCATGGATGACAATCACATGCTAGTGTTAGTTATGTGGCAAATTTGCATTAAATCAATTAGGAACAAACAAAAATACTAGACCCAATAGACACACGTATATAAAAGGCAATCAATATATGCTACCTCAAGCAATGGATTTGCATTATCACCATGAAAATAAGTATCTATGGATTTTCAAACATTACCTCATGGATCTATGTTGAGATAGAATTCAATGTATTTGTGAATTGTATGCAAATATTAGTTAGTCATACATTGGAGAAAGAGATATCTTCTAGATCCACTAGGATCCTTCAATAGATTGATTTTTATATTTAACCAAGTACATGTGATATTCATGGCCAGTGATGACAGTAGTTTTATTATGGTCAATACTAATTTCTAGGACGGTAAATTTTGTATCCTCCTCAAAGAATGGAAGATCATCCATGATTGGCGTAATAGGTGGATTTTCTTTCAAGGATTTCAACAAACCATTATGAAATGAGTTGTGTATTTGCCAATGTGGTGGAATACCTAGATGGAAGGCATTATAATTAATCTTGTGAACACATCAACAAGCATTGCACTTTGTCATTAAGCTTACCAGTTTCATTTAGGATCTAGGAGTGAAAACCCCATAAGTTCTAACTTCTACTTATAATTCTACATTGTATCTTGTCAATCTTCACTCCTCAATTTATTAGAAGAGTAATAAACTAGTGTTTTCATACATGTGACTTACTTTTCTTAGTCCTTGTTCAGTAGACCGATCATATGCATAACTCTAATAGATATCCCCGATGCTTATGCAACTTATGGGTACCTACGTGTATGGTTTTTTTCCTTATCCCTACTTTTCTGTTTTTCTAACACATATCAACAAGACTTCTTTACAAGCACTCTCACTTGGATCATCACATAATTTCCCTCCATTAAACATTCTCACATATTTGCTTCAATGCAATATCTTTATTTGGATTGATATATGATGGACAGATGATAAGTGATGATGCCTATTCGCATACACTCTACTTTTCTTTTAAGTGAAAATGATTTATCAAAAGATACTCTTGAGTTCATGATTTCTACTCGATCATACAACAAGCACATCATTGCAAATTTACATAAGAAGTACAATTAGGTAAAGCCAAAAGATCATGTATACCTTATCCTAAGCTCTTGTGTTTGGTGCTTTACCTTAGGTTGTTTATGTCCTTTGCTCTGCATAACAATAGGCCACATTATAGTAAAATACTTGCAAGAAGCAAATAACTTATTTAGAATACTCTCTTAAGCCAATCTAATGATAAATAAAAGAGAGATGATCCTGATTGATCAAGGCTACAACAAGTAATAGATCCAAAAACTGTAAGATCAATAATGTACCAACTTTGAGATCATCATGCCCATGATCACAATAGTTTGTATACTAATCACGATCATGGTCATAGACATCATCAAGATGATCATAACCATCATAGTCCACAATCAGAACACTTGTAATAGCATAATCAACCTTAAACTTTTCACCAATTTCATAATGAAATGGTCATCAAAATCAAAACCATAAAAGAGAAGGCTAAGGGTTGATGATGATCATAATTGTATTGATTAATGTAGAAACAACTATAATTATTCCAATTTGGATGCTTAATAAATCTAGAAGTACTTGGATTAGAAGTGGATCATAGATAGCAAAGTTCATCTCCATAGCATCCAACAACTTGAAAGTGATAACAACATACCCAAGGCCACATCCATCATAAACAAATTGAGAAACTATATGGGTGGTCCACAAGAAAGGTGATAGCTCTTCTAGCTTAGCATGAAAAGACGATGTGTGGATCGATGTGATGTATTTGAGAACTACCATGGTTATTGAGAGTAATTGTGATGCATTCCAAAGCTACCATGGTTGTTGAAATGATGGTGTCAATAGCTATGAAGTGGTGTTGATCGTGACCATGTCTGGACATGATCGTCTTGAAGAATCTAAGTATGACAATCTCAATAATTACAAAAAAGAAGAGTGAAACCTTACTCCTCAAGCAACAAATAACCAAGTGTGCAAGGAAGAAAACTTTATACACTATATCGACTCACTTGAAAAAACTTGCAATTTTCCAAAATCATTGCCTCAACGATGCAAACTTGATGCATTACATCAAGTTGGTATTTTTAAAAAAAAGGATTTTCCACTTTTTGAACTTGGTGACAAGAAAACAAGAAAGTGCAACGAAAAAGCAAGAAAAAATTTAAATTTGTCTATTTTTTAAAAATTACATCAATATATCATTGTTAAATTTCAATAGAATTTAGCTTCGGGAGTGCTACCCTTGAACCCCCGCACAAGGGGGCTCCAAAGATTGTCACCGCCTCCCTGAACCCCCTTTGCGACAGTTATAAAAAAAGAAAATAAAGAAAAATTTGATGAACTAATTTTGGGCTCCGCTACTAGACATTCGATGCATTATAGTAAGATTGATAGAATGTAATTAGACTAATTCATATTAATTTTGTGTACTACAATCAAGTTATTAAAATGAAAGAAAACTTTCTAGGAAACTTGATATGTTGCATCAAGCTTACTATAAACTTGATACATTTCATCAAGTGTGGCAAATCAAAATGATCCAAAACTAAAGTGAACTTGATGTACTATATCAAAACTTGATGGATTACATCAATCTAGATGAAAAGGTAATAAGATTTCAAGGAGGCTTGATACATTGCATCAAGTAAGGAAAAATAATTATATTAAAATTTAAGTAAACTTGATGCACGGCATTAACTCAGCCAAAACATTAGCTAAAATTTAAGGATGATGCACTACATCAATTTGGTAAAAAAAATTAGCAAAGTTTATGAGAAACTTGATGCATTGCATCAACTTGGCCAAAAAATTAGCAAAGTTTATTATAAACTTGATACGTTGCATCAACTTGACTGAAAAATTAGTAAAATTTCTAAGAAAGTGGATCAACTTGGCTAGAAAATTAGCAAAATCTCTGAGAAACTTGATACAATGTATCAAGTAAGACAAAAAGTAATATGAATATCAAGTGAACTTGATGCACTTCATCAAGTTATCCAAAATATTAGCTACAACTCTTGGAAAGTTGATGTACTGCATCAACTTAGTCAAAAAATTAACTAACTTTCTAAACAACTTGATGCACTATATGACCTTAGAAATAATTTTCTATTTTTTTTACAAAATGTGATGCACTATACCAATTGAGATCCAAAACTAATACAAAGAGTGGATGAAATTGATGCACTACATAAAATCAAATGAAAATTTGAAAAAAAAATCTAGGCAACTTGATGCATTGTATCAAGTTAGCTACAATATTTAACAAAAATCCAAGGAAACTTGATATAATGCATTGAGTAGGAACAAAACTTGGTATAATGCATTGAGTAGGAACAAAACTTGGTATAATATTTGTGTGAGATTGATGCATTATATCAAGTACACTAACCTATTAACATAATTTCTAAGAACCATATTGCACTAAATCAAGTGAAACTAGATATTAGAGCATATCTCTACTCAAACTTGATGTGTTGCATCAAATTGAAGGAGATATTGACAAAAGGTCAATATAATCTATCAAGTTGTCTTTAGGAAGCTTGAAGTTTCTTAGAACATTGATGTAGCACATCATGTTCTCTATAGTCTTAGGAAAAGTTATTTCTTGAGTGATCAAACATGTTTATTATATTCACTATAACTTGATGCATAAGTTGATCTACTTTTATCAATCTTTTTTTAAATTAAGTCATTATCTAAATAGAAGGCCTATAAAATCTAATTATTTGTATCTCTTACAACTAAATTTATTGTTTGATTTTTTTATAATTTATCTTTTTAATAACAAATATTTTTAAAATAGCCAAAAATCACTTACATTGGTATTTTTTATTATTGTTACAAGGTTATTGCAATAGATTTGTGTGGGTTGGTATTGCTTTTCTATAATGCTCATTTGCTCTAGCTTGTTGATCTCTTCCTTGCAAATGAGAGGAATGAGGTATGCATCTGCTCTTATAAACAAAAATTTCCTAACTTAGCAAGTCCTTAACACTAGGGCAGCTCTACACTGAGCCCGATGCTTGATCTTCCACTTTGCTATTGTCAATGAGTTATAGTATGATCCTCAAGAATTTCCTCTAATTCTCTTGCTAGAATCTACAATGTATTTTTTCTCTTTACTTTGTCTTTTAATTCCTATGAAGGATCTAATGCTCTATCTTTTGAATCCTTTGACATGGAGATCTTATCAAGTACATGCATCCCAACCCAGATTATAAAGAAAAATGATGTGGATATTGTCAAAGAACAAGATCGGTTGTCCTTTGAATTATTTAATCCCAATACTTTGGAGGACATCATAGGTTCCTTGAATGATGTAGAGGTGCAATCATCAAAGCATGTAGATCACTCTCATACTATCAATATCACAAAGCATCTAAAGATGTTTCATTCATGCAAGAAGGATATGGTGGTAAAACAATTATGCATTTTCAAAAGAATAGAAGAAATTATGGTATGGAATGTGCTAGGTTACT
This sequence comes from Lygodium microphyllum, assembly GCF_053477565.2. Lineage (NCBI taxonomy): Eukaryota > Viridiplantae > Streptophyta > Polypodiopsida > Schizaeales > Lygodiaceae > Lygodium > Lygodium microphyllum. The sequence goes on from NC_141163.1 coordinate 112,239,096, forward strand.
TATAAGTGATACACAAATCAAGTATGTATTGCAATGTGATTGTTGTCAAAAGCTTTGTCTTGCTACATATGGTTATCAAAAATTGAAGGATAATAACATTATTTTTCTTTGACATATAGTCAGTATGATGCTTTTCTTTCATCAATGTTGATACCATGGGGATGTGGAAAGTTTGAGTATTGTTTTTATAACATAGTGGTTTGTAGGACAACATTTAAAATAGTAGGCTTGAGCCCATGCAATACTCATCTTAAAAGAGTCAAATGCAGAATGTCTAAGTATAATGGATACATACTTGAGCCAAATGTTACTATTGGTCCTCTAGGCAAGGTTGCAATTTCTTGGATGGAATTATACTTCAAGGCACATTGTGAGGTTATGCCAACAATTGGGAGGTTGCATCTTGTAGATAACTTTACTAGGACTAAAGTATATTCCATCTACAAGTACGCTATGCTTCAAAATGTAGACAAGTTTGTTAGCTATCTAGATTTCACCAAATAGTGGAATTCGTTCTTCAGCAATATATCAACCCCAAGGAAAGTTAAAATGGGAGTATGTAGCATTTGTGCAAAAAGGGCCATGCACATAGGCGTAAGTGTTTTGTTGTACCAGAAAGATATATTGGACTTATCATTGATGGTATGGACCAAAAGAAGTCATGCTTACCTCATTTTTCTCATCTTCCAAAGGATGTCAATGAAGAAACTCTTGTACAAATGTATTTAGTGGGGTGCCTTGTGTACCATGGAAGAGTTCACCCTAGAGTGTTCTTTACTTATCCAAATTCTCATAATGATACTAACCTTATGATCACAATTTTGAACATTGTACTCTCTAGCTGGGAGGGTGCTTTTGCAGTTGGATAACACATCAAGAGAGAATAAAAACTAGACAGTTTTGGGCTACCTCAATATGCTTGTACACATGGGGATATTTCAAAAAGTAAAAGTGAAATTTATAATGGTGGGTCATACATATGGTTATATTGATCAAATGTTCTATACATTTGCTAAGTGACTATCTTGGCACAATGCTTTTAGCTTGCTTGAAATGATGTGTATAATACATGATGCTTATACACCAAAACTAGTTGTCATGCACTTAAGAGAAACATATGACTTCAAGCTTTTTGCATGTGGCTCAAAGGAAAAAAAAAGCAAAATCTTTGCACAATTTGGAATATTTTCAAAGATTCCATAAAAAATTACCAGTTTTTCATATTATTATTAAAAATTATGCTTTTTGAGTCAATCTTTTGAAAAAAAAAATTGAAAATGACTAAATTTTTTGAATAGCATCATATTTGTTATCTTGAAAAGTACCTAGATTTTGAAAGAAAAATTAAAAGGGGTCCATAAGAGAAGTATGCAAAATTTATCTATGACGTAAAACTTACTATTCACTAAGACTCCATATATACACATGTTGGTGAGATTTTAAAATATTTACTAAATTTATACTAATTGAAAAAATGATAGATATTTTAACAAGAATGTGTTTTTTAAAAATGATACATTTCATTATTGTAAGGCATTCACTCTTCTTCATCTTCCTCTTGTCTTGCACCATCAGTATCACTAGCTTTTGCCCATTCACCTTTTGAACTAGATGATGCATCCTCTTCTCTATTATCAACAAGAGCATTGCTTTCTCTAAATGTAGACTTTTTTTTTCCAAATTTTCAACTCTGCTTCTAGTACATCTTATTTTCCTAGGCTCACCATGATCAGCATCATCATCATCATTCTCCAAACCAATAACTTTCTCCTTGAGAATTGCAATGGTTGATATCATTAATATCAGCCCGCCATATTTCTTATAGCTTCTTAGTTGTTGTTCTTGATTTTCTACTACCAATATACATTTCTCACTCCTTAGGATGTAAGATCTTTTGGATCTCCTCTAACATTTCTACATTGCTCCTTGCAAGAGGATTTTCAGTCCTCAAACTTTTAGGCCATGCAAAAGGTTCTATTAGATGCCATTCATCATTTTCTATTTTTGTAAGTATTTTCTCTTCAACCTGATAAAAATCGTCCCACCAAGTCACATCTTGTGTGCCTATATACTTTATTTCCTTTTCAATTAATTGTCTTCATTCTTGTATACATTTGGCATGGTCTTTCCTTCTTTGATGCTTCTTTGCCTTCTTTGATGGAATCCAAGGGCTCTTATTTTGCTGCAAGCATTATAGTATTTGGAATATATCTCAAGAACATAAGTCCCCTCAAAGGCAACCAATCCTCACTGAAAGAAACTTGCTTTCTGTATAGAGGTACTCTACCACCTTCCTCTTTCCTCTTTATTAGAAAGGCATCCCTTCTGCTAAGGACCAGAGCACGAAAGCTCATGGACAACATTTTCATTCTAGAATGTACCTTCAGAAGGCAGCAAATGAAGCAAACGCTTTTGTACAACAACCTAATGTATGACCTGCTCTGTCTTCTTCCCCTTCTCTCAGTTATTGTTGTTGTAGGCTATCCTTGATGAAGGTCAAGTAAATTTCCTTCTGTTGAGAGATCGAGCTCCACTCGTGATATGCCAGGGTGACCGTTGTGCATTTATGTCACCGACTTGTCAGTTTTGCAGATGCGATTGGTACACCGCCCATGGATAATAGCTAGATGACAGCTATCCTTATCTACTCTAGTTTGTGGCTCAGTTAGTATGCCACCTTAGTTATTTGAGTTTGGTTTGAGACCCATATATATCTTCTATTTCTTTGTATGAGAGTTTCTTTTGGCTTACACAACTAAGAAGAGGAAAACTATTTTCAGCCTCCACCTCTGTGTGTATTCCCCCATTGTGCAAGCAAGAAACCTACAAGTGAGACTCCTTCCTTCTCTCCCACAATCTTGACATGGTATCAAAGCCTTGTTCATGGTAAGGAGCTCAAGAAAGCAAGCCAAGCTCGCGGTGTTCTAGTAAGAGGAGCAGTGTTGCTTTCATTTTCTGTTTTGGGAGCAGATCTCTGCATGTAGCACAGCCGGAAAGTGCAAGAGTGCATTGTCTCAGGTTGAGACGCCCTTCGCGGTGAAGCAAGAGAGCAGTATATGTTGTGGGAGATGGCTTTAGCCCTTGGCGACCCTGTTTTTTTGATTTGAGGCCATTTCGGGGCCTGTTTTGGAGGCGGAAGTTTTCTGCACGCACTTAGGAAAAGGCCCAGTTTTATGTTGTGCAACCACTGTTCTACAGGTCGGTGAAAAGTTACTGTAGAAATTGCATCGTATGCTTGTGTGCAGAGACATTGGGAGTTACAGAATCATCCTTGTTGCCTGTTGATGCAAAATCGTCACTAGGAAGTGACTGTGTGGTCAAATACCACTTTCGTCAGTTTTGCAGATTAGCCCTTGCGAGGCTGAAGCTATGTTCTTTGCAACTTCCAAGCATGGAAGTTTAGAATGACGAATTTTCTTATGGGAAAAGGATATTGGGAATTTGTTGCAAGAAATGAAGAAGAACCAGTTCTTCATGATGTTCCCAATCAACAGCAAATGCAGGCATTTAAAGCATGGCATGAGAGAGCCAGGAAAGTTATGTACTGGATGTCTATCAGTATTTCAGACTCTATTATTGTGCATATTCAGGATGCAAATATGCCAAAGGAGGCATGGGATACTTTGTCAAAAATGTATAGCACAAATACTCAAGCCAGGAAAATGCAGCTCAAGCAAGAGTTGCATAATGTGCAAAGAGAAAATATGAGCATCAATGACTACCACATGAAGGTGAAGAAGATTGCAGATGCACTTGCTTCCATTGGGTCACCAGTGGAAGATGATGATTTAGTTTCTGTGACCTTGAATGGTCTAGGAAATGATTATGCACAGTTTCAAACATCCATTTCCGTCCGTGAAAGATTTCCTGATTTTGAGGAGTTGATTGCTCTTCTAATTTCTGAGGAGCAGAGAAATGGTGGTGCATCTTCTTCAGGAGGAACTTCAAAAGAAGCTATCTTCTACTCAAATGCTGGAAGAGGTAGAGGAGGCCGATCTGGAGGCCGTGGTAGAAATCAGAATATGCAACAAACTCAAGAAAACCAGTCCTATGAAGGAGGACGTGGTAACTTTAGAGGCAGGGGGAGCCAAAGAGGTCGTGGTGGATGGCAAAGAGGGCAAAATGCAAACAGCAATGTTGAATGCTACTACTGTGGTAAAATGGGTCATATGGCTAAAGACTGCTATAAAAAGTAGAATGACATCATGAATGGAAAACTGCAACAAGGAAATTATGCATCTTCTAGTAGACAGGGTGATGACAGAAATGAGCATTTGTTTATGGTGCAGCACATGAACAATTCTGTGACAAGTGCAGAAGAAAGCAACGATATATGGTATGTTGACTCAGGTGCATCAAACCACATGACAGGTCATGCAGAATGGATGGAGGATGCAAGGAAAATGGAAAAACCAGGATTTGTGGAGACTGGTGATGATACTGCACATTCTATTGTGCGGATTGGAAAAATTTCCTTGTCTATGCAGGATGGAAAAAAGAAATACCTGTCCGATGTATTTCATGTCCCGAATATCACCAAGAATCTGGTTTCTGTTGGTCAAATGGTTGAGCAGGGCTTGCAGGTCAGATTTAATCCTCATGGATGCTTTGTTGAGGATATGAAAAATAAAGGTCGCTTGATAGCAAAAGGAAAGAAGAAGGGCAGAATGTTTACATTGGATGCAGACATGTCTGAATTGAGTGTAGCAATGTTTGCACATGGGATCAGTGTAGTTGCAGATATTGATATCTGGCATAAACGCATTGGTCATGTTAATGTACAATAACTTAAATCAATGCAGGCCCAAAATATTGTTGCAGGATTGCCTAGATTCAAGGCTGCAGAAATGCATAAGGTATGTGAAGCTTGTTAGTTTGGAAAATAGGCAAGGAAACCATTTCCTAGACATGTTCAAGAGAGTAAGAAGCCATTGGAATTAATCCACTCTGATGTGTGGACTACTAAAGCTGCATCTCTTGGAGGCTATCATTATTTTGTCACTTTTATTGATGACTATAGCAGAAAAGTTTAGGTGTATTTTATGAAAAAGAAAAGTGAAGTTTTTGGGCATTTCAAAACTCTTAAAGCTATGATTGAAAAAGAAACATGCCTGCAAATAAAATGCCTAAGGTCAGATGGAGGGGGAGAGTACATCTCAAATGAGTTTGCAAGGTTCTTGCAGGAGCATGGCATAAAGCAGCAATATTCATGCAGTCATACCCCACAGCAAAATGAAATTGCAGAAAGAAAAAACAGGCATATTGGAGAGGTATCTCGTGCCATGCTCAATGAAAAAGACCTGCCAAATTTTTATTGGGCTGAAGCAGTTGCTACAACAATCTGCATAATGAACAGGACTCCCACTACAGCAATACATGGAATGACTCCAAGGGAGAGGTATACTAGTAGGAAACCAGATATTTCTCATTTAAAAATCTTTGGTTGCATTGCCTATGTTCATGTGCCAGATGAGTTGAGATCCAAGTTGGATCCAAAAGCTGAGAAGTGCATCTTTATTGGTTACTCTCTGTAGCAGAAAGGGTATAGATGCTATAACCCTTCTACTCGTAAGTTTACAGTGAGCAGAGATGTTGTTTTTGATGAGATGAGTAGCTGATATAAACCAGTAAATGTGATTGATGATGTAGATGCACAAAATGGTAATGTTGCACAGAATTCACAGCAGCAGTCACAAAATATTAGTGGACCTGGAGTGTCCTCTAGCAATGGTTCACATTCTTCGCCATGGACAAGCAGATTGAGATTAAGAGAATCTTCTCAAAGCAATGCAGATAGTGGTATGCAAGTTTCACGAAAAGGAAAAGAGAAGGTAGATCAGCCCATGTTTGATGTGAATGCAGATCACTCTTATGTGGATAGTGAATCCAGTGGCTCAGAACAGAGCATTAATGATGAGTTGGGCATCCCCTCTATTATTACACCTGGAGTAAGGAAGACCAGGGATGTTTTGAGAGCACCTGGAAGTGAGCCTACTTTGCGTAGGTCTACCAGAGCTAGGTATCCTGTGGATAGGCTGAAATATGATGGATTTACAGCCATCCACTATGCATATATGGTCAAAGTGATACAAGAACTAGAACCCACTTCTTTTGAGCAAGCCATGGGAAAAGAAAAATGGGAGAAAGCCATGGATGAAAAAATGGATGCCTTGGAAGCAAATGCTACATGGGAGTTGGTACCTTTGCCTAAAGGTAAGAATGCAATTGGCTGTAAGTGGGTTTATAAGGTGAAGCACAATGCAGATGGTTCTGTGAATAGATACAAGGCAAGATTAGTAGTCAAGGGGTATGCACAAACATATGGCATTGATTATGAAGAAACATTCAGTCTGGTTGCAAGGATGGAAACCCTAAGAGCAGTCATTGCTATGGTTGCATCAAAGGGATGGTCTTTACATCAGATGGATGTAAAGAATGCCTTCTTGCATGGTGATTTGCAAGAAGAGGTCTATATGGAGCAGCCACCAAGTTATGTGCATGCTGTTCATCCTGAGTTTGTTTGCAGGTTGAAGAAAGCCTTGTATGGCTTGAAGCAAGTACCTAGAGCATGGTCTGACAAGATAGGACGGTATCTTGTCACTATTGGCTTTCAGATTTCCAAGGCAGATTTCTCACTTTATGTGAGAAAAACAGAGAAAGGTATTATGCTGCTTGTCATTTATGTTGATGATTTGATTATGACAGGTGACAGTGATGAAGATATCCTTCATGTGTAAATGCTATTGAAGCAAAAGTTTGAGATGAAGGATTTGGGAGAGCTTCATTATTTCTTGGGCATTGAGGTGATTAGATCACCAAGTGGGATACAGCTCTTGCAGAGGCAGTATGGATTGGACATGTTGTCCAAATATGGGATGACAGGCTGTAAGCCTATTTCAGTTCCTTTGGAGCAGAATGTGAAGCTGAGCGCAGATGCAGGTGAGCTTTTGGAAGACCCTACTATGTACAGACGCATAATAGGAAGTTTGATTTATATGACTATTACCAGGCCAGATTTGAGCTATGTTGTTGGATTGGTAAGTCAGTTTATGCAGGCTCCAAGGAAATCGCATTTGGATGCGGCTAGACGCATACTCAGGTATGTGAAGTCCACATTGCAGTATGGACTATTTTATGAGACTGGGGTTCAGATACAGTTGCATGGATACACTGATGTTGATTGGGCTGGTAGTATTTCTGATAGACGATCTACCGGTGGGTATGTGTTCTCTTTTGGGAGTGCTGCAGTCACTTGGAGTAGCAAGAAACAGCCTACAGTTGCCTTGTCGAGCACAGAGGCTGAGTACAGGGGTGCAACAATGGCTGCATGTGAGGTAGCTTGGTTGCACAAGCTACTTTATGATATGCATCAGCCTACAAATGGGCCAGTTGTCATTTATTGTGACAACATGAGTAGTATACACTTGGCAAATAACCCAGTCTATCATGCTAGAATAAAGCACATTGAGGTGCATTATCACTATGTGCGGGAGAGGGTTTTACTAGGTCTTATTGATCTAGTTTATGTCAGCACAGAGGATCAGGTAGCTGAAATATTGACGAAGGCATTGGGCGCAGAGAAGCTGCGCAAGTTCAGAGACCTGCTTGGTGTGCAGGAATTGGGATTGAGCTCGAGAGGGAGTGTTGAGAGATCGAGCTCCACTCGTGATATGCCAGGGTGACCGTTGTGCATTTATGTCACCGACTTGTCAGTTGCAGATGCGGTTGGTACACCGCCCATGAATAATAGCTAGATGACATCTATCCTTATCTACTCTAGTTTGTTGCTCAGTTAGTATGCCACCTTAGTTATTTGAGTTTGGTTTGAGACCCATATATAGGGTTCTTCTATTTCTTTGTATGAGAGTTCCTTTTGGCTTACACAACTAAGAAGAGGAAAACTATTTTCAGCCTCCACCTCTGTGTGTATTCCCCCATTGTGCAAGCAAGAAAGCTACAAGTGAGACTCCTTCCTTCTCTCCCACAATCTTGACACCTTCTTGGTCCAAGTGCAAGTCCGTTTGAAGCCTTCATTGCTCAGCTTATGAGCCATGGCAATGAAGATCGTGGTCAGGTTTGGCAGCTCTTCAACATTTGCCAAACTCTCACCTTGACACCTTCTTCCTCAAGCTTGTTTGGATTGTTCGTGCCTCATCCAACTGACTTGTGTAGACTGAGTATAATGAGAAGGGTAGACAACCATCCAATAGCATATTCTAGTTCTAAGCTGAAACCCTCTAAGCTTAAATATTCCACTTATGACACGGAACTCTTAGCAGTTGTCCAAGCATTAAAACAATGGAAGCATTATTTAATGGGTTCAGAATTCATGATAAAGACCGACCAGCAAAGCATTAGACATCTACTTAGCCAACCCCAAATTTCTGACCGTCATATCAAATGGGCTTCATTCATTCAAAGTTTCCATCCTATCATTCAATACCAACCTGGAAAAGAAAATGTAGTTGCTGATGCATTGAGTAGAAGACCTGCAATTCATAATATTTCTATCATATATTTTGATTCTTTAATTGCTATGAAAGACACATATCACCAAGATATTACTTTTCATTCTGATTGGCAAAAATTAGTTCAAAATAATTTCATTCCTGTTGATTCATTGTCATATAATGATGGATTTATGTTCTTTGAAAAGAGACTGTGTGTTACTATTCCATTCCGATCTTTTGTTTTGAATGAAATTCATTGTCCCCCATATCAAGGTCATAGAGGTATCATTTCTACATTACGCATGTTAACTGAAGATTTTTATTGGCCGCATATGGATGCAGATGTATCTAATTTTGTTTCTGAATGTTTGATTTGTCAAAGAATAAAAAGACATCATGGTAAATAGTATGGGTTATTAATGCCTTTGTCTATTCCATCTAAACCTTGGGAACATATATCTATGGATTTCATTACTGGTTTACCAAATACTAAATCTAACCATGACATGATTTGGACAATTGTAGATAGATTTAGTAAGCAAGCATATTTCATTGCATGTAAGAAAACTTTAACAGCATCACAAGCAGCACAGTTATTTTTGAAAACTATTTTTACTAACCATGGATTGCCGAAAGTGATTATTTCAGATAGAGATTCCAGATTTTGTAATAATTTTTGGATTACACTGTTTGCAAATCTAGGCACAAAGATTGATTTCTCATCTGCATTTCATCCAGAAACGAATGGACAAACCGAAGCCACAAATAGTACCATTCTAGATCTTTTACGTGCATACACTATCTCTAAACCTCAGACATGGGATACTCATTTACATTTATTACAGTTTGCATATAACAATACACCGCACACATCTACAAAGAAAACACCTTTTGAAGTTATTTATGGGTATAGATTATCTACACCTATTGCATCTTTGTCTAATAGAATACAGAGTGCTGATGATATTGCTATTATGCATAACACTATTTTTGATGAGGTAAAGGATATGATTGCTAAAGCCCAACAATCATATACCAAACAAGCCAACAAGAAAAGACAAGCCATGAATTTCAAAGTTGATGATTATGTTTGGCTTAGAATAGAAAAGCGTAGACTGCAAAGTGTAGATAGACATCCAGTTGTCAAATTAGCTCCTAGATTCTACGGACCATTTAGAATCATTCATAAGATTAATGACAATGCATTCAAGTTAGAACTGCCATCTCATTGGAAAATTCATAATACATTTTATATTAGTTTATTGAGACCATTTAGAGGCCAATTACCTATACACCCTGTTTATGAAAACCCACCTTTACTAGAAGAAGAGACTGAAATACTTGAACTAGAAGCCATTATAGACACTGACTATATGACCACTAGAATTGGCCGAAGGTATTCTAGATATCTAGTCAAATTTAAGAACCATCCTGTAGAGGAAGCACAATGGATGCACGCTAGAGACTTAAATGCTTTCCCCACTCTGTTAGCTCCACATTGAGCTAATAGCAATTGAAGTCAATTGCTATCCCATCCCGGGGGTATGATGCCAGGAGGCATATTCCACGGTGGATTCCATGAGGTTTTACGGTGAATTCCGTAAACTTAGATGACCGGGGCTCATACACAAAGAGGATTCTTTGTGCGAGAAGTTGATGGGGACGCCTGTCCTTTTCGGGCGTTTCATTAATTTAGTGTGTACATGGGTGATTCCATAGCGGGTGATTCCGCGAAATGCATATTAAATTAATAAACGTTTATGAGTTTAGAGTGCGCACTCGTAATAAATTAAGGTTAGGATTTATTTCTAACCAGTTGATTTATTTATGTAGCTGAAGACTGCTAGGTATTCAGTTTTGTCGGTTTAATTGTATTAATTTACTAACGATTGTGAATGCTTCAGTTGATGTGTAGAGATAGCAGCAGTGGCGGAGGAAAGCATTGGAGTCTAGCGGGTTTTCGACTCTTGGACTAGATTTTGATAGGCGCCACGTCTATATTTTGTTATGTCTATTGAGACATCGATTATTTATTATTATTTTGTATGCGCTTATGCGCCTGGATATGTTATTTCTATTTGGACATTGAGATTGGGCGTGCCAGACTCTATGGGCACCGTCCATTAGCTTTATTTTCCTATTTTTGTAGAAAGCAAACTCAAAAGCTAAAAGCTTGGCATATTTTTGTAATTGGGCTATTATTGAGCATGAAGATTGGAAATATATATTAAATACATGCTTTGTGAAGCGCTCACACAAGGCATGGGGGAGATTGAACCCAATTTGTCTCTTGCCTCTTGTCGTGCTTGCTTTTATATGGGTTTTTGTGCTAAAAAGTAGAGTACTTTGTTCTTGGGGACCTTCCGGGATTCACCACGTGAGCTATCTGCGACTGATCTGCGCACCAATTGGCACCAAATACCACCACAAGTACCTTTGCAATATAACTTATATCAACTTTTGCCTTTGACATCTTGTGATTTCCTTGGGTCCTAGGCTCATAAAATTACTCTAACCCCAATCACACCTCACGTGTACAACATTTGCTTAACCATGTGATTAAAAATTGATCCACATGTTAAGTGGGGTTTCAAAAATACATGTCCTCATGATAGCCCTCCCCCTTAAAATCCTTGCAATCATCCTCAATTGCATTGCCAAATGCATCAAAAGCAATTTAGTGGATTGGAATTTCCACAAGGTATCATAGTTAACACAACATTGCGCACTATTGCTCAACCATTCCATATGTCCAACACATCCTAAAAATTGCCAACCAATCATAAAATAACGTAAGACTCACAAAGAATCCCAAAAACATTGCTAGATTATCATGTGACATGTCTATTTCTCATGAGCTCAACTCATTTGGCAAAACCAAACCATAGCATAAACCATGGCTAAAACATCAATGGCATCATAACATATGCTGTCGTCCATGGAAGCAAATGTAAACCATTGAAAATCGAGCATAATCTCATCATAAATTGATCACTTTTTTATCTGAGAACTGATCACAAACTATTGCAAATGTGACCCCAAACTGATCACAAACTCATTGCAAAAACTGACCACCAATCAATGCAAAAACTGATGCAAAATTGACCATAAACGGTTCTCAAGATGATAAAAAACAAAGCTAAAATTGATCAAAATTTGTCTCAAGATTGAGGCAAAATTTATGCTAAATTGTCATAAGTTGATGCAAAAGTATAGTTTCAGTGCCTGGGTGAAACTCATACTCATCTGCATACATCTCATAGTGACTAGTACACTAAGTAGTGACCTCATGGCAAACATACTGTTAGTACAGTACCTTGGATGCATGCTAAATACATCTGAGATCCACTACATATGAGAGTTGTCCATAACTAGAGGAGTGGAAGTGCTACCTCCCCCTTGAGCATTAGGCAATACTCCGGACCCTTGCTCTACTGAACCTGACAGAGCCCAATTGGCTCTAACTAAAAGGCATCTAGATAAAGATGCAACAACTGAGTATGTTCTGCCAAGTCATCCTCTTTCATCCATTTGGCATCCATTGGTGAATAATTCTAAAATTTCACCAAGTATCTCCTGGAAACTTTACCTTTGATTTTTTTTTTCTTATATGCCAAAATTTGCTAGGATACCAAAATCTCATCCAACTCCTCAACCTCAAGCTAAATTTCAATAGACACATCCTCTGGCACATCGCCATGAAAAGGCCTCAACAAATTGACATGAGAGGCATTGTGTATTTGCCAATGTGGAGCTAATTTCATCCGATATGCCACATCATTGATCTTCTCCAACACTTGGAAGGGCCCATAGTATCTCATACTCAACTTTGGATACAATCTTTCTTTTCCTTTCATCTTTTTTTGCCTTGCCTTTTCAAATCATAGCAATACATAATCACGCTCTACAAACTAAAAGCACATATGTGGTAATCACCTGCCCTCTTTTGCTTTTCTTGCGATCTGTGAAGTGCATATTTCATCTTTGCATAGGCTACATTCAAGTTTTCCACATAATGATTAGCCTCAAAGATCTTATCCTTAGTTTGTAGAATAGGTGGTACCTACTTGCCACCCTCAACCACCTCAAATGAAGCTTTGTCCATTTGTGGTATGAAACATAGCACCTCAAAAGATCTAACACTATGGAATTTGCTTCCTCAAACTGACCATCTATCTGCGGATGGAAGGATGATGAGAATTTCAGTGTGGTATCCATATTCTCAAACAACCCCTTCCAAAATAAACTGGTCATCCGAGGGTCTCGATCACTAATGATTGACTCTTGCATACCATGATACTTAAAGATGTGCTGTAAAAACAATCATGCCATATGATCAGCCTTTATTTTCTTTCTCGTCGGAATGAAATGGACTTGTTTGATAAACCTGCAAATGATACTCCATATCCCATCATTCCTTGTAGGTGTCTTAGGAAGCTAAAAAATAAAGTCCATTACAATGCTCTGCCAAGGCCTATCTGGAATAGGCAAGGACTGCAACAAACCTGACATCTTTTTCCTATCACGCTTTACCTTCTGGCATACGATGCATGTCTTAACAAACTGTTCTACATTATGCCTCAAAGCTGGCCAATAAAAGAAATGCTCCACGGCCTTGATTGTGGCATCAATACCTATGTGTCCTACATATGAAGGAGCATGAATTTCAGTGATAACTATATGCCTTAACTGCTTTGTGATACACAGTCGTCCATGCATCATTAGAAATCCATCTCTTGGTACAAAGTGTTCATACCTTTGGCCATTGCAAAGCTGATCATAAACATTAGCAAAGTCTGAATCATCAACATATTTCTCTTTCATGGCATCCAACTCTGTGTCCACAAATAAGCTGATCATAAAGCTTACGTGAAAACGCATTAGCCACAACATTCTTTAGCATTGAGCTTATTTGAAGCTATCATGATGTCCACATCAAATGTACTTGTCAACCAATTCAATGCAAACATTTACTTGAATTGTACCCATATTAACAGTGCTCTACCTTGCATCAAAAGAGTGGATCACCACTGTAATGCATTCCCTTTTAAGAAAGTGGCTACCTTTCGAATCTTCTAGGATTCTGTGAAGTTCCTCCCTGAATAAGCTACATCAGATTGTTGAATGAAAGTCAAAGCTATCATCCTATCTTGTACACCACCAAAGGACTCAAACTTCATTGCTTTTCCACCCTCATCATAGTCTTTTGTTGCCTCTTTGGGTGTCAAGTTGTCATACACTAGCTGTTGCAAAAAGGGTGCATTTGCTAAATATCATAAAAAACAATATCAAAAAGAGCATTTGCATGACCTACATTCATTCCTTGAGCCCCATAAGCATTTGGGGGTACAGATGCAGTACCAAACATGCTACTTTGTGCCCCAAGCATCAAGCCAACGCTGCCATACATAAGGTTTTGCATATTTCCAGTCATACCCAAATACATTGGGCCTTGCACACCATGCATTGGTTGTTACATACCATAGGGATTTGTGCCATACATTCTCGTATGCGGTCCTTGTCCAACCATAGCATGAAAAATCATGCTTCCACCAAAATATTATAGCTACCCCATCATAGCATGCATGCACGACTGCCCAAAATCCATTGGATTGGCACTTCCATTGATGGCCTTGCATTTGCATTCCTTGCCCCATAGGTACCAACTGTTTAATTTTATTAGCATCTTTGGGAGCTTCAAATGAAGGGTTTGGTGTTATCTTGGTGCATCTTGCTATCCCGAAGATGTAGAAAACATCTTCTTCTTCTTGCCTTTGGTGTCCTTCTTTGGAGCATTCAAAATCGGCTAGATTAAGGATCCTTTGCCAATTCAGCAAAGAGATTTGATGTTGTCCTGATTCAATTCTTGAACTGGTCATCAAATTTCTCTTCACTTTACTGGTCATCAACCGCCTTATGCCCTGAAGGCCATGCATCTTGCCCAACAGTAACATTTTCAGCTTGATGTCCATGGTCTGAGCCTTGTCCAAGGTTAAGCATTGCATTTCCTTCATTCCCATGTGAATGTTCATACTAAGAGGCATCATCACTCCTTGAGTCCATCTCACTGCATAAACACATATTGCTGTAATTTCTCAACTGAGATTAAAAATCAGCACTAACACAAAGCTTTGGCTTGCAATTAGGTGCCTTGGGCCCATGATGAAGCATTATTTATATCAATTAACAAATTCACAAAATCGAAATGCATAATTTACCATATAATCTTGAATATTGGACACCTTGTTGGCCCCAAAAATTGGCTTCCCTTTTGGTATTTATTTAACTTAATTGAAGAAGAAGTTGATATACAATGGGATTCTCCCAATCCCTTTCGGTATTCCAACTCCCCTTGCTGTTCAAAAAGACCAACAAGTCTTTAAGTTGATTTGCCCCTTGATTCAAGCAATCATTTTGCCTTCACCCGCTTTGATGGAGATGGAAAATGATCCAAATTCAATGATTTGCTGGTCCCTCCACTTAAATAGGCTAAAAATAGCTTTAGCTCTGTTGAATTCAAGTCTTGGAGCTTCCGATTTTTGGCCCACTTCCCAAGGCTATTGCTAAACCTTAATTTACGCTACAAATTAGGGCTTACAATAGAGAAATTTGAAATTTCTTAGCCTCTAGTGATCTCAATGCTGTAATCTTCGGAGCAAGGCTATAAAAAGATTGGGAGATGAGAGAGAATGTTGAGAAGAGAGAAAATTTAGACTTTCTTCGCGAAGAACGGAAGAAAACCAGTCATTTACTACTGCTGCCCTATCTCAATAGCTTGTAGATGTAAAGAACTGAAGAAAATTAGTCATTTACTGCTGTTGCCGTGTCTCAATAGCCTGTAGATGCTATCACCTATTGTTGATTGGTTTTCTCCTATCCTTGCTGCCTCAGAAGGTCCTCCAATGGCTGCAAATCAGACCAGCAGCTCCCTCTTTCTTGCAGGTTGAATACACTAAAAATGACTCTCTCCAGTATCTAAAGTCATTTTTCAATCTTCCATGGGTATTTTGACAAGTGGCAGCCTTTCCAAATGGGGTTTTCAGCATTATCCATAGTTAAATATTAATTTTAAGTCTTTAAACACTAAAAATTAATATAATAATTATTTTGATACCCTGAAAAATAATCTAACTAGCCAATAATTAAATTGGCTAGGCAACTTCCATTCTCGAGTATCTCTGCGCCATCTTTGACCATTAGATTGGTGTTAGGTACCATTAAACACCACTTCTCTAGTGTCACCAATCGACACTTATGGCCAAATGAATGACCTAGGCCAACAACTGGCATTAGATACCACCAAGTACATGTGTAGCATAACTTATAGCAAATTTTGCCTTTGACATCCCATGATTTCCTCAGGTCCCGAGCTCATAAATTTACTCTAATCCCAGTTACACCTCACATGTGCAACATTTACTTAACCATGTGATTAAAAATTAATCCATGTTAAGTGAGGTTTCAAAAATACATGTTCTCATGATAGGGCTTCTCTAAAATAACCCATTTCACACCTCTTTGCCTCAAACTAGTTAAACTCTAGTCCTCTTTCACACTAGTTCTCCCCCTAAATTGGTTCAATTTCAATTATGTTCATCAGACCAGAAACTATATATTGTAAAAAATTCAAAAGTGTGGTTCTCATACAAGATTTGGCTTGTTAGAAATTTCTAATTTTCTTGGTAAAATATAAAAAATTCATATTAATAAGAGTTAAACACTACCAAGTGAGTCATTGGTAAGACCTCTCCATTCCAAAATGTTTGAAATTGAAATAATGGAAAAATTCAATAGTATTGGTTTTCACATCTGGAAAATGAAAACCATGTACCATCTATTGTGGAAAGATCTTTGGAAAATGTTTGAGGAGCCTAAGTCTCTTAATGATCCAACATGGAAAATAAAAAATAATACAGCACTTGGGATAATAGCATAGGGCTTGTTAGAGAGGATGTCCTTTGTTACATGCCATGGATTACAAAAGCAAAGTAAGCTTGGGATGAGGTAGACAAAACATTTGGTTCCCAAGCAAAGAACTCAAAGATAAATCTTTTAATGAAAAATTTTCATGTTGGACTTAAACAATTATGTTTCCTTGACTTCACTTTTACAAATAAATTTAAAAGCGTGAAGGTGCAATTGTCTTCCATTAATAAAAAAACACACACACACACACACACACACACACACACACACACACACACACACACACACACACACACACACAGAATATTTAATGCTTTAGAATGCTAATATTTATAATAATGATATTAATTATTATAATTTAATATTAATAAAAATAATACTTTAATAATACATGAATGTTTGATATGTAAGTATAGATAATATCAATGCTTAAGTATCATTAATATAAGCAATGCATAACTATTAATATAATAAAATGTTTTAGTATAATTAGGACAATTAATAATTGAGACATCTCTAATCTACTACTTTTATTATTAGAAGCTTTTGGGGGGGGGGGGGGGAGACACAGGTCCACTCCAGGCCTTCCTTGTGAACACATTTTGATGCCATGCATCGGTTGCAAGCCTGTTGTGCCTTTCTTCTACTGTTTATTCTGTAGGCACAACCTATATCACATAGAATCTAGAGATAAAGAAGTTGGTGCTCTTCCTCCATTTGTCTCATATAAAATGGGCAAAGTGGTAGATCAAAAAAACTAGGAGAGTATAAAATGAAGGGTAGGGGCAACTTGGATCCACACCCTCTTGGCTTATTGGAGACAATTGAGAGTAACAGAAAGTTGGAACGAGTGTAATTATGACCCCTCGGGTGACAATTACTAAGAATAATATTGCAAATGTGAATATACATGTTTACATGTTTGTATAAATAGATGATGTTTAAAAATATGTGTATACATTACATTGAGTGATGTTAAAATCCTCATACATATATGATGTATTGTAAATATATACACATATAATTATATTATATGTATGTATGTGTGTGTGTGTGTGTGTGTGTGTGTGTGTGTGTGTGTGTGTGTGTGTGTGACTCTCCACCAAGCTTAACTCCTCACCTGAAAAACTAATCTCCCTAAGTTTTGATGCACTCTCCCCTATGCCACCAAGACTCAAGTCATGATCCCCTTGCCCTCAAAATGCCAAACTAGACCCGAACCCTACCTCTCCTAGAAATGGTAATCCCTCTTTGAGACCTAGCTAGTCCATCCAACAAGCCTAACTTCCTTTCCCCTATATTTCTAACCCCTCAGCCCCTAAAATGCTAAACCACTTGACTTGACTTCTGCATGAACCTTAATCACATACCAAATCCTTAATGCTCCCCCTCTAAACAAATATAGAACATATAAAATGTAATGATAGTATCCAATCATTCTCATGGTAGAAATATCTAAATCAACAAACATATTACAATCAAATACCATAGAGAACCGTTGGTAAATTTAGAAATATCTATGGTTTTGTTTCCAATGGCTGATGGCTAAAAATGTGTGTGTGTGTGTGAGGAGGAAGAAAAAGATGTGACTTTGTATATAGTTTATGGGTTATCAAATTCATATAATGTTGTAAGCTAAATGTGTGTGGATAATAAGCATGCCATGATCAACATTGTGAATAGAAATCACCATTAGATATGTTTGTCTTTGAGAAACAATCATAAGGGCTCTCTAGAAATGTAGTCAAGGCTTGATTCAATTGAAGTTGATTTTCCACTCCCTCTATATCAGTGAGTGCCATATCCTCATATATTGCATTTTCATGCATTCAACATTACATTAGTCTAAGTTACCAAAGCTTTCAAACCTCAGATTATGTTACTTATGCCAACCTCTAGTGTGAAGCATCACTAGAACACCAACACGAAGCACCATGAAAATCGAAGTGGCCCTATTATGCATTGAAAGCAACAGAAACCCACAATGCTTTAGGGTTGTGGCACAACCTCGCATTGAAGAGGCAAAAAAGTTCAAATCTCCTCATTGCCTTTTTGCCGATTGATTAGGGTTGCTATTTCTCGCTCTTTCACCCTCCCGAGTCCCTATCGTAAACTCTCCTCTCTCTCTCTCTCTCTCTCTCTCTCTCTCTCTCTCTCTCTCTCTCTCTCGTGTGCATGCGGTGGTGTATGAACTAGAGAAGGGATATTGGCACCAATATGCCAACGAGATAATTATGAAAAGCCTTGAGTGAGAGCACCGTGCAAAGACGCGCCTAGTTACTAATGATTACCGAGTTAAGTGGCACTAAATGCTACAATTAGTTTACTCCTTTCTCCCAACGCAGTTTCTACACGGATACGAAATCGTGTGTAGTTTTGATGATCTATCCGAGGCTCAGGTAGCAGGGAAAGTAGCAGGCCTACCAGAAGATGGATCGACGGCAAATGGCGATGCTAGCGACGGTATTAATAGGAATGGTGTCTTGTTACTGCCATTCTGTTTCCGCAGCAGCAGCAGCATCACCAACAGCAGACAATAACATCGAATGGCGGGGGGAAAGCCCTCAGTACACCATCGTTCACAGCGAGTCTTCCTTCGACATTCGCCTGTATCGGCCTACTGCCTGGATGACAGCCACGCTCGACCAGATCTCCTTCGAGCGAGCCAGCTTCCTGGGATTCCACAAGTAACTCTCTTTTCTCGTCGATCTTTTTTTAGTAAGTATCTAGAGGGCCTGCAGGGTTGACAAGCTAGGGTTTTCTGATAAATTCCATGTTTATCATGGTTCCTTCAATATATCACCTACTGCTGCTAGGGTTTCCTGAGCAGTCTTCTGAGCAGCTAGGGTTTTCTGATTATTTCCATGTCATCATGGTTCCTTCGTTATATGACCTGCTGCTGCTACTGCCGGGACGGAGCAGGCTTTTCCAGTATAGCCAAGGAGCCAATATGAACTTCTCGAGAATCCCCGTGTCCTTCCCTTTCCTGACAGGCATCGTGCCGTACACTGGTCCATTTGATTCTCCTGGCTTTGTGGTTCGGCTTTACTTACCGGCTGAGTTCCAGGAGTCTCCTCCGACCCCTCTCTCTGAGCTCAAGCTCAAGGCAGAGTACTGGGGCAGCTTATGTGTCGCAGTGCGCAAATTCCCTGGCTTTGCCAGAGATGATAACATTGCTAAAGAAGCCAAGGCATTGGAGGTTAGCTTGCAAAGATCAGATTGGGCTAATGCCACCTATGGCAAGTCTTTGGTCGGTCCTGATATCTATACGGTTGCTGAGTACAACACTCCTTTTAAACCTGTGGGAAGGTTGAATGAAATCTGGGTTAGTCTTAGTGGGTCACATCTTCCCGATGGTTGTGCAACTGAAGCAAATGCCGATTCAATGGTTCAGCTTGAATGAAACATGCCAGTGGGTGAATCAGTGGTTAGTAAATTGCGAAATACTGTCTTAATATACGGATTTATAGTGAAGACGTGTAAAGATACTTGTACATAACAGCAACTATTTATATTGTAAAGGTGATTGAATGCTCAAGGAGTTTGAAAATTGTATAGGAGTTAGGAAATGGTATATAATAGCAGCTATTTGTTTATACTTTTAAGGAGTTTGAATGCTCAGGTGGTTTGAAATTGTGGTGTCATTGGTTGCTCGTTAATCTCATTTTTGGTGTACGTAAGGGAGAATTTGAATGATTTTTTTTTTCTAAATATGAGTATAGATACGTACTATGAAAATGAAATATTATTTAACCCATCACCACCCCTTGAAATGAGCTTGAGGGCTATCTTGAAAGTCGGACACTCAGATCTTAGGACTTTGAACAAGACTTAAAATCTCAAGGTCCTATAAGGGATTTCATGAGGCTTTCCAATGGTCTTTTGTATGAAAACTTTATTCCTAACCACCCACACATTCTCTATGATGGTTACCCTTACAAGATTGCATAGCTTTGGGGTTTTGTCATCAAGTCTAGCTTTGTCACCAAAAAGGATTGTTCTCATGGACACGGAGGCCTTGAAGATTGACTTTTGAAAGCTCTTTGACTTAGACCACAAGTATTGATCATAGGATAATGTTGAAAAACTACACAGGGGGTTTCCTTTTGTGTAAAATGTAGAGGGAATAAGGTAGTCACCCTCATGAACTTAGAGATCTTATATTTGGCAAGAAGCTTTTTAGTAACCACCTTTCACTAGATTAAGCTTAGAAGATGGTGTGGCCTTTCATATTTTGAACAACCTCCATTTGCAATGAAGCATAGAGGAATTGATTCTTCAACAACCCTAAGCTTCAAGAAGAATTCTTTGGACCCTACTTGAAAATCAATTTGTTTCTTCATTTTAGCAGGCAAGTTTACCTTTATGGTTAACGAAAAATGTCAAAACATTATTGACACCAATCACTAGAGTTAGAGGCTAGCTAGGCTATTCTTCGGAAGTACACTATCAAGCCATGCGAACTCATGGTTAGAGAGCTTTTGACTTTGATTCTTACAACCTTTGGCCAATATAAGTCGTCCTAGTTCATGTTACCCTATGTGCTGTGTCGAGAAATTTTGCATTAGAAATACACTCCTTGATGATGTAGATCCAAGGCTCTTGAGAGTCTAATAGACCGTATGTCAACCTATGTGCTTTGTTTTTTATGCGATTTAAGCCCAAGTTGCTAGACTTCTAGGAATGTTGACTCTCTCTTAAGATATGTAATGCCATTTAGTAGCATGTTTGAAGCTCCAGATGCACTACTTTAAATACCTTTCAAATCTAGATTGAATGCGTAGACATTAATTCTTAAACCTCACCTTTCATCTTTGAGGCTAGCCATTGAAACTTCTGATTTTGGGTGATTCCAAGGTTTTCATAGGGAAGTTTAAGGTATTGAAATACCTTGTCGCTTGAGAGGATCATCAAGCCCTATGAACACTTATTTCATCTTCATTGTTTTAATCATAAACTCTTAAGACAGGCAAATTGTTTATGAATAGATAGGAGATCACACACATTGCGTGTCAAAATGGATCATGTTATAGTTATTATCCATGAAGAATTGGGCATAAACTTGAGAATTAATTACCTATGATAGGCAAGCCATGGATATCACCTCTTTGTAGTCTATTCTTAATTATCTTCAGAAGATGATCAACAACAATAACAAAGAGCATCAATATAAGGGGACACTCCATCTAATTCACCACCACAATTGCAAATAGTGAGATCATGCTATCAATACCAATTGAGAGTGAGATACTGTTGAAATAGCCCCCATCATTTTGTAGAATTGCTTCCTAAGTCCCATCTTACCCATGAGAGCTAGCAAGTACTCCTGTCTTGTGCGATTATAGGCCTTGTTTAGATTCATATTTATAAACACAAATTGGCCATTTTTCTCTAGAGCTTATTTCATTATAACATTAGATTTAATATGACACCATGGATTTTATGCCCTTCAACAAGACTATAGGGAGTTGCATGAAGCACATTTGGTAGAATGGGCTTAACTAAAATTGACAAAGCCTTGTCAACCATTGTATAACATGTGCTAAGCTTGGTCAAAGGCCTCCATTGACCAAGCATAGATCTCTTCCAGGTTTTAGGCAAAAGTTTGAGATGACTTTCATTTGCAAAAGATGGAACGACCCTCATGTATCTACTATGGTTAATGAAGTTGCACAAATCCTTTCCATAGATTTTCCAAATAGCATCATATCTACAATAAGAATACAATCAGATTTGGGTGATTTATTGTTCTTCATCGTCTTGTAAATATAGCCAAAGTTCGTTTATAGAAAATAACCAAGCTATCAGTAAGGTGACCTCTTTAGAGATCACTTGAGGGGTGGGATTCAAGAATTAGTACAATAGTCCATCATCTTGAAGGTTACTATTTGGCTTAGTTCCAATAGTGGTTGAAAGATGTGAACAAAAACTTGTCTAATAAAGTGGTCATTGACTTTTGTAGCCTCATCCTCTATGAAGACAATCATCTCCCTCCTTTGCTTATCCCGAGTGCTTTGAAAAAAAGCGGGTAGGGGCATTCCCTCCTATCAACCATTTCCCTACTAGTTGCACATTTGCACTCATAGTCCTAGTCCTTGAATTGCAAGAAAATCTTCAATGTCTTGTAGGATCCACATAAGAACAATATGATGAGGATTGCAAACAATAGCATTGAGAACATACTCTTTGCATCTCACAACACTAGCCATGGTTCTCCTTTTTGCTAGTAGTCTTAGTTTTAGCATTAATACATTTAGAGCACTTGAGAAAGTAATTCTACCATCTCTTACTTTTCGTGGCCCACATCTCTTATGGCTTGGTTCAAGAAGAGGGGTTTCTTAAAAGTGAAATGTTCATCTTGTCAGTAGAGTACTTCTCTTGGGTGTTTAAGTCTGTGCATGAATATGCATGGCTATTTTATGCTAGAGTCATTTTAGGTTGGCCAACCTCATTTTTGGTGCTTGTTTATTAGTGGTTGACTAGTCATTTTATGTGGCATTGTTTTTACTTATTTATTGGTAGTCTCCCTCCTCACCGACTTATTGATTCATCCATTCATTAGCTATATATCCTTTAACATGATTGATTTCGATTGATGATCCATTGCTTGTGCCATTTCACTATTCTTGATTCTTGATATATGGATTTCATTTCTCAAGTCTATTCTCTTTGAATTCTTGTATTCTTGCTATTCTCCTTTCTATTCTTTGTGTTCTATATCAGCAGTGTCTCTTTGCTTTTGTTGCTCCACGTTTTTTGACATGGTATTAAAGCATGTATCTCTTGGTTCTAGTATTGCATATTGTGTTTGTTATGTTTAGGTCTATTTGTGCATAGATTGCTTCAAAAGCTTGCGTTTGTTGTTATTCTCACTCGGTGAAGTCGCATTGGCTCTATAGAGTGCTATGTGACAAATTTCAACCATCAAGTGGTTGTTTCTAGCTTGTATTTTTATTGCTGATGTGCATGAGTATGCACTTTGATTTTTTGTTCACGCCACTTCAAGATTTTTGGCGCTTGTTTATGGCTGATTGATTGGTTATTTTATGTGGCATTATATCTGCTTATTTATTGGCAGTCTTCGTCCTCCTTAGTGACTTCTTGATTCAATCATCGATTAGATACAAATCCTTTAGCATGTCTCTTTTCCACTTGAAGAGAGGGATACTTGTGCACACTACTAATGAACCACTATTGATACCATTGTAATATTCTTGAGCCTCAATATGGATTTCATTTCTAGAGTTTATTCTCATTGAGTTTTTGTGTTCTATTCTCTTTTTTGTTCTTTGTATTGATTGCAATCCATATCAATAGTGTCTCTTTGCTTCCATTGCCCCATACTTTTCTAATATGTTATTAGAGCTTGTGCCTCTTGATTTTGGTGTTGCATGTCATGTTTGACTATTGTTTTCAAGTTTGTTTGTACGTAGATTACTCCAAAAGCTTGTGTTTGCCGTTGTTTTCACCCAACCAAGTCTAGGTGGCTATGTAGAGTGCTAAATGATGATTCTCAGCCATCAAGTGGTTGTTTGCAATATTGGTTTTTGTTGTTGGTCCTTGTGTTTTGTTGATTTGGATGTATTTTTATTAGATTTGTTATTTTTCCTAGGACAATTGGCATTTTGCTTCTATAGTTGTTGATTTTGCAATTATGCAATCATTTTTAACTTTCCTTTTTGTAGATCTTGTTTTTGTTTTTAGTCGATTTTGTTTTTTCAACTTGATTTGGACATATTTAGAGAACGATTATGTGTTGGTTGTCATGCTTTTGTCATTGCATTATCTTTAAATTTTTCTCTGTTTGTCTTTTGAAATGTATTGCTTGAATTGTTGAATTTGTGGTATTGGGTTGCGTTTTTGCAAGTACATGCCTCTTAAACCTCTTGCCTTCTTTTTTTTTTTTTGTTGCACTTCGTCTCAATGGCTCCTCCATGTTGTTTTACTGATGACAAGTGCAAGGGACCCGATTATGTTACTTGGAGTATTGGCATGAAAGCTTGATTTGTGTAGAAGCACTAAAGGTATGTTGTTTCAAGAGCTAGCTTATGTTCTCAAATGCCCTCTCTTATATTGGAACGAAGATGACTATGAATAAAAATATATATCCATGCATACTCTGCTTTTCTTTGATGCATCTCTAAAGTAGTTCTTTTAGCAGTTATCTCTTACAAGATGTCTTTAGAAGTGTGGGAGAAGTTACAACTTACATACAAACGAGGCTTTGTCAACCATGTAAGCTATAACCCTTTAAGGTTAACTTTAAACTTTAGGTACTGTGGGGAATGTATGGTCATGAATGCCTTTGTAGGGCATCAATGACATGTATTGAGATGTGTCTATTTCTACTCTTTGTGGTGAGGGGTGGGTATGATCCACATTGACATTAGTGTCTTTTCAAAGCACCTTGGTGGTAGCTTGATCTCCCATTGCTTGGGTATCCATGGTCCCATGTGATAGTCATTGTTGTGTGTACTATGAAGAGTCATTATCATTGTATAGTTTAATTAAACACCTATGATCTGAGAGAGTGTGTTCATAGAGCATATGTCTTGGGTGTCTACGAGTTTGCACATGAATATGCATTGCTACTTTATGCCAGAGTCATTTTAGGTCGACTCACTTGATTTTTGGTGCTTGTTTATGGTTGGTGAGTAGTCATTTTATATGGTATTATTTTAGCCTATTTATTAGTAATCTCCCTAATCCTTAGTCACTTATTGATTCAAGCATTCATTAGATGGGTATCCTTTAGCATGATTCCTTGGAGAGAGGGAGACTCGTACATGCTATCAATCTCACTGCTTGTGCCATCGTATTGTTTTGGAGCCTTGGTATATGGATTCAGTTTCTTGAGTATATATTCTTTGAGTTTTTGAGTTCTTGTAGTTCATTGTAGTTTATGTTGGAGCTATATATAGCTCACCCTATCTCAACTAGGTCTTGCTTCTATATATGTAGATTATGATTAATATCAAATGGTCTTTGGAAGTGTATATGGTACGTCTCCTCTCTCTCATGTCTTTATATATCTTTTTTCTCTACATCTCAACATGGTATCAGAGCTATCATGATTGACTACAACCAATTCCTTGAAGAAGACAATCAGGAAGTACACATGTGTAGTATCTCTTCAATTCTTGATTCATGTTCTTTTCATGTTTAAATTTAATGTATTTTATATGTTATGAGCATCTTATGTTATAAATTTTAAAGATAGAAGTTCACTCGATCATCATTTATATTGCAGATATGTTGAATTATGAATTTGGGCACCTTGAAAGTTTCTATTTGGGAAACTCTTAAGAAAACGTATTTCTTAACAAAACTAGTTTTCGTGATTGCAAATCTGTGCTTAATTTGAAAATCTGTGTTAAGTTATGTTAATGCAAGTAAACTGAACTTGAAACAAAAAAACAAATAGGATAATAGCTTTTCGTGTAGACTTCTACGATACATGTTTTGTCATGATTACTTACTCTTGAGTTTTTGTAAAAATTTGCAAGATCATTATCTATTCTTGGTAAAAAAGTAAAGTGATAATGTTTTGATCGTTTATATTTTTTGTCTATGTTGGGCTAATTTATTCTCGCATACGTTTAATTTATTTTGGGTCGCTTTATTCTTGTCCATGTTTTGTCTATCTTGGGTCTCTTTCTTTTGGAGTATGCTTTTTGAACGAAATGTCTTTCTTTATAGCATAGCTTTTGCGTACGACTTGTGTTGCACTTTCATTGTTGTTTCGTATATGGTGTGCGAATTCTATGATCTCATATTGTATATATTCTCTTTTAGCTAGATATGTTCAATTTAATAATTGTCAACAGATTTTCTTTTGGACATATTCAGTCCCTTACTTTTAAGGACAAGGATTCCTTGGATGGAAAGTCAAGATGTTGCTAATTCTTGAAGGTGATGATTTGGATGATAATGTTCTTGGTAATTATGAATGTTTGCCTCAACCAATCGATCAAGCTCATGATAATACCCTTGTAATTAAAGGACTTATCTTTGAAGAATGACAAAATTGTTTATAATGAGTGGGCCAAATGTGACAAAGCAGCTTGTTGATATATACTTTCTGCTCTTTAAGAATCTCTTATGCTTGATGTATGTAATCTTTCAACCTCCCAAGCTATATGGGAGTATTTGACAACAAATTTTGAGAAGAAAGCTATCATAGAAATACTATATATTCGTGATTAGCTCACTGAGTTACAATATAACATCGAAACTTCTATGATAATACATATCGAATCATTCAAAAATATTATCAATTAGCTTGTTGTTGTTGGTGATGCCATTCCATGAAAGCAATTGGCAACACGGTTTCTTAACACTGTAAAGGATCAAAATTAGCTTGTTGCTGTTGGTGATATCTCCTTCACGAGATAATATTGACTCTTCAAATTAAGATTTAAAACTTACACCTATTATTGCTGATAATGACCTTGGCATTGATCTTCCAATTGATAATGAGCATGATACCTGTCATGTTTATGATGTTGATATTTTTGAGAATGCTCTTAATCAAGAATGCTCTTAATATTTGTGAAGAACTTGTCTCTTATAGTGATATCATGTCATCCCCACAAAAGAAACAATCGTAAGAGGCTATGGAAGTTGAGTATGAACCTCTTCTCTCTAAAGGTACATGGGTTTTAAGTGAGTTATCACTTGGACGTACTACTATTAAATGCAAGTGGGTTTGTAAGACAAACAAAAGCATATGGAATATTTGACAAATTCAAAGCAAGGCTAGTTGCTAAAGGTTTCTCATAAATTGCAGGAGTTGATTATCAAGAAACTCTCACTTGTTTATATTACCAGTATTCGAGTAGTGTTAGTTTTTGTTGTTGAGTTTGATTTGGAGGTTTATCAAATGGATGTAAGAATTGCTTTTCTTAATCACGATTTAAAGGAAGAGATATACATGGAGCAACTTGAGGGATTTGTAGTCAAATATATGGAAAATCTTACTTGTAGACTTCATCAGGCACTCTATGGTCTCAAATAATCTTCACGAGCTTGGTATCAAAAGATTGATCCCTTACTTATTACAGAATAAGGTTTTATCTCTCATTCTTTAGATCCTAACTTATATGTCAAGCGTTGCAATGATAGCTTTATTATTCTTGCTTCATATGTGGATGATACTATAAATGTTTTTAACAATCTCAACTTTCTTTAACAAATAAAGAAGGTTTTATCTTTTGCATTTGACATGGTAGATCTTGGAGACATACACTAATGTCTTGGTATTCAAATTCAATGCTATCAAGAAAAGGGTGTTTTATTACTATGTCAAACAAAGTTCATTGAAGATATTATTCAAAAGTTTGGTTTGGGTTTTGCACATCCTATTAGTATTCCTTGTCTTAAGAGCTCAACCAAAAACTCACTCTTTGAAGAATGATGGACAATTAGCATTACATCAACCTTATGCTAATCTTGTTGGATGTCTTCAATTGTTGGCTTAAATTATTGTCTTAACTTTATTTTTGCTGCACAAATTCTTGGACAACATCTTAGTTCTCCATGCCTTAAACAATGGATTGCAACTAAATGAGTTTTGAAGTATTTGAAAGGTACTAAAGATTTTGCATAGGTTTATTGGTGCGAAAAAAACTTTGATTCTCTGCATTCACTTCAACTTTTGGGTTATATAGCTGTAAATTGGGCAAGCTTTTACTTATCTATGCATTCTACAAGTGGAAATTGTTTCTTTATCAATGGTTGTCTTGTTTCTTGGACTAGCAAGAAACAACATTGTGTTGTTTTCACTACAGAGGCTGAATATGTAGCTGCATCTTTAGTAGCTTAAGAGTTAGTATGGCTTCGACAAGTTCTATCAGATATTGACCATCCTCCTCTCTCTAGTACACCACTTCAATGTGATAATCAAAGTGCTATTAGTCTTGTTAAACATAACAAGTCTAAACATATTAAAGTGCATTATCATTATATTCGATATGAAATAAAGAAAGGGACGGTCATGATTGAACATTGTCCAAGCGATTAGATGACTGAAGTTATATTCACTAAAGGACTCAATGAAGCACACTTTACTGTGCTGCGCTCGGAACTTGGAGTTGTCTCAACTTCAATCTTTGGCAATTAATCTACTATGACATTGTAGTGCCATTGCACATATTCGTAGGCACTATACATTTCGCACATACACATATACCTCAAATCTCTTGGTTATCTTTGTACATATATATTCAGTTTCAATTCACAAGCATGGATTCACTTTACATGCACACAATAATCCTTCTTGATCATGTTTGTACATTGTATATAGGAGCTCGAATTCTTCCCTTGTGCTCAAGGGTTTTTTCATATGCAGTTAGAGACCTTTGTTTGAGTGGGGGTGTCGGAGCTATATATAGCTCACCCTATCTAGACTAGGTCTCACCCATATATATGTAGATTGTGATCAATATGAAATAGTTTTTGGGAGTGTACATGGTGTCTCTCTCCTCTCTCTCTCTCTCTCTCGTGTCTCTGTATATCTTCTCTCTCTATACCTCAATAGTTTATATCTAGTCTCTTTGCTTTCATTGCTCCATACTCTTACATATCCTAAACGGCGATGCCCATAATTTGATTATGAGGGGATAATTAGACTAAAGACTATCTTTATGGGTCAATGATATGAGATAACTTAATAAAAAATGACTCGAAGTTTTAGATGTGGAGCCAATCACTAGGCTGCCTAGTTTACATAAGCTTGATCTAGCTTGGTGGCACGTTATGATTGGTCCTTGTGGCGGTTTTGCTAGGTAAAATTGGATGTTTTTTTATTAGAGTTTCTGACTTTTGTTGTTCTTGTTTTCCACTACAAATTCAACTATCAATCCATTAAAGGATTCTTACTATATGCTCATTGAAAACTTCATAGTGACTAGTGAATGGCCAAAGTTCTAACTCATTAGGTTGTTTTCTTTTCCATGTGGACAACTATGATTGATTGATCTCATATTTATGCATTGAAGTATATAAATATTCTTTACATTTTTGAGTGGAGTAATCACCCTTTAGAGTTCATTCTAAGAATGGATTGGCTTTTATAACATATGTAACGAATGATGCATTTGCCTTTTTACTTCATTCAACAAACACGAGAGAGAGAGAGAGAGAGAGAGAGAGAGAGAGAGATGGAAAAACTTCAATTGTTTAGTTTGTAAGTCAACTTTGAGATGGCTTCTTTGTTTTTGTTTGTGTTGTAACCTTCAATAATAGGCAAGTTTGAGATGTCTTCTATTTCCTTGAGTGATTATATTGATGGTGACAAAGCTATTGCTATTTTTTGTGATGTCTTAGAAGTAATAGATAATGATATGTTTTTTGTTCTGTCTCCTAAGCTCCTAAGTTGCATAGATACTGTAAAACTAATATACAATAAAATAGAAATGACAATTCTAGTGATATGTAACTAACCTTTTTCGATCCCTTTCCTTTGAACTGGGTTAGTAAGATAGGTGCATCACAATTAGAGTGTTAGCGTGTCTATTTTAGTCATATAAGTCTGTCATCCCTTGGTTATGAGCTCCTGTCAGAGTTTGATGGACACATAGGAGTTCTAGCAGTTTTAGGAGCCTTTTCTTGGTTTTTGCACATATTAGTATGCATTTCTTAGGCTATTTAGGGTCTAGATTGCAGGTGTCAATGTTTGCCAATTTTTTCACATGTGAGGGATGCCACATCAACATGTAGCTACATTTATTATGGTTGGGCTACACATTATGCAGTCAACAAGCATTTATGGCTCCCTATAGGAGCAATTGACCACTTTTGGCATTTTTTGGCTGTATATAGCCAGCCTTCCACACTTGGGAGATCACTTCTTTATTGTAGGCTTTGCATATTGCACTCTCCCTCTCCAACACTCTTCGGCTTTGGTGCTCCCATCAGTATCATCGGTTTGATTTGGTACCCACACTGATTCTATGGGTTGTATGTAGGAATTGATCCGTCTATCCCCTTTTGTATCATCATTCTTCTTCAGTCAGTGGAACATTCTTCCTTCATCTACTACTACTCTGTGTGTGTGCGTGTTTCTCTCTATGTTTGTGCTTCTCTTCCGTTGCATACTCTCATGGTATCATCACATAAGTGAAGACACACCTTGGAGATCTTCTACAGATGAGCTTTCCAGTCACAAAACATAGGTCCCTATACCTTGCATTTGTTGTAAATATAACCGTGTCTAGATTCTTTTTGCAGAGGTGACATCATTTGGCAGCCATTCATCAGCTTTCTGGCAAAGTCAGTTGTATTTATTAGCCAATTGACAGCTTTTGCATTTCGTCAATCACATTCTTGTCAAGAATTGTATGGTGGGGGGACTTGCTTAAATTGTTGCACCATACACACAAGAGGAAGATCACTCAAGAACACAAGAAGATAGATGGAGGTGAAAATGTTTTTGTGCCAGTTTTTTTCTTTTTTTTCCTCCCACAATACAATGTACACAAAGTACAGATAAGATACAACATAAGGGAAGGTAACCTACTAAGTCAAACAGTGCATAATTGACTATACTAATCGACTAGTGTCATAACTATGCCATCTGTAGTTAGGTACAAAAAACTAAATATAATAAATGATAAATCAATGGCCATGTGAGGATTATAATGACTACCAACGTGCTAAGTGTAGACGTGGGATCCATCTAACCATGCGGTCCATCATCAATGTCTACATATGTTGAATTTGCCATCTCAATAATTCTGTAGGCAACAATACCCTTGGTGCATGTGACATCCCTTTGGTGATAGACGACATTATACTATATGTAGGCGGCACATCTATATCCACTATAGCCAACTGCCTCCTATCTTGTATGTTGTTTCCATCAAAACATATTTTTCTAGGTGATTGTAGGATTGAAGATATCTTACCAATTTATAGGCTTTGATAACTCAAAGAAGGAGGTTCTTTCTAGACACTCTTTTGAGCAGAGACACGATTACCATGAGTATCATTGGCGGGAGGAGTCTTCTATTCACACTCATCCCCCTTCTATTTATCTATCATAGAAGGCTTCTTTCGAAGTGAAGATGCCATCCTTGATACCCTTGGAGCAAGTGCTTGTTCCACCTTCCTTACCCAAAGAAGACAAATTAGATGGTTCAAACTATTCGTTGTGGTTGGGTAAGTTGGAATGCATACTAGACACCTTCAACCTTTGGAAACTAGTTTCTGATCCTATCCCCCGTTCTAAGGAGGATCGAATAGATGGGACTTCTATGGATTGTGTAGCCTTGTGGGATCGGCTCAACTTTAGATCTAGATCCACTCTTTTTATGAGTTTGCAGGATTTTGTCCTTGTGCATGTTCATAGGTTGAAGATTGGGATGGAAGTATGGAGAAAGCTTGTGTCTTTGTATCAGTCCAGGACATTTGCCCACAAGATTTCCCTTGTGAAGAAGTTGTGGATGCTCAACATTTATGACTCCTCTTCCATAAAGCAGCACATCACTAAGATGGAGGACATGAGGGATGAGCTTGCCTCTCTTGGTCAAACGATATCCTTTGAAGACATGGATATGATCCTTTTGACTCAATTGCCATCTCCTTAGTTCGATGCCATCTACACTGGCCTTACTACATTAAGGACCCGCAAGATACTCTTATGGGGGGAGGTTTCACTGCTTGTCTTGGAGCATGACGAATGACTTAGAGAGGTTGGGGCTAGTGGTTTTGGCTCCACCAACTCATTTATTGTAGGTATAGATGGAGGAAACAAGTAGTAGTAGAATTCTAAGGAAAAGAAGTAGGATGACAAGAAGGATGAGAAGAAGCCCAAGTACCCACACTATGGGAAGGGCACTCATTCCAAGGAGAAGTGCTGATGAAAGTATCCCCATTTGAAGCCAAAGAAGAAATATTTGAAGGCAATCCCAGCTATAGTAGAGTCTGTATTTATGCATATATTTGTTGAGGATATAGCTCTTGCTTCTTTTGCACAGGAGAAGCCTTGGCTCATGGATAGTGGGGCCTCTTTCCATATGTCCCAAAGAAAGGATTAGTGAGGGTGCTTCTACTAGTGCAATTCTTTGGATTGATACATAGGAGGGTAGACTTTATACGCTCATAGCCCTAGCCGTGAGGTCTTCCCACGAGCTTGGGCTACTTTGGTATACTTGTTATGGTCATTTGAACATTGATGCTATTTGACAGGCTTCTTGGAAGAAGATGGTGGGGGGACTTGTAGATTTTCGAAGCCACATCCACAAGTTGCTACTAGGAGGGTTGCTACATCACTAGAGTTGGTGTACATTGACCTTTGTGGACCTATGGGCACGGCTTCCCTTGGGAAGGCCAAGTATTTGATGCTGATAATATATAATTTTAGTTGTCGTGTGGCCTTATTTTCTAGAGTATAAGAATGAGGCATACTCGTGATTCTGTGAGTGGAAGGTGTTTGTGAGGATGCAAACTACTTCCAATGTCCATGGCATACAAGCAGATCATGGTGGCAAGTTTACTTCTCACCTCTTTTCTCAGGTTTGTAGGGATCACGGTATGCAAGTGGAGTATTCCCATTCGAATATACCATCATAGAATGGTGTGGTAGAGTGTGCGAATTGGACCATGCTGGAGATGGCTTAATCAATATTGGAGCATAGGGATCTTCCTCATTCCCTTTGGGGTGAGGCGGTGGCGATTGTGGTTCACATCCTCAACCGATCCCTTAATTTTTGAATTAGAAGCATGAGCCCATATCAGACTTTCTTTGGTAAGGAGCATTCCGTGTCTCTCTTTGGCATCTTTGGGTGTGATGTATTTGTCCATGTGGATAAGGAGAAGAGGAAGACCAAGCTTGACTCAAATTCAAGGAATCTCATATTTATCGGCTAAAGCACTACCATGAAGGGATATTGGCTCTACGACCCATTGACATGAAAGATTAAGGTGAGTGGGGATGTGATCTTTGATGAGGTTGCAATCTCTCTAAGGATCTTATTGATGGTTATGTTGCAGGTGATTCTTTGTCATCACTAACCCTCCCTTGCTTTAGTTTCTCTCCTTCCTTCTCGCTTGGCTCTTAACACCCCTTCTTTGTCTTTGGATCCTCCCCGTCCTTCTCCACCTTCTACACTGGCTTCCCTACCACCTTTGACGCATGTGACTACTTCTTCACCAAGTATTTCCACCCCTTCAGCCTCCCCTTAGGAGTCTTCTAGGGATGCTTAGTTACCAGAGGGGGAGCCTTCTTTAGATGAGAAGGATTTACCTTCACTTAGTGAGGGGGAGTTCATTACATAGACATATGCATTGCAAATACTAGAGGCTACTCAATCTCCCTTGCAATAGGACGAGTCTATTCATGTTCCTCTTTGCTACATGCAACTCATGTAGAATTTCAATGTTTCTTTATCTCCAAGGTGATTGGATCCCAAGCTTTCAATAGAGGTTCAAACTATATTTTTGGTGGAGAAGGAAGAAGCTGTAAGAATTTTTTGCTTCATGCCTGGATATAGTGGATCTAGGGCAGGATACTTTGGAGTTCTTGCCTCTTATTTGCTCTCCCATGTAAGAGATGCTAAGAATTTGAAGCTCCTTCCAAGCTATAGAAAACAAGAGTTCTTGAAATGTAGAGGTCTCATCGAGTGGGATGAAACAAAAGATTCTCTTAGAGGACCTAGTGAATTCCTTGAAACTAAAGACTCTTTTGCACAATAGAGTCAGACTAAAAGATGTTCAGGGTTACTTGAATGCCATCTTTTTCCATCTCTTTGTCTAGTTTGTAACCATTCAGAATATTTTTGCTTTGCACAAGAGTTTAAATATCTCTCTTTTCTTCTATTATGTGCATATTCTTGATGACTTGCATAATAAATTGGATCCCAAAGTAGAAAAATGTGTATTTGTTGGATATTCTCTTGAGCAAAAGGGATATTGATATTATAACCCTATTACACATGAGCTGAGAGTTAGCAGGGATGTTGTTTTTTATGAAATGAGTAGCTTGTATAGTAATGTGCAGAATGTAATTAGGGTTGATGGATCATGAGAGCGTGGTTATACAGTAAACAAGTTAGCATTCACAGACATTGAGTGAACCTCAAGAGTCTTCTAATCATGGTTTTGTTGATAGACCTTGGAGTGGCAGATTGAGGTCACAAGTTACACCGCCAAGTATATTAAACATGTCAAGAAAAGGTAAACAGAAAGTTGAGGACTCGCCTATTGTGACAGATGTATCATCAGGTTTCTCTCATATTGATGTTGATTCGGATGGCTCTAAGCAGAGCTTGGATGAGGAGTTTGGGATTTCATCTATTAAAACACCTAGTGTCCAAAAGGCACAAGAGGATGCTAAAGCACTTGATAGTGATCCAAGTCCATGCAGGTCAAGTAGAGTGAGAAAGCCAATACATCGATTGACATATGATAGCTATGTAGCTGAGTCATTATGCATAATGGCTGAGGTTGTGCAGGATGTGGAACCCACTTGTTTTGAGGATGCATTGGACAATGAGTATTGGGATCATGCTATGGATGAAGAAATGCCTGCACTTATGGATAATGGCACGTGGGAGTTAGTGTCCTTACTTGAAGGCAAATGGATTTACAAGGTCAACAGATGGATCTATTGAGTAATATAAGGCTTGGCTAGTTGCCAAAGGGTATGCTAGACTCATGGTATTGATTATGAGAATACCTTTGCTCCAATGGCTAAAATGGCCACTATAAGGGTTGCATAGCAGTGCAACAGTCACTTGATTATGTGAACGAGAATCATCCAGATCACGTATGCAAGGTTCATAAGGCCTTGTGCAGGTTAGTGGATATAGTCCTTGCCAAAGATGATGTATTACATGATGCGATTGTGTCTGTTTACTTTTTGTATCTTCCACCTCCATGTCTTGTGTGTCTAAAGTATTTTGTTCTTGCTCGATAATGTGATTTTTCCATATCTTGGGTTGACCAAATAGATAGAGATCCATATTTCTTGATAAAATATGGAGCATGGTTGTATAAAATATGTTGCATAGTTAACAAATAAAGAAATTCAACTAGAAAACCATATATGAGTTAGAAAACAAAGAGACATACATATGCAAACTTCTTACCATATAGTGAGTGAAGTGTTGATTACCCCAAGCTTCTATCATTGCCTTTTTAAAAAGGTTCAATTGGTTTTAGAAGTCTTTGAGATCATCATTATTTCACTCTATTTTATCACAATAAAAGAATACTTTGTCTAGTGGTTCCCAAACATTAGCTTTTCTATTCCAAGCTTGTCCATTATTAGCATGATCCTTAACTGCATTGTGTAGGCACTTCCATTGATTGTATCTAATAGTTGAGCCACCATTCCTAGAGTTTATCTTACCAAGTCTCCCATGAAAGTCTAGGAACCTTCTAACCTTCACTCCACCAATAGATGGCTTTTTAGGGACACAATTGCCATCCTTAGACTTTTGAAGATATGGCTCAATAACAACATTACCACCATACAAACCAATTGCAGATAAGACTTTTTCAATCTTTGTTATAGCATTTGTAGCTGATAATGGCTTTAGCTTCCATGCAAATCCTATATAAAGATAAACAAGCTTTTCAATTATCCTGCGCATAAAGTGCACAGATATGGGCATTCACGAAAGGAATATCTAGGACTGGCTTAAACTGTGGATCCTTGTTGTGCCTAGCGAGAGCTCTATTCCAATTGCTTGAGTTCAACTCTATGGCTAGGGACATACAATATGGGCAAGGAGATCCAGAGTTGGCTCCCTTTGATACATTGTATATACATTTAAGTGTCTTTAAGTCACCAGCTATGTGCCACTCAACCTTATAGTTTTCAAATCCTTTAACAAATAGCCCTTCTTCTGCTTGTTGTCTCTTAATAACATTAGGTATTGGTGTTCAATGAAAAACCCAATACAATATATCAAAATACGCTATATCTACTTCGAATGCTCCTAGACACCAGATATTGTATTCTGATTGAACAATAAATGACATTGAATGATTGCAATGATCTGATGAAAGTGCTCTATTCATCAAGGTAATAGAGAACCTCTCTAGTTTTGTACATTTTAGAATCTCACTTTCATCAAGTTTAACCACAAATCTAGCCACTCCTTGTGCCTCTTCAAGTGAAAAGTCATAGAATCTAATCGTTAAGCATTGTAGGGTGGGTAAGTCAAGGAAAATATTGTTAAATTCATTTAATACAACTTCCTTTTTATTCGCCTTGAAGCTAGCCTTGATATGGAAAGGCTCACCCAGAATCTCCATTACCTTGTTATTCACTCTCTGTCTAATAGTTCTAATTACAGATGGCCTTGGAAGTATGCAATTGTGTACTTGTTTTTGCTTCATATTTGATTGTAAAAGCTGAAAAAGTTGTATTTAAGTATCTCGACTGATACCAATATTATCTAGTGTCTTTTGCACTAACTCAGTATTCAAAGAGAGATCCTTTATAAATGACTCCAAGCATTATTTCTTTGTCTTTTTATTTTTTTTTCTAAAATATCATTTGAAACTGCTAAAGAAATAAGATGATAATAAAACTAAGATGCTTTCAAAGAATCTCTTTCACTTGCATTCGATTGAAGAAGAGACCTAAACAAAATCAACATCACAAATCAATACAATTAATTATAAACAAAGTCATATTTCATATTTTTAAAGTGGAAAAAAATGTTACCTTGCTACTCGAATTCTTTTACTACAACCACCTCCTCCTCGTCTAAGACTCTCAATATTTCTAAGAGCCTTTGTTGATTTTGAAGTCCTAAAATAGTTTGCTTTCGTTGATAAGATTTAATGCGTTTCTCCAACAAATGAATTCTCTATTGATAGCCTTCTAGCTTCTATAGTAACTCATTGTTATGTTTTAATAAAAGATGGTTCTTGTTAACCCTCGACGAACATAGTGGAAAATTAGGAAAATCTAAAGCCGAAATGGAAGACGAAGGCGCGCCAAGAAAAATATGGAAACACAAGAAGTGCAAAAAAGTCCTAAATAAAGGAAAAAGCACAAGTCAATACTTTTGTAAAAGAGCGCAAGTACATCATGGTTTAATTTAAAGAGCGTCGAGCTCCATGGGAAGCTCATTCTTATGTGTGGCCAAAAGTGGGTCTCTTCTTCTTCTTGCTTGCTTGAGCTTATGCTTGAGAGAGGGAGTGTGAGAGTGTGAGTGTGTGAGGGTGAGGAACCACGGAGGAGAAGCTCTCCATCTTCTTCTCTCTTCTTCTCTTCTCTTCTCTTCTCTTTTCTTCTCTTCTCTTCTTTTCTCTTCTATGCTCTTGCTCATGGCAATGAATCTTGGAGCGTGGAGCTTGAGGATGGAGCTTGCTTGAAGCTTGCACTTGGATCGTGGGGCTACCGGAGTGCGCAAGAGAGGAGGTAACTCGATCGACATGGAGATAAGCTCACTACACCCGTAGATATGGATGGCGCATCGGCTATATGAGAGGTAGCCATTAGTGCTCGGCTTCGAACAACCTCCTCTCCGCGCACTCCGGTAGCTCCACGATCCAAGTGCAAGCTTCAAGTAAGCTCCATCCTCAAATTCCACGCTCCAAGCTCCATTTTCGCGAGCAAGACAAGAGATGAGAAGAGAAGAGAAGAGAATAAGAGAGAAGAAGATGGAGAGCTTCTCCTCCCTGGTCCCTCACCTTCACACACTTACTCCCTCACACTCTCACAATCCCTCTCTCAAGCACAAGCTCAAGCAAGCAAGAAGAAGAAGAAGAGGAGACCCACTTTTGGCCACATACAAGAATGAGCTTTTCATTCACTTTTCAACTTTATATACAAAATCCTAAATCCCTTTTGGACAGTCATCCCCTTATTCCCTTTTTTACATGGCCTCGACCGTGGCCTAGGCCATTTTTTCCATTGTCCTTATATCTTCCTAGCTTCCTTCCTACTGCCCATCTACCTTTACAAATTGCATAGGTGAGAGCCTTGCACTCTTTAAATTAAATCATGATGTGCTTGCACTCTTTTACAAAAGTATTGACTTGCGTTTTTTCTTATATGCCTTTTTCCTTTATTTAGGACTTTTCTGCACTACTTGTGTTGCCATATTTTTCTTGCCACGCCTTCCTCTTCCATTTCGGCTTTAGATTTTCCAAAATTTTCACCTTGTTTGTCTAAGGGTTAACATTACCCCCTCCTAGACAAGTGCCAGTCCCATGGCGCTCACCGTCGTAGATAGCATGCTGTAGCATGCATCAAAGACGTGGGTCGCAAGGACATCTGTGGTTGCCTTGGAGGATTTCTAGTGGATGAAGGTTGTCGGGGTCACATTGTTGGCATGGGTGGCTGGTGGTAGGGTGGTGGGAGTTGAAGATAGAGCTGTTCACTCTGCTGGGAATTGCGCTGGGCTGGCACAGGTATTGGTTTTTGGGGATTCTGAACATGAGGATTCTTGGCGGGCTTGCAGGATGAGTGTCGATGAAAAGCGAATTACACTTTTGTTGGAGTCTTCAATACCTGCAATTGAAAACCTCTCATATGTGGTCTCTCCCTCGGGGTAGTGCTAGTCTTCTTTATCATGCACAAGGCGTAGTTCAATTAGTTTGGGAGACAGGTCGAACTCTAAGCAAGCTGAGAGTATTGTCCTGCACTTGAGGACCCAAACTATGTATATATTTCGATGCAAATATTATGTGAGTGCTCGTGCATACTTAGATATTACATAGTTAGAAGACCGTGGGTTGATTTCTTGTAACAACGTGTGGATGAAGCAAAGTTGTCCATGTTGAGAAGTACACGTGAAGATGTATGAGACATCCTTTGCATTGTGACTGCACAACGTAGAATAATTGAACACGGGGACACCGCACTTTCGATAGCTGG
Source organism: Lygodium microphyllum (assembly GCF_053477565.2). NCBI lineage: Eukaryota > Viridiplantae > Streptophyta > Polypodiopsida > Schizaeales > Lygodiaceae > Lygodium > Lygodium microphyllum. The sequence goes on from NC_141163.1 coordinate 112,278,312, forward strand.
TAACTATTGGATGCTTGATGAGGACGGTGTACTTTTCATGGCCATTCGTGCAGTGCTTACCACGATTGATTGCAATGGTATTACAACAAAGTGCAAGAGGAAATCATGTGAATGGGTCAGGGTGACAGGTCTAACCATAGGCAAGACAAGCTCCATGGGTATGTCATGCCCTTGATGTGCCCTAAACAATTGTGGGTGATGCGAAAGGGCGAGGGGACTAGGGATGGAGCCAGCTGACCAAGGTCACTAGACGTACCTAATTTAAGGACCCCTAGGTGCTGTGCTGTGATCGTGGGTGCTTCTTATCTTTTCGTCTCTTTTCTTGTCTTTTTTTTTCCTTTTCCTTTTTCTTTTTCTTTTTCTTTTTTTTTTTGTCTTTTTTTTTTGGACTTGCCTGAGTACAACCATTGCAATATGTTGAGGCTATCAGCCTTTCAATGGGTTGGGAAATGTCGAGCTTCGAAGGCTCAGGAAATGGATATCACAGTGATGATTGTGCCCTAGTCTCATTGTTTAGAGAAGCAATTGTTGAGATGGGGAGATACACTTGAGATTTTGCAACCCTCTTTGGAACATGCAATGTTGGTACAATTGAGGTAACAAATGCCTTGAGCCAAATGTAGAGCTTGACCCAAAAAGAGAGTGCAACCAATGACTATGCTTTGGGCCATGCGATGTGGGTGATCGGTGAGGGAGATGTTTGCTTTCGGCAGCGTGACTTTGTCATGGCTCTTTGTGAGGTTGGTGGTCTTGGGCATTGAATACTTTCGCACAAAGACCTACATCGTCTTGCATCCACTTGTCACTTCATGAGAGTATATGCTAGTCGCATGCATCAAGTATAACGACAGATGCAACATGATAGGATATTACTTTATTAAAATCCTATGATGCTGACTGCGATGCATATTTCGGTGCTTGTTAAAGACGTGGCATATATTAGCAATAGGTAAGGGAAGTGTATACAAGTGGGAAGCCTGCCCCTTTAACCATTTAAAGACAAAAAGTTATGGCAGGATGGCCTTTGTTAAGTAGCTTATATATCATAGGGCCTACTCTACTTGTACGAGACGGGGTGAGTTTGGGTGGTCGGGCGATTGGCGCTATGCCGGTGAGGGGCTCCTATGAGGCTGGGTGGGAAAGATATCGGATGGGATCCGAATGGTTTAGTCTTTGGCCGCAACTATTTTCAGAATGCTTTTGAATAATGCATCAAATTCCTGCTTGTCTCGAGCTCCCCTCTTCTCTTTCGAGCACCTGGTGCCCGAGTGTCTGGTGGAGGCCTGCATGGCTAGTGTTGCCATGCCTCATGTGCTCCCTTGAGCCCTCATCCTCTTGGCTTGGGGAGTTTTCGGCCTGCGTCTTGGGCGGTGCCGTTTGGGGCCTCTTTTCGGCGCGTACCTCTTTAGAGTAGGCACGTAGCGTTCTGGTGGGAGCACTAGTGCCTTATGCTCCCTTCCACGGCAGAGAGCTTCCTTGCAGGCCAGCTGCACTATGTGGTCCATGATTGCTACCGTAGGGGAACCTGCAAAATGCGAACCAAGGGTTAGGCCCTGAGGCAGGATAAAACTATTCGCATGGGAGGGATTACACAATGGGTTATTAAGCGCATATGATGAGGAGGGGAGAGGTGAGGCATGCATCGTTTGTTGGAGAGGGACAACCCCCTGTTGATGTTCATTTTGCTTCCAGCCATTAACAGATCTTGACTTATGCTAAGTTTCATGGACTGGTTATCATGGAGTGGAGCAAGGCTCATCCCCAGAAGGATAGACCAGAAAGGGGAAATGTGTATAGAAAGGGACAGTGCCCCGTCTACACCATCAGAGATGTTGGTCAGGGCTTCCTATGGCGGTAATGAGGGTTGCATGCCCTCCTCCTTGAGGCAAGAATGATCACCCAACTTCTAAATGTGTGGTGAGAGGAGGACCTGAGGAACTCAGCCTGTCAAACCCAACTCTTCTCCCTGCGCTTGACTATCATTTCTTGTGTGTGTTGATATTATCTATATAGGGTCACAAAATTCATTGTTTATTTATATATACATTTACGAATCCATGTCACTTCACGAGGATAAAAACCAATTGTAGAACTCCGGATTAACTGGAGTGTGGCACACGCATCCAGTTACTCGTGGCAGCTTACTCAATAACGATAGATATTTTGCAACATCGAGTAGCATGGCACCTTGTCCGAGTCTACTGGCAACATGTAACTCCTCCTCAGTGAGAACCTTATCAACGAGAGAATTCTCTTGGCTAGTTCCAACTAAGGCCGTACCCCGAATGCAATCAACACTTGAAAGGAAGTCGACGCCACATAGGTTGGGTCTCTTTGAGAATGCCATTTAGCCAATCGCTCGTCTGAGACTGTCATAATCTGGGCTCCTAGTTCGACCATTGCAACGCGGTTTTCAAACCAACGTTTTTCAAATTGACTTCGACCCTCTGATTGTCACTTTAGTTGCTCTATCTTTAAGAGATTTGGTTGGCAGAGCACATCATTGAATGTTACAGTTAAGCGTAGTTCGTCGGCTTCCTCATCAGAGGTGAGTCGCATGCGTTCATGTAGGAGCTTGTCATAGTGCTCGCCAAGATGTTCTTGCTCTTCCCAAGATAGGGAAAATGGCAAGTATTCTTCAAGCTGCTCCTTAGGTAATGCACCCATGTCTGCAAGGACGTAGACACGTGCGAATACTTTAAGCTTAGCATCCAACTCAATTAAACATTCTACGACACTTCTATGTTCAATGAGGGCTTGCTCGGTTGCTATCTCATGCAAGGTTCTAGGAGTTTTCCTAGGCTTTAGCATAGCTAGGGACTCATGCCTAGATGAGCAAGATTGGTCAACGCTAGGATTTCTACGCTCTTGGGATTTCCATGTTTCTCATGAGGCCTTGCTGCTATTGTGTCATGGTTCTCATTGGATGTGACTGCTATAGTCTTGTCACTCTGTTGTGACAGTGTTGTGTCCACTCTTGATTGGTCAATGTGAGTTTTGTTGTCAGTGGATTGAGTGTTACAAGCAACTGTTGATAGTAATGGTTGCTTTGATTTTTCAAAGCACATGGATGTGTCTGAGGTTTCACCACTGTTAGGAGAGATGGCAATGGGTTCCTTGGTGGATGGGCTTGATTTTTTATTCCTCAGCTCTTCAGTGCTCTTGGCCTTGATCTTATTGGCGTCTACCACCACTTGCAACTACCATTGTTTCCATTGTTTTTTCCTCTTTTTCTTGGGCAATTGCGGTGTCTTCGTTAAGGACTCAAGACCCTGAACTAGGTCAATTGTTGATGTGCTTGGTTGGGTCTTAGCACTCTCTTTCTCTCGTGTGCTCTCATGGGACTTAGCTCTGACCTGTTGAACAGCCTTGCTAGGTTGATTAGTGGGATGCATGATCTCCTTGGCCATATCTTTGAGAGGTTTCTCCTCAAGCATAGGCTTTAGGTGCTTTAGAAGTGTTGGAGTTGACAAGGATGCTGGTTGCAGCACCTCCTCCACAAGTGAACTACTAAGGACACGTTCCGCAAGGGGGGCATTGTCATGGCCAAGGGCTGTGACTGATGTGATCCCTGATTGGAAGTAATAGCAGCTATTTCAGTGGACTCGCTACTGTTAGTAGATTACAGTGTCAGGTCCTTAGGCAAATTGGAAGTGGTAATGTCTTTTTTTGCCCTTTGAGCATTCACTTGTGGAGATCGAGCCTCGGCTGATCTAGTCACAATAGATTGCACATGCCTAACCTAACCTTGGGCCGAGAGCTACGGGTGGTATCATGTTCCACCTCTTGGGCATCTGGAAGCTTAGATGGAGATAGAGGTTGGGATTGAGCAGCTACACTTGACGACTGCTATTGTACTTCCTGTGTCCGTTTAGGGAAAGAGGGTGTAGGAGATTTGGGACTCCTAAAGTGGCTTTGACACTAGCTAGAAGATTTGCTCGTGGCTGTTAGACGATTGTGCCATTTGCTTTGTTGAGAAATCAGTCTTCTTATGAGCAATGTTGTACTTGTGGTACTCATTATACTCTTGGGAAGTCAAAAGCTCATTGAGCACTAGTGATCTTTATGCACGCTCAATGCTTACATCTGACATCTGGTTATTAACCATGCTAGACTGAGGCTCTTCCTTTCGAACACTCATGTTTGGTTTCTTGCCTTGCGACTTGAATTTTTGTTTAGATTTCCTCCTACGCTTCTTTGCTTTTGATGCAATCCGGTCTTCAGCTAATAGAGGAGGTTTAGCAAGGGGTTTTGGTATCAAATCCATCGATTACCTGCATAATACCCTTGAGCACGTAGCAATGCTTTGGATATCCATCTCGGCATTGTGCTAGCCCTCCATCGATGTCTTCGTCTATAAGGCTTGGGATTCTTTTGGGGTCTTCTATGAGATTTGTAAGTCCCAAGCCCGTCCTTGACATTGTCTCCTAGCCTTCTTGTTTCAAGCATGGCCTCACTCACTGGTTCTCGTTGTTCAACATGTGCTTGTATCAACTCTTTCAATAGGTCCTTGCTTTCATTACTAGGCTTGCCTGTTATGTCAACACCTTCCTTGTCTTTCCCTCGAGGTTCAATGAGATCACCCTTGCCAAAGGTTGTGATTATCCTCACACCTGGTAGTGTCAGATGTATCCTCTATGCTACATAGTCGGCCTCACACTTGGTCGCCCTTTTGAAGGGTCTTCTTAGGAGGGTTTCCTTTCCACAATTAGCACTATTTGGAGGGACATGGAATAGGATAGGCAAGCTTTCCGTTTCAATGGTCGCGAGGATTTTGCACTTCCCTATAAGTGCTTGTGGGTGTCCCCCGTAAGGACTAAGAGTTGCATTAGTCGGTGTGAGCTCTGATTGGCCTAGTAGGGTCCATGCTTTATAGGTCAAGATATTAAAATCTGCTCCTTCATCGATCAGAGCATCGATAGTGTGCTCTCTTTTTGCAGTGACTTTGACCCTAAGATATGCAGGTGGTACTATGTCTTCATCTTCCAGGTCTTGGCTTATAAATTTAAGCCTTCCGACAAATGCCCTTGAGTCCCTAACTGCATGACCAGATGTGGATTCTCCATTGATGTCTTGGATCATTTGTACAATGCTATTCAAGGAGCATCTATCGTCAGCATTGTCATATCTAGTCATTCTCGCACTTGTAACTTGTTGTTGTCAATTTTTGCTTTGACTAGATGCAATCTGAATGCAACGCATAGGTGTTTTTGCAGAGTGTCCTTTTTGCCCTTGTTGGCTAGATTGGCCCATTGAGGTTCTAAGGTCTCTGTTTGTCTTTGTTCGGGTATGGGCTTTTGGTTGCTCTTTTGCAAGTGAGAATCCATGCTTGTGTAGAGCCATTACTACATCATGGTCTAATTTGGAGGACTTGTCACGGCACGCATTTTCTCTCCAACCTACTTGGAAGAGGTGTGGAGGGGGCAAATCTCCCTTTGCCTCCCCCCCCCCCCGAAGGGGGGGGGGGAGTTCCCCCCGACCCACAAGGCCATTACCGTAAACACCATCCGCGATTTGAAGAACCGTTCGTAGCCAAGTTTTGAACTACTTGCTTTAGATTTCAGTCTAGTAATAGGTCTATGATGTGCTTTCAGCTCTATATGGTCTCTCGGTCAATTTCATAGTCTATAGGTTAAAATTTGGAAAACTCCGAATTCGGCCCAACAAGTCCGAATTGCAAGGGCCGAATGCTTGATTCGGCCCGTCCAAGGGTCGAGGGCCGAATGAGAAAGTACCAAATGTAACTAGTTCGAATGTCAAATTCGGCCAGTCCGAGTGTGGTTGTTCGAGGGCCGAGTGGGCCGAGGCTAGTTGGCCGAGGGCCGAGGGGAAACCCTACTTCGATGCTCGATTCGAAGTGCGCAAGTGCTCAAGGCTTGAATCCGTTGTCCCCGCAACGAAACCAAAATGTGGGAGCTTTCGCTCAACCGCCAAGACCCACAGACCGCTTATTGTTTCAAGCGTTCCAAGCCAAGCACTAATGGCTACCTCTCACATAGCCGATGCGCCATCCATATCTACCGATGTAGTGAGATTACCTCCATGCCGATCGAGTTACCTCCTCTCCCGCGCACTTTGGTAGCTCCATGATCCAAGTGCAAGCTTCAAGCAAGCTCCATCCTCAAGCTCCACACTCCAAGCTCCATTGCCGCGAGCAAGACAAGAGATGAGAAGAGAAGAGAAGAGAATAAGAGAGGAGAAGATGGAGAGCTTCTCCTCCCCGGTCCCTCACCCTCACACACTTACTCCCTCACACTCTCACACTCCCTCTCTCAAGCACAAGCTCAAGCAAGCAAGAAGAAGAAGAAGAAGAAGAGACCCACTTTTGGCCACACACAAGAATGAGCTTCTCATTCACTTTTCAACTTTATATACAAAACCCTAAATCCCTTTCGGATAGTCATCCCCTTATTCCCTTTTTTACATGGCCAGCCGTGGCCTAGGCCCTTTTTTCCATTGTCCTTATATCTTTCTAGCTTCCTTCCTACCGCCCATCTACCTTTACAAATTGCATGGGTGAGAGCCCGGCACTCTTTAAATTAAATCATGATGCGCTTGCGCTCTTTTACAAAAGTATTGACTTGCTCTTTTTCTTGTGCGCATTTTTCCTTTATTTAGGACTTTTCTGCACTTCTTGTGTTTCCATATTTTTCTCGGTGCGCCTTCATCTTCCATTTGGGCTTTAGATTTTCCAGATTTTCCACCTTGTTTGTCTGAGGGTTAACAGTTCTCCAATTTGAGGACATCCTTTTTTGCAACCAAGTTAAGTGTATAGCCTAGAAACCCATTATAACCATCACCAACGAACCTCAACAATGAAGAGCTATTATAGAAAGGCGAAGTGCTATTTTTGCTAGGATCTTTGGGATATAGCATGCCATCTAACCAAAGATCAAGATTATTCTTTCCTTCAAACCTGAGTATATGTTTTGTAGACTCTGTAATAGTAATGGATTTTGTACTCTTCCTTATTGGTTCATACTCACTATCCAACTCAATATGTAAGATGATAGAGATGCATTTTACTAAAGCTACAGAGATCATTGGATGACTGATCCATAGCTAAGGATGTCATTAGAAGATTGGATTGAAAAAGTATGTGAATTAGAAATAAGAAGGAAAATGAAGAAGAAACTAGTAAGGATAGGACAGAAAGAAGAGAGTGAGAATGGAGGGAAGTAATCAAACGTCGAAAAAATTCAAATTGAATATTAGTTTTCACTTTAATGAGGATGAGTAAGATCTTCATTATGACAATCTTTGTCACCTTTATAGCAGCCTAGATTTCTAGGTTTAATGTGACCACGAGAATATCACGACAATGACTTATTAACAATTTTTTATATATTTACTTGTCACCTTTATGGTAGCCTAGATTTCTAGGTTTAATGTGACCACAAGAATATCACGACAATGACTTATTAACAAATTTTTATATATTTACTTACCAAAATATAAAAGTTTTTAAAAATTAAAAAAAAATTATTTCCTAAAATATTTTCTCTCTCTAGGATTGTTTACAATGCATTTTTGAGACCTCAAATCTCCCCTAATGCTAGCGACATGCAGCTCCTCTTCTATTAGAAATTTTTCAAGCAAGGGATATTGGAGGATGGGTCCTACTAAATCCATACCTCAAACAGTAGCCAATACATGAAAGGATGTAGGGGCTATTGCTTTCTAGCACTTTCCTCCTTTGAGATAGCCATTAACTACCCTCTAATTTCAGCTATGAAGCTCAATCACCAAACCAACGTTTCTCAAATTTTCTTCATCCCTTAGGTTGTTTGAACTCCTTTATCTTAGACAAGTTGTGTCAACAAATCACTTTATTGAATGTAACTATGAAGCGGTAGTCTTCAATTTCCTCATCTCATATGTGTTGTAGAAGATTTTCTAGAAGCTCATCATACTAGTGCTTGCCAAGATGTTTTTGCTCCTTTCATGTTAGTTGATATACTAATTATTCCTCATGTTCTTTAGACAACGTGCCCATGTTGGCATGGATATGGATGCATGCAAGTAACTTCAACCTAGTTCCAATTCCACTCTCTGACATCACGATTTTCTAAGCAAGCTTACTTTACTACCATTTATACTAAGGTTCGGATTGTTTCTTTGGCCTTTAGCATGGTGGGAGGTTTAGGGCAAGATGGGTAAGATTGAATAAGTACAAGATTCTTTGCTCTTTCAAGGTTCTTCTAATTTTCCTAAGGCTCTATGGCTACCATGTCTTGTTCCTTGTCGGATGTGCTAGGTGTAGTCACAACTAATGGTTGTGACACGCATTCAATTTTTACACTTAATTGGACATCATGGTCTTCACTATTGGTGGATAGAATTTTATTTACAATAGTTGGAAGCATCTACTTTTCTACGAATCATGGAAATTTTTAGAAGCATTCATAGGCTTAGCACTATTGTTATTTTACTTCTTTTTGTTTTTTTGTGGCTTCTATAGTTATTTCTTGCTACTTTTTTCTTTCTTTCTTTTTCGATAATGAAGATACAAACTTAGGAGATTCTATGCCTTCAATTCATTTGGCAACTATGTCACTAGGTTGCTCATCGATTTCTTTTTCTTTTGTCTCCTCATGCAGTTTCCCTAGGTCGTTGACAAACAATATTGTTAGATTGCACTAATTCAACTAACTTTATTTTTGAAGATTGTGGGCTTTTTCTATTTCTCCTTCATTAAATATATTATTTATGGATGTTGATAGCTATTCTTGCTTAGTTGTTGACTCTAGGGTTTTATCTTTTCCAATTGTAGGTGGCTTGTCCTTGGGAATCTCTTGATTAGCATTGCCTCCCCCTCGAGTATTCATTTTTAGGCTTTGTTTCATGTTTGGGTTTTTTTTCCTTCCACACTGAGGAGGCACTTGTGCGTGGTGCAATGGAGGTAGTCTTGTAGGTGGTTTGGGTAGCCACAACAATGATTTCCTACATAATACCCTTGAGCAAGCAGGAGGGATCATGGAACTCATCACTGCATATTAGCTATCTTCCAACATCTTTGCCTATAAGATTTTGGCCTTTTTCGTAAATATCTAAGTCATATTGTATCCTTACCGTCATTTCGAAGATATTTCATTTGAAGAATGATTTTATGCTAGTAGCATGCTCTCTTTCTTCATTGTGCACTTGAAGCAACTCTTCAAGAATCTCCTTGCTTGTTTCACTACCTTGTATCTCTTTTGAGTTAGGGATTTGCTCCTTGCCTTTTCCTTGAGGACCACCAAGGTTGCCCTTATTATTACTGAAAGTTGTAATTATTCTCACACTTGGAAGCATATGATGTATCCATTGTATTACATAATTGACCTCACATTTAGCCGCTTACTTGAAGACTTTATCAAGAAGTATTTCATTTCCCACATCCTTCCAATTTGGGAGTATATGGAATAAGATGGGCAAGCTTTCACGCCCAATAGTTATGAGGATTTTGCATTTTCCTGGGAGAGAATATGGTTTTCCCCCATAGGGATTGAGGATTGCATTGTCAGTGTAAGCTTCGGTTGGCCTATTTTAGTCATTGCTTCATAGCTCAAAATATTGAAGTATGCTCCTTTGTCGATAAGAGTGTCAACAATATGCTCTCTTTTTGAAGTAAGTCTAACCGTGAGATAAGTAGGAGTTATTATCTCATCATCTTCTGGGTCTAGGTCTACAAACCCAAACTTTCATATGCAAATATTTGAGCTTCTAGCTACACTATGAGATACAAGTCACATATAGTTTAGTGATGTGGCTTACCATGCAAACGAAGGAATTCTTTCACAAACAATTTAGCTACATTCAAAGATGTGTCGGTATTTCATAGGAAAGAAATGTGCTATTTTTGTGAGTGTACCCACTACCACAAAGATAGTGTCATACCCTCCCCCTAGCAAGAGGCACCTTAGTGATAAAATCCATAGATACGGATTCTCACTTTTGGTCAATTATGATTGCATTTCACCATGTATATGTTTTTGTTCAAATTTTGCATGTTGACACTCCAAGCGTTCCTTCACATATTTTTTAATGTCATTCTTCATCATTGGCCGAAAAAATGAGTTCTTCACTTTGATGTAAGTCTTTGAAAATACAGGATGAGTAGAGAAAGGCAAATTGTGGCACTCCCCTTAAGAATTTCCTTCTTGAACTTTGAAGTAGTAGGAATGCACAAATGATTCAAATAATAAAGATTTTCCTTAAGTATATGAAACTTTTCATCATACATTTCTGCTAAATTTTTATTGAAGAACAATAAAATTTTAAAGTTCATGGGATCATCATACATTTCATTCACATAGCTAATGGAGAGATAGAGAGAGTGAACCGGGTTTTAGAAGACATGCTTAGAATGTATGTAAATGAAAAACAAAATAGCTAGATTGAATATTTAGTCTTAATTGAATTTGCATACAACACTTCATGGCATGCATCCATTAAGATGACTCCATTTGAAGCAATGTATGGTTATAACTCTATAACTCCTGTTCAATTTTCCAATGCTTCAAATTGAGTAGAAATTTCAAAACAAATACTTGAAACAATGGATGAGGAATTAAAAAGAATGAAGAAACGCATTAAAGAGGCACAATTAAATCAAAATAAATATTATGACATGAAAAGGAGACCACTAGATATGATTTTCTTGAGAGTTTTGTCGAACTAACTTGTTTCTTGGGAAAGATAGAAGGTTATCTCCACGTTCAAAATTCTAAAGAAGATTAGTTTGCTTGCATATAAACTCGAATTGCATCTCATGTCAAGATTCATCTTGTTTTTCATGTGAGTTTATTGAAAAAGTATGCTTCTAACTTTGATCATCTTTTGCAAGACAAGTTAAGATTATAAGAAGATGGAACATTGAAGGTTGAACCAAAATTAGTATTAGACCGTAGAGTTAGACATCTTAGAGGTAGAGATATTGTGGAGGTGTTAGTGAAATGGGATACATGTCTTATAGAGGATGCAACTTGGATTCATCTAGATAGTTTGCAACAAGAATATCCATCTTTTCAAATGTGACACCAGAGTTTTTGGGAGAAGGGCATAATGTGATATGCTCTAATAAACTCATATTGATTTTTTTCTAACATGTGTGTAGATAGTCCTGTGCAAATGATTTTTAGGTCATTACAAGTGTTTCAACAAATTTTGGTGATGTTAATTTTTTTGTCAAAATTCTTTTAACTTTAGGCATAAGACATGTTTTGGAAGTTGATCTATGATCAAATGGAGCAGAGTTTGGTCAAAGTTATTCTCACGAAGTTCAAAGATTAAATTGAGGAGATATTTTGTTGTCTCATAGGCTTAGTCTAATTCTTCACTATTTTGCAGATATGAGTCTTCGAAAATAAAAAATAATTTTTTATCACATTTAATTTATTTATTTTTAAAAATGTATCCTCCTTTTTCTGCTTTCTTTTCATTTTTGGCAGGTCACATGACGTGAGTGATGATTTGGGAGGATCATGTCAATTTTGGCACATGCTTTTCTTGGGAAACGTATTGTTCTTGGAAAAGCCTATTTTGGATGTGTGAAGCTATTTTGGCAGAAAAGCTGAATGAACACTTATCTTCATCATATTTTTCTTTAAAGATTTGAGATTGAGATTGGGAATGTAATTGTGATTATGAATGAGTTTGTGAGCAAGAGTGCAATTGGGAGTGAGATTGCAATTCTTTCATGTACATGAAGTCAACTCGGGGGTGTGGTCAGGAGGTTTGAGCTCCGCATCGAAGTGCAATTTCTGATTATGCTATCTACTACTCCTCTGTTGCCTTCAAACACTAATATGGATTTCTCTTTTTGTCATTCTACTACTATCTCTCTATCAAAAATTGTATTGACTTTTATCAAATTGTGACTAGTCGTGTTGCAAGTGGTATCAAAGCAGTTCTGATCCATGAAGATGGAAATCTTGGAGCAAAGAGTCAAGGAGCAAGAAGAACTTATTCAACATCTTCTTACTAACTTGAGAAAAGAACAAGTTAGTAAAGAAGCTTCAAAGATGTAATAGATCTTTGTGGATCTAGAGGTGAAGGGAATGCAACTGGCATAGGCGGATCAACTCGAGAGTTGCTTCAACAATCTCGATCACAATGGTAGACGAATAGAAGAGAAAGATCTTTTGAAGATGACAATGGAGAATCTGCTATTAACCAAGTATTCAAGAAGGTAAAATTGAATGAGTTTAATAGCAAAAAAAAAGATAGGAGAAGATTTGGAAGCATGGCTTGAAGAGCTTAAAGATTTCTTTATGTTACAAGAATTTCTTGAAGAATCTAAAGCCAAGATTGCAGTTCGGCAACTACACAGTGTGGCAAAGCTATGGTGGAGGTCCTATATGCAAATTAGGACTTGGCCCTATCACATGGGAGGAATTTTTTATGTAGGCAAAGAAGATGTATTGCTCTCCTCATTATAATATGAAAAAAAATATGGAATTTTATCATTTCAAGTAATCAGAAGAGGATAATCATGATCTTTCTATCAATGACTAAAAAGAAAAATTATTATGTATTCATAATAATTTACTCATGAAGTGACTAGAGATGCCCTAAAAAGTAAGTTCATTGAAGGACTAAAGGATGACTTGAGATATTAGGTCAAGAGATCAGGATCCACTAATTTTCTTGATGCTATTGCAAAGGCAAAGAATTATGAAAAGATGCATGAATACAACGAGAGAAAAGCAACAAATTTCTCTAGTCCATGGATTGTTTCCACAAGTTATCCTCGACAAGGTTCCTATTCTACTACCTCAAGGAATAAACCAAGCCAGAATCTTAACAACCATAGAAACCAAAGTACTACAAGGTTCTCAAAAAACACCAGTCCAGAATCAAAATATCTTCAACAACAACAATCAGAAGCAGAGATAACCTCTTCGATGGTAGCAAGATCCAAAATTCCTTGAACAAGCAAGAAGATTAGGACTATGTTACCGCTACAGGGAGAGCAAGGCCATCATACTTTCAAATGTCCAAATAAGGCAGTGAACACTCCATTGCAAGCCAAAAAGATTGAAATGGACACACGATCGAGGAAGTGGATGAAGAACGTAAGTGTCTAAACTCTCCCATCAAATGCGTGATTTCTTCTACTCAACACCTTAGAGCTATTATCAAAATTTGTGGTGAAATTGGTAAACAAAAGGTAAACTTTCTTATTGATTCTCGAAGTACAGATTGCTTTGTGTCTCTTAAGCTTCCTAAAGAATTAAACCTAAATTTTGATAAAGCAATAAAGCGACTAGTGGAATTGGCTAATGGGGGCAAACATTTTACTAGGGGATTGATTCAAAGCTTAAACTTTATGTTAAACAATGAAACACATGAGGGAGATTTTTATCCACTTGACATGGAAAAAAGAGATGTGATAATTGGAATGGATTGGTTAACAGAAAAACATGTCTTGATTGATTGTGAAAAGAGATCTTTAATTTTCAAAGAAAAAGATAATAAATTTCATAAAATTCAAGGGAAAGAGATTATAGCTAGAGGAGACAGAGAGGCATCATGAGTATATAAATGCATTGTTAGATGAATACAATGATATTTTTTTCGATGACCTGCCAGGTTTGCCTCCTCCTAGATCAATTGATCATGCTATAGAGTTGTATCCAAGAACAAAATGCTACTCTAGAGCACCTTATCGATTCAATATAAGAGACCCGAAGGAGCTTAAATTGCATCTTGATGATCTCTTAAAAAAGGGATTTATCAAACCCAAAGTATCTCCTTAGGGTACTCCTGTATTGTTCCAAAAGAAAAAAGATGGGACATATAGACTTTGTATTGATTACACGTCTTAATAAGCAAACTATAAAGAACAAATATTCCCTTTTATACCTTGATGATTTATTGATCCATGAGTGGTGCAAACGTGTTTTCAAATATAGACTTACAATTGGGTTACCACCAAATCCGTATAAAGCCTGAGGATATTCCAAAGATTGCTTTTCGGACTAGGTATAGTCATTATGAATTCACAATTCTAGCTTTTGGATTAACTAATATACCAACTACATTTATGTGTTTGATAAATAATATTTTTCATACGTATCTTGAGAAATTCATTCTTGTATTCTTGGATGATATATTTATATACTCCAAAGATCATCAAAAACATGAGATACATCTTTGAAAAACTCTTCAAATTTTGAGAAAACCTAAACTTTATGCTAAACAAAGTAAATGTTTCTTTGCAAAAGATAATATTGTTTATCTAGGAAGAGTTATTTCTAGAGAGGGAATTCATTTAGATCTAGAGAAAGTAAAGACTATTGTTGATTGGCACATACCCAAATGTGTGAGAGATGTGAGAAGTGTCTTAGGATAAGCTCAATATGAGAGAACCCACATTCGAGATTTTTCTAAGATAGCCAGTCCTTTGATTGAACTGAGTAAGAAAACTAAAACCTTTGTTTGGTCACATGCATATTAGAAATTCTTTGAAACATTGAAAGGAAAAGTGGCTAAAATTTGCACATTAAAAATTATTAAGATACAAAAACCTTTTATATTGTCTTGTTATGCCAATGAGGAGAACCCGTCTTACTCTCTCTAGCTCTCCATCAATCTATTGATGAAATTCAATACTCATCCTTAATTCAATTCCAATGGCTTTAAATGTGGCTTTTCAAAAGTTAGATGTAAATTTTAAATCTCTATCAGACAATACTTTTGGGTATGCCATGCAAACATTGCTACATTTAAAGTTGTGTCGGTCTTTTTCATAGAAAAGAAATATGTCATTTTTGTAAGTCTATCCATCACCACAAAGATATTGTCATATCCTCCCCTAGCAACATGTAGTTTAGTGATAAAATCAATAGATATGGAATTTCACTTTTGGTCGGATACGTCCAATGATTACATTTTACTAGGTATACGTTTTTGTTCAATTTTTACTTGTTGGTACTCTAAACATTCATTCACATATATTTTGATATCCTTCTTCATCCGTAGTCAAAAGAATGAGTAGTTGACTTTGTTGTAAGTCTTTGAAAATCCAAGATGAGCACAGATTTTCTTTCTTGAATTTTGAGGCAGTATACAAATGATTCAAATAATAAAGATTTTCTTTAAGCATATGAAACTTTTCATTATACATTTCTCCCAAATTTTTATTTAAGAACAACAAAATTTTAGAGTACATGGAATCATCCTGCACTTGAAGTTGTATATCATCAATTAAGTCAGTTCGTATAATAGATAACCTATCACACATAGGTCTACTACTTAAAGCATCAAAAATTTTATTTTCCTTTTCATATACATGTTTAATATCAAAGTCATATTCACATAGCAATTGCAACAATCTCTTTTAACGATTATTTAATAAAGGTTGAGTGAAAATATATTTTGACTTTGATCAAATCTTAATTCAAAATTTACACTAAATAACAAATGTCTCTAATGTTTTAATGCATGGACTACAGACTTTGATGATTAGTTCTCAATTCAAATTTTACACCAAGTAACAAATGTCTCCAATGTTTTAAAGCATGAACTACAATAGCAAGTTCCAAGTCATGTATATGATGGTTCATCTCATGTCTTCTTAATTTTTGGGATTCATAAAGCCACTACTCTTTTCTCTTATGTCAACACATAGCCTAATTCATGGCATGCATCCATTAAGATGGCTCCATTTGAAGCAATGAACGGTTATAACTATGTAACTCCTATTCAATTTTCCAATGCTTCAAATCAAGTAGAAATTTCAAAACAAATTGCTTAAAACATTGAATGATGAATTAAAAAGAATGAAAAAATACATTAAAGAGATAACTAAAGCAAAAGAAACGAAAAAAGAAAACCATTAGAGTTGAGCGAGGGTGATATGGTTTTCTTGAGTGTTGAACCTCGTCGAACTAACTTGTTTCTTAAGAAAAAAAATTATCTCAATGTTTTGCAAGCCCATTCAAAATTCTAAAATATATTGAATCACTTGCATATAAACTCTAATTGCTATCTCATGTCAAGGTTCATCCTGTTTTTCATGTGAATTTATGAAAAAAATATTTTTCTAACTCTAACCATCTTTTACAACACGCAATTTTTGGAAAAATAAGATATGCCCTAATAATCATTTTTAACTTTTTTCTGACATTTATAAATAGTATTTGAAAATGATCTTTAGATCACAAGTGATTTGACAAATTTTGGTGACTGTAAATTTTTTATTTTTATTTTTTAACCTTTTAGATATAATACATGTTTTGGAAGTTGATTTGTAATCAAATGGAGCAAAATTTGGTTAAAGTTCTTCGCATGGAGTTCAAAGAGAAGATTGAGGAGAATCTTTTATCATCTCACAAGCTCAAACCAATTCTTCACCGTTTTGGAGATATGAATCTTCAAAAATTAAAATATATTTTAATGTATATTTAATTTATTAAAAAAAACATATCTTGCTTTTTGTGTTTTCTTTTCATTCTTGGCAAGTCATGATGTGGGTGATGATTTGGAAGGATCGTGTCAATTTTCGCACATACTTTTTTTTTAAAACACACCGCCATTTTAGTAAATAAGTTGAACAAGCAATTATCTTCATCTTCTTTTAAAATCCAAGATTGAGACTAACAATGTAATTGCGATTGTGATTGAGATTACGAGCGAGTAACTGAGAATGAGAATGCGATCCTTCCATATACATTAAGTCAACTCAAGAGTGGGCAAGAGGTTCAAACTCCACAACAAAGTGCAATTTTTTATTGTGCCATCTACTACTACTTTTTTGCCTTCAAACTCTAATACAAATTTCTCTTTCTATCCTACTAGCATCTCTATAAGAAATTGTGTTTACTTATCAAATTATGATTAGTCGTATTGCAAAAAAAAGAAAGGAAAGGAGAAAAATTTAATCGTTATATCAACAATCATGATATGTTAAATCAATTGTGTAATGGCAAGTTAATATAATAATATTCTTGGTGACTAAAATTAATATTAATGATATTACTTATAATATAATGTTCTTAGTAATAATTTAACTAAGGTTATTGACATTCTTTTGTAATAAATAGACTTGCCTATGCTAATGTATCAAGAGTGTAAGTGATGCATTTTATTCTTAATTATAACATAATTAGGATTGATAATATTACTTATAATGTAATGCTATTAGTCGTAATTTGATTAATGTTCATCAATCAAAATACTAATATTATCTAAGTTAAATAATGTTAGTCATAATCATAATGTTACATTATATATCAAAATATTAATATTATTATCTATATTAAGTAATATTAATCAATATATCATTGGTGGTAATATAATTTTACAAAATAGCAGGTTAATCTTATTATTGACATTAACATATTAACAATATAGCAGTCTAATCCCATCCACCACTATTATGACCTATTTTCTTTATTGCAAATAAGTTGCCATTTGCCTCCAACTATCAAGACAATTCTCACCCCTTTCGCTGATCTCAGCTTAGACATGTGATTCATTCTCTCAAGTGATGCAATAATCTTTTCCCTTTCTTCCATTGTAATCAAAGGGAATTGCACTTCCATAAATTCTATCGATCTACTATTTCAATAGCATCACATTACCAACATTTTGGATCCTTGTAAAACAAGCAATCCAAGATCACTCTAAAAAAACTCTTAAGAATTCTTCACTTCATCGAGACAATGTCTCATATCAAGACAACATTTCATATCTTCACAAAATTCCATAGCGTGGGCTTGCCCTCCTTTCGTTTCTATTTATTTTTCATCCTCCATATATATATAAGCAGGCAAATGAACCGTTACTTTATGCACCAAGAGAATATTGGTGTGAAGCATCATGAGAACATCAGTAAGAAGTGCTGGGAGAATCTAGGCACAAGGCACCTAGTTCATATTGAGGCTAGAGTGAAGACATGGTGAGACCATCTATATAAAGAAAGGAGTGATGGTCTGCTTTATAGTGCTTCAAGCGCACAAGTTTGGGCCCTTTCTTTATCAAAGAAAATTGCAGTTTCTATTTCCTGGTTTTGTTTAGCTGCCCACACGACTACCCTGCAGTTGCTGTGCAGCCACTGCACTCGACTCAAAATTGCATTTTCTATTTCCTGGTTCTGTTTTGCTGCCCACACAACTACCCTGCAGTTGCTGTGCAGCCACTGCACTCAACTCAAATGCACCTCTAATGTGCACCTTACTGTGTATGATACCCAGTTTTTTTTCTTTTCTCAGGAAGAAGAGGAAAGGAAGGGCGGGGGGGTGGGTGTGATAAACCTGCACTCGTTACGCACTCAACACGGCACAGAAAGGTAACACGATATATGAGCTCAAGGTATACTCTTGTATTATTCAATCCAAAAAGCGGGACAACATAGACACATCCCAGGACTACACCCTCGTGACGCCGCACATAAGAGGGTTCACCACTGGGTATAGGGAATCACACGTAGAGTGAAAACAAGGCAGAGCTTTGAGTCACTACTACTCCCTATATAGGTGCAATTGGTAGCAACGGCATGGTATAGCTACAAAGCCCTTACACTCACCCTCGCTTACTGGATTGCTGACCTTAGCAATCTAAGGGTAGCGTTTGTTATATGACTCATCCGGGGTCTTAACGCAGCTTTTCCTAGCAAGCTGGTCAGTGTCTGCCAGTCTAAGGGGACCGCGGGGTCTTAATGCAGTCTATACTATCAGACTGGCCAATGTATGCTGCACTAAGACGTTTGGGGGCTTTTCGTTTGATGGAGTTATTTGTGATGATTGCTACCATGCGAGTCCACCCTCGACTCGATTACATTTGAGGAGTGGAGGCACATTTGGGGTCTATGATTGAGAACCGCATTATTTGTTGGAGTATTGGGGCGGCTCAAGGGTCGGTCGAAGAAGCAGGGGGGTTCTCGAGCCAAAGGGCGAAGGCATCCTTTCTGCGTTCACGGGCCTCCACTTCTGAGATTCAAATGGCCTCCTTGAGTGGACGCCCGCACCACTTGGTGATGTATTCTGGAAAGCCTCTTTGTCCCCGGCGTCGGAGGAATGCTTCTACTTCGAAGGGACCGTTGGAATGGAGCATTGGAACGCGCCGTCCCCATTGGTTGTCGCAATAGAACCTGCGCAGAAGACGAGCATGAAATGCATTATGAACACAAACATTGTCTGGAAGGTCCAGCTTGTAGGTGACTCCGTTCAGCACTTGAGTGATTTGGTAGGGTCCATAGTAGCGGTGATTGAACTTGGGGGTCATGTTTTTGGGAAGTGACATATTCTTAGAGCTCACTAGGACCATGTCTCCTTTGGCAAATAGTACAGCCTTTCTCTTGTTTGCTTGCTCTGTCATGGTTATCTTGCTCTGCTGGAGGCTTTGCTTAGCTGATGCATTGCGATCTCTCCATTTCTTCAAGAATTCTTTTGCATCTTGATCCTCCGCTTTGGCCGCTCCGGATGCTAAGGCCAGTGGAGTAATGACTTCTTTTCCTCTTGCTAACTCGAAGGGAGTGTATCCCGTTGCCGAGTGGATGGAGCTATTATAGTGGAATTCCAAGACATCTTGGTACAAGGCCCAATCTTTCTGGTCTACGCGGGCATAGCTGCGGAGATAATCTTCGATGCCTTGGTTGACTCGTTCTGTCTCTCAATCTGTCTCTGAATGGAAGGATGATGAGAATCTCAGTTGTGTTTCCAGAGTCTTGAAAAGTTCCTTCCACATGTCGCTCATGAATCTTCCATCTCTATCTGATACAATGGCCAGTGGTAAGCCATGCAGTTTGAATACATGTGTGAAGAAGAGGCGTGCTACCTCCTTGGCATTCAATGGTGGTTTGGCCCGAATGAAGTGAGCCTATTTGGAGAAGTAGTCTACCACTACAAAGATGATGGTGTATCCATGGGATTCAGGTAGCTCCACAATGAAGTTGCACTTCTTCATCTGCTCAAAGGCTTCCTGTTGCGCGTTCCCCCATGTAAAAGAGTGATCTTCTTTGGTGAGGTGGGAGAGGGGGACAGTGATGAGGCTATAATCTTTGATGAACCTCCAACAAAACACTGTGAAGCCGAGGAACTCCCGCACTTCTCTTACAGTTTTCAGTACAGGCCATCTTTGGACAGCTTCCACTTTCTTAGGGTCCACTTTGATTCCATCTACTCCTACAATAAAGCCTAAGAACTCCAATTCTTTCACTGCGAACTCACATTTTTCCGGCTTGGTGTATAACTGATGATGTCGCAGTTTCTCAAAAACTCGGCGTAAGTGCTGCTTGTGCTCTTCTAAGGTCTTGCTATAGACTAGGAGGTCATCTATGTAGATAATGACAAAGATATCTATCTCCGGCCTAAAGACTCCATCCATGAGGCCACAAAATGTGCCTGGCCCATTCCTTAGGCCGAACCCTAAGACTAACCACTCAAAACTACCATATCGGGTACGGAAGGCTGTTTTTGGGATATCTTCTTCGGCTATGCGGATTTGGTGGTATCCTGATCTAAGATCAATCCGACTGAAGTACTTGGCCCCGTGCAGCCTATCTCAGAGGTCTTCCACTAGGGACATAGGGTATTTGTTTTTTATGGTGATTTTGTTGAGAGCCCTATAATCTACGCAGAGTCTAAGTCCCCCATCCTTCTTCTTTACAAACAACACTGGAGCACTAAAGGGGGATTTGCTAGGGCGGATGAATCCTTATTCTTCTAGTTCATGTAGTTGCTTCTTCAATTCCATGAGCTCAGTGTGGTTCATGCGATAGGGAGCTCGTGCCGATGGGGCAGACCCTAGAATCAACTCAATTTTGTGATCCACACCTCGCCTGGGTGGTAGACCCTTGGATAGCTCAGCTGGCATTACATCTTTGAATTCTTCAAGTATTTCTGCCACCTCTGTGTTCCTATTCTGTTGTTTGGGTTTCTTGCAATTTTCTTCTTCTCCAATTGGTTGGATCATACACAGATAGACCATATCTCCTTGCTTGACTGATTTTTCGACTTGCTTTGCACTGCATGTCATGATACGTGGCCTGATAACGGTCCCTTGGACCGGTGCTTTTTGGGTCTGGCCCTTTGGTTGGTTTGCAATTGGTTTTATTGTTTGGCATGATACTCCTAGCTTATACTCCTTCATTTGCACCTTGATTGGGGTCCTGCCAGGTAACTGCATTCTTTCACATGGCACTCTAACGCCTTCTCCTTGCATATCTAGCATCATTTCATTCACACCTTTACCAAACATTGCAATGACATACTTGTCATAGAATTCTAAGCCCAATATCACTTCAAAAACATCCATGGGGATTACTAAGAAGTTGAGTTTCGCTTTCCACTTGTCGGCTTCCACTTGGACTGCAAACACTTGTTTTACTTCCTTAGCTTCTCCTTGTGCGAATGTTACTGTTAATCCTTCCGGGGCCTTTGATAGTTTCAATCCATGTTTTGCTGCACCTCCTGGTGTCATGAAGTTGTGTGTTGCTCGTGTGTCCACCATGATAGGTTGGTTTCCTTCGCCCACTCGGCCTTTGATGTATAGATGGTGGACTGCCGCTACTCTAGTTGCCATGCATTGGGGTCGGGCACTAACTAACCCTACCCTTGGGACTCGGCCTTTGATGTATAGATGGTGGACTGCCGCTACTCTAGCTGCCATGCATTGGGGTCCGGCACTAACCCACCCTACCCTTGGGTGGTCCATGCTTTCTTCACTCCCATTTGGAATTTCCTGGATACGCGGTGGTTGTGGTTCTTCTCCTCCATATGCACAAGTTGCATTCACCCTTGATCCACTTGATGAAGCTGTATCTTCTATTGGGCATCTGTTTTGGTAGTGTGGACCCCCGCATTTGAAGCATCTGATGCCGATGGAAGGGCCTGGGGGTCTCCACCATGATGTATTTGATCCTGCAGGCCCATATGATGTGCTAGGGGTTGGCCTGTAGTGATTGTTTCCCCATCTTCCTGTTGCTCCTCTTGGTACTAATGCGGATTGTGATACGGTCATGGTGGTAGTGTTGTTTTGGCTCCTTGTATCTGTGAATGCCCCTCTAGGAGCATTGGGCCTCTAATTCCATGAGTTGTTGTTGAAGGTGTTGCTGAAATTGTTGTTGAACCTGTTTTGATTCCCTTGTGCTGTTCTTCTGCCTTCCAGGTCCACCAGTCTTTCAGCCATTCTCATGGCCTCTGCTAAGCTTGTTGGTTCCTATCTCTCCACATCTCTTCTAGTCCATTCTTGCATCCCAAACAAAAATCCATATAGTCTAGTGTTTGTATCCATGTTTGGTAGCTGTAGCATGATTTGCCTATACTTGCTGACATACTCTTTCATCTTTCCCTGTGTTTGCTTGAGGTTCCTCCATTCATCTCTCACTTTGAACTTTTCCATCTTTGGAATGAAGTAGTCCTTCAATTCTTCCTGCAGTTCTTCCCATGAAAAGATGGTGTGGCCCTGCTCTTGCTCCGGCAGGTACCGACTGGCAGCTTCCTCCTCCAAGTAAATGGCTACCACCTCTGCCTTCCTGTCTTCTGTTATGCGTGAATACTTCAAGTATCTGTCTACGTCTGTGATCCATTTCTTTAGAACCAACCCATCTCTCTCTCCCTTGTTTTTGGCTGGTTGGGGCATCTTGAATTTTCCATAGTCGTCTTCTGAACTATCATTATCTTCCTCCTCTTTCCGATGGTGTTTCTTCTCTTTCTTCTTGTCTTTCTTTTTGCTGCCTAACTCTACTATTTTTTCCTTCTCTTTCCTCGTATCTTGCGCCCTCCTAGATGTCTCTTCTCTACCCATTCTATCTATCTCCTCTTGTATTTCGTGTCTTGTATCACCCATTCTCTATAGCCCTGCTCTACTTCTAGTTTCTTTCTCCTTTCTTCCTCCTCTTCCTTCATCTGCATGTTCCTCCATATTGACTCCAACATGCCTAACATACAATCTAATTGTCTTTCTAGTCCGGCCACCTTCTCCTCTTGGGCCACTCTCCATTCTTGCCCCCTACTCTTCTTCCTCTCCTCCAGTGTTGGGAGGGTGATGTTCTCCCTTTCGTCCTCCATGTGGAGGTGGTGGTGTCGACGCGGGGAAGCCGCGTTTCGCCTGTGGTGGTGTGGGTCGTGCTGCGAGGAAGCCACATCACGTCTTCAGACGGTGGGATGTCGAGGTTGGGGTGTCAAATCGGGGCGACGCGTCGAGGCGTCGCACTGTGGGTCGTTACGACTTCAATCTCTTCGGGGCATTGGATCTTTCCTCCTGCTTCCGTGAGCACCACTCCACTCCGAGCAAGAGTTGCTCTGATACCAAGTGCGATAAACCTGCATTCGTTACGCACTCAACACGGCACAGAAAGGTAACACGATATATGAGCTCAAGGTATACTCTTGTATTATTCAATCCAAAAAGTGGGACAACATAGACACATCCCAGAACTACACCCTCCTGACGCCGCACATAAGAGGGTTCACCACTGGGTATAGGGAATCACACGTAGAGTGGAAACAAGGCAGGGCTTTGAGTCACTACTACTCCCTATATAGGTGCAATCGGTAGCAATGGCATGGTATAGCTACAAAGCCCTTACAGGGGGGGGGGGTTGTTAGCAGAGTATTTGTCAGCTCATGTGTGAGTCTGAGCTTGATCTGGGCTGGGCATTTTTATTAGGTATTTTAGGTATTTTTTTGGTGTGGCATTTTATGCACCAGTCGGCCAACCCAACCAGCATTATTGCTCCCCACTTTTTCAGCCTATTTATACTCGGTGCTCCTCCTCAGTCGGTATCATCTTCACCATCTACAGACTTTGTGGAGAGAGGAGCAAGTGCCAGTGCCAGTGCCCACGCATCCAGTGACTCACTATTGTATGCGACTGTCTCATGTTCAGATATATGGATTCCATTTCCCGTGCATACATCTAAGTTCTCATCTGTATCGTGTTCTTTTCTTTTCTCTTTTTGTCTTGTGTTTCAGCAATTTATTTTAGCACATGTTTATGCTTCCACCGTTGCTCCACTTCTGACATGGTATTAGTTTTCAGGATTTGTGTTTCTGCTATGTTTTCTCGCTGATTTCAAGACTTTTTTCCCCTTTTCTGCTCAAGCAGCTGCTGCTCCCTACAGGCGACCTGTTTGACCTGCGTTTTCTGCAGTCTTACCATCGCCTGCTGCCTACGCACCCTCTACTACCTGCGTTTTTCATCTGCAGCTGCTGACAACAGTTTTCTACATGTTTTTCTCTAGTTTACAGCCTGCATTTTGCTGATTCAGCATCTCTCGCGGCTAGGTGACTGTTAATTCAAGCCGTTTTTGCTATTTTTGGGAGTTTTTGACTGATTTTTTACCTTTCTGCAACAGATTTTATCTTCTATTGATGAGATTTTGGGTTATATTGCATGTGAACTCTCATTTTCTATAGTCTGTGCTTGTGTTTTGGCTGTGTTTCCTCTCTAAATTCCCTCTCTTCTCTACTTCTCTTCTTATCCTCTCCATATGGCTCCTCCGTGCACTTCCACTGATGATAAGTTACATAGACCTAATTATCTCACATGGAGTGCTGTCATGAAAGCTTGGTTTGTGCAGAAGCGGTTATGGTACATCGTCTGTGGAGCTCTTCCTCGCCCTCTCCATCATTTTCCTCTTCCTGAAGACTTTGATGAGAACAAACATGAGAAAGCAGTGCTCACATGGGACTCGGACGATGCCCGTGCTTACTCGGCATTGCTTCGGTGTACTTCTAAAGCGGTTTTATCGGCGGTTACCTCCTGTAGGACATCTCCTGAAGTATGGCAGAAGTTGCAACAGATGTACGAGGCACCTTCCACCATGCGGACGGTCACCCTTTATGGCCAACTCCACCAGATGAAGTTTGAGCCGAAAG
Source organism: Lygodium microphyllum (assembly GCF_053477565.2). Classification (NCBI taxonomy): domain Eukaryota; kingdom Viridiplantae; phylum Streptophyta; class Polypodiopsida; order Schizaeales; family Lygodiaceae; genus Lygodium; species Lygodium microphyllum. Next base: position 112,303,121 of record NC_141163.1, read on the forward strand.
ATACTATTCAGTCTTTTCTTCTTCGTGTTACGCAGGTACAGGACCAGCTTCGGCACATGCAATCTGCTCTTTTCGAGGCGCATCTCATCGAGACGGTCCTCTACAAGCTCCCCCCAAAGTTTAATGGTGTGGCCAATGCTTGGCATGCGCAGACATCATCAACTCCTATCAGTTTTACATATATGACCTCGATGCTTCTTGAGTATGAGACATCCTTGAGATTACAGGGGCAGCTTCCGACACATTATGGAGGCGAGGCTTATGCAGCTTCAGAGAGGGGTAACGGAAAGAAGAAGTCGAAGGCCCAATGTTACCACTGTGGCAAGAAGGGACATTTGCGGAAGGACTGCAAGAAGTTAGTGGCTTCCAGGAAGAAGCAGCAGAAGACGAAGCGGGATGTTGACTCTACTGATGAGTTCTCTCCTTCATCAGACTCCGACTCAAATCCTCCGACCAAGGTGAAGTCCAAGGCGCAGAAGGGATCCTCTTCTTCGGATCGCGGGAAGAGCTTGGTGGCCCCTTCCTCGACTGCTTTCTAGTGGTGGTGATGAGGTCATCCCTCACGACTCTCTTGTGCCAGAGAGGAAGTGTGAGCGGGTGTTCAGATGGGGCAGCCGCGCCTCATCTATACTTTTATGCAGGTACACACGTTCCAGAGAGAGACGTCCCTGACGCATCGACTTCAGTCTGGCGGAATCAAATCCTGAAGCTAGGTTTGACATCCAGGTTCATGATGAGCTGGTTATCTGACAGAGAGTGGGAGGCTTTCGTCTGGAGCTCACATGAGGTGACACTTTGGCGGTCTGGCCAAAGGCCAAAGGCGGGGAATCCATGGTCACCTATGTTTAGGGGCATTTTTGATAGGATGGTCTTGTCTGCTATTGCGAGACATTAGTGATAGACACAGAGACATTCTATGATCTTCTCTATTTTCAGGTGTTTGGTACGATCGACATCGACATCAGGTTTTCTCCGAGGCACCTTGGTGGTGGCTTGATCACCCACTGCTGGGGTATCCATGGTTCTACTTGGCGGTTCTATGTTGTATAGTTTCTGATTCCTTTTCATTGTACTCTTGTATTGTATCAGATCACCCATGATCTGAGAGAGGGTGTTAGCAGAGTATTTGTCAGCTCATGTGTGAGTCTAAGCTTGATCTAGGCTGGGCATTTTTATTAGGTATTTTTTTGGTGTGGCATTTTATGCCAGTGGAGCATTTTATGCACCAGTCGGCCAACGTTAATGCTGTCCGACCAACATTATTGCTTCCCACTTTTTCAGCCTATTTATACTCGGTGCTCCTCCTAAGTCAGTATCATCATCTTCACCATCTGCAGACTTTGTGGAGAGAGGAGTCAGTGCCAGTGCCAGTGCCCACGCAGCCAGTGACTCACTATTGTATGCGACTGTCTCGTGTTCAGATATATGGATTCCATTTCCCGTGCATACATCTGAGTTCTCATCTGTATCATGTTCTTTTCTTTTCTCTTTTTGTCTTGTGTTTCAGCAGTTTATTTCAGCACATGTTTATGCTTCCACCGTTGCTCCACTTCTTGGGGGGGGTTTGTTCCTCACCAAAGTTCTAGTGCCAGAAAATGTCATTTCAAGCAGTCCAAAATTCGTTTCTCGAGGGGAAAACAGGCATGTCCACCAAAAAAGGGCATTTCAAGCTTCACAAAATTACAATGCATCACAGCTAAATGATTAGTCAAGGAACAGGCCTTGATCTGTAAAGAAATAGTTTAATAGGTTTACCTCACCTGATTGAAAATTTTAAAAATTTGTATCTTGAATATCCTAGAAGGACCCTTGGATTACTTTACTAAGCACCTAATTGAACGCATTAATGCCACAAAAGGTCACTTCAAGTACTCCAGAATACGTTTTTGGAGGGGAAAACGTGCATGTCCACCAATAAAGGCCATTTCAAACTTCACAAAATTACAATGCATCACAGCTAGATGATTAGTCAAGAAATAGGCCTTGAGCCGTAAAGAAATAGTTTAACAAGTTTACCTCACCCGATTCAAAAAAATAAAAAATTGTATGGTCTTGTACATCCTGGAAGGACCTTTGGATTACTTCACTAAGCACCTAATTAAATGCTTTGCTTATCCAACAAAATTCTCCACACAACAATTAACAATCACCTATGGCTAACCAAAAACGTTCATACTGAGCACTAAAAACCATCAAATAACTTTAGGGTGGTGAGATATGCAGAGGCTTCACTGTACAATGGTCATTATAACTCAGGTACTTCCCATTGTAAGATATGTAATAGTAACATAACTATACAAGCTTCACATGTACAGAAGAGACTACAGTAAATGACAGTGACACATGAGTTCTATTGTATAAGATCTGTAACGGGTGGCAAGACTCCAAACACACGTTGATTAATGAGACTAGTGACCTTCTTCTGCAGTGTAAGTGTAGTTTCGTCTACGGAGTTGTGGCTGTGGCTCATATGGTTGCTGCAGATATATCTTTGTTGGATCATTGGGGTCCACATAACTGAAACCAGAGGCAAGAAATTAATGGTTAACCAATGAACATTGACACCAGAATAAAGCAATGCTTTTGACAAAAAAGTTATATCAACCAGTATATGTTCTGTATATGTAAAATTTTTAAAATTGTGCACAACAGACACATGCAATAGAATGTCTCCAGCATTTAGGTAGAGTCACAAGCATTGAAAAGTTTCCTTATAATCAAAAAAATCAGGACTTACGCATGGCGTAGAATTTCATCAGTTGCTGGTGGAGAACTAGGTAGAGGATCACAGTAACTTTGTGGATTGGTAGGAGGTACATTCAGCTGAGACTGCTGAAAGCTCCCCTGAGACTGCCTTACAGCTTTCAGCAGATTGAAGAACAATGGTACAAAAGTTCCACAACCACCCTCTTTAAATATAATTTTGAATGAGTGAGGAGAGTAAAGCGCCCTGTGTTCCCCATCTGGAACTACCTGAGAGCCCATGAACACTAATCACTGGAACTTTAAAAGTCACACATATGTACTTGAGGCCCAGAGTTAGAAGCACATATGTACTTGAGGGCCAGAGTTAGAAGCTTACTGGATGGACTTTGCCTGTGATGTTATTTGCAAGAAATATTGGCTGATTAAAACTTTCATCATGAATATGCAGCTGCAATGATAGAAGCTTACCGGATGGACTTTGCCTGTGATGTTATTTGCAAGAAATATTGGCTGATTAAAACTTTCATCATGAATATACAGCTGCAACGATCATGAAGGGTGAAAAAAGGCCAGAACAGAGATTGCATAATTTCTCCAACTTAAGAATCTAGTGGTTCAAAGTTTGCTGACATACAAGTGGCATGTCAAATGCAACTAAGTTGCCAACTGATTTGTTTGCAACAAAAACAAGTCGAATATTGGAGAGATGGATTGTCCCTTTGGCGGAAACCCTCCCATTAGGCACACTGCACAGCATAGACAACAGTAACAAATAGACATGAAAACAACAAGAAACGAGAAACTATTATACATGAATGAGAAATCCAAAAGCCACGGAAAATTTACAACCAACAGAAGTTTAACATTGGCAGCAATTATGATTACATGGACACTCTGACATTAAACATCGTTTACAGAAAGGCTCTCATCTCTAACATACGAGAATGGTAACATGTTGAAGAATACTCTTCCAGGGATAGGCATAACATCCATATCTCTTACCTGTGCATCGTTCTACTACAACTACCATTTCACAGAAAGGTATGAGATCAACCTAAGATCAACCTCTCGTACCTGACATCGCTCTGCTTCGCCAATAATACAACTTCCACAGAGCACAACATATTCAAACTTCCACAGAGAGGCATAAGATCTGTATCTCCTATCTGATACAACATTCTGCGTCGCCATTAATACAACTTCCACAAAATCACGACATATTCAAAACGCCGTGCTTCCTTCTACTTACGCAAAACAATCTGTCTTTACTGGTGCATGCACGCAAGCACCCACACACACACACATACTCTCTCTCTCTCTCTCTCTCTCTCTCTCTCTCTCTCTCTCTCGTACACATACCCGGGGATCTTGTCAATTTCGAAAACTACACCCGGCCGCGTAAGAAGGAAGACTTCGTTCTCGAATGGAAGGGGCCAGAAGGTGCCGGGCAGTAGAGGTGGATTGACAGCCATGATTATGCCGGAAAGCGAAACGATTCTTCTTTGTTTTTGCAGGTGACGGACTGACGGACGGGGGCGGAACGCTGCTACGAATTCGCGGGCCTCTCCAGAAAAAGAAAATGCGATGAGAAGAAGAAAAGAAGCGAGACTCTGGCTTGAACTTGCTAGCACAAACAGATAAAAGCAAGTTCTGTTGCACTCTCTGAGCCCACGCGGGAACTCGCGACTCCCGGAGTCAAAGCGTCGCTTCTGGCCTAGCCTTCTAAAACGTAACTTGCGCGGTGCTTCAAGCACAGATACACTGGAATGGTCGGCAAGCTATAAAGGGTCGGTCCCGATGACGTATTCAACGAAATCTCCACCAACGAAGCAGATGGCATATTTTTTTGGGGGATAGAGAGAGAGAGAGAGGGAGGAATGTTGAAGGCTAAAATGTGATGGTCGCTATTAAGGTGCATTTTGTAGCCTTCGCCACATTGACATTTGGTGAATCCCTCTCTTTGCGTGTTTACTTGGAGACATGTTGGCTAAGCATGGTCCAATAACAACCCCAACATTGAGATACGAAAGCCGAGCCTTTTAGCAGTAAATGCCATGGATTTGGAGTATTCGGAGGTGGTCAAATCTAGCATCATTGATTATGAGTAGGTCAAGAAGTCAATACATAGTGAACCACAAGCCCATAACAAAAAGAGAAGGCAACTCCTAGTAGACGAAGGGAAGAAGAAGACTTTGAGAGCATCCATCACATTCTCTCTAGCCAAAATCAAAGATAGGTATATTGACTACTCCTTGGCAAGCCTTTTCTTCTAGTTCATGGGCAAACGCCCAAGAGCATATGAATTTGAAGGTTGGTTTGATGAGATAGATGAAGCCGAAGCTCATTGTAGCTTTGCAAATTCATTGGCCACAAGTTCTATTTGGTTGTGGTGGGTTCGCCTGATGGTGGGTTCATGTAATGGCTTCGCCTAATGCATTGTTGAGCATAAAGGAAACCTTGTTTACCCCAAAGGAGAAGTTGCAATATAAGTATCCCATCTAGCTTACATTCCTAGCACTCCTAGATTGGCTTGATGGAAGGCCCTAGTTAAAGCTGTGGGACAAGTGCTCTTTGTCCACCATGTTTAAATGGTGTATCAAGAGCATAGAAGAAAGCCTATGTGTTGTTAGATAGGAAAAATGACCCCAACACCCCTCCTCCCCCCCCAAAAAAACAGATTATTGAGGTAGTCACAGAGCTATGTTTTCCCCCCTTTATCAAACTCACAAAGCAAAAAAGGGGAGAAGAAAGAAGGTCCACGGGATGGTCCATTGGCACCAAAGCTACTTAAAGAAGCAATGGCCTTGAAGAAAAGGGCCTCTTAGGGCACTCATGAGGATGCCTCAAAGGCAAATTCTAAAGGCTTCAAGGTTGGCAAATAGCCCATTAGAGCCTCAGAAGTCCCAAAGAAGGGAGCTACAACCAAAGCATTCGATGGCAAGGGAGATCAATGCAACAAGGACAATGTACAACCTAACAACGAGAAGCAGAAACTCACACAATCAAAAGGTAAAACTAAATTTCCCTTAAGAACCTTGCTAGCAAGCTTTTGCTATATTGCAATGTATATCCTACTTTGCCATATGATAAGGTCTTGTTAATTTTCAATAGCATGGGGCTATCTCAAAGCATAAAGCTCTTGACTTTGCAATGTGCAGAGCATTTGCTGGCAAAGGAATCAAGCATTGTGCACCAACGTTTTGAAGAAATGCAAATGGACATCATTGGACTTCAAGATGTCAAGATTTAAGAAAATCAACACAACATCTCCCAACTACTAGGTTTTATGGCATTCAAGGAGTAGAATCGAGAGAAAGATGGGAGGCTTTGCTCTTGTTTAGGGAAAATCTCAAGCCTTCACTAGTATAGAGAGATGATTTGGGAGGAATTGCAACCATACAAATCAAGTGTGGAGATGAGAGTTTGGCTATGAGATCAATATATGCTCCAAATTCATTAGCCACTTAAGTCAAGAACTGGGAAAACTTGGAGAGATGATTGAGCTCCAAGAATGCATTGTTGTTTGGAGTCTGGAATATGATAACCAACAAGGTAGACAAGTCACATGTTGGTTGGCTGCATTATTTATGAAGAAATATTAACTTAGGACAATTTTGCAACAAAACATGGTCATGTTGAATTATCTTTAGGCCTAACAAGAGCCATGTGCTTTTTACATAACATAACTAGTATCATGATTCTTCATGGAGGGGACTAGCTAGACCAAGTTTACATCTCTCATGATGGCTAGTGGATCTCCTTGAGTAGGTGCCTTAACTTATGGCTGAGGCGTTGGCTTTGGACCACTCTCATCTTTTTTTTTTCCCTTTAAATTGTTGATCCTAAATGGAAGTGATGAAAACTTCTCCCCCTCCCCCCCCCCCCCCAACGCCCCCCCTTTTTAAACTAAAAGTGTCCGCTAACCATCAAAATGGAAAGGGGTATAAAATAGAGAAAAATAAGCTTATCAAATGTGAAAGGAGTCAACAGAGTCCAAATAGGCAAAGAAAAGCAGAATTGGAGATAAATGAATTAATTAGGAAGTCGGATGAGATGAATAAAATGCTACATTTGCATTTCAAAATATCTTTGGCACCAAAATCCTTAGGTTGAACATCTCAACATAACCTGCTAAATTTTTTAAAGGAAAGTGAGAGCCATGCTCATTCTTCTGCGGATTGTTATATCTCCTAAACACTAAAATACCCACAAAGCAATGTAGATTCGTAGGCAAGTAAGTCAGTTATGTGCTATGTAAAATTCCATGCCACACAAATAATCTACCATGGGTAACTATTAAGGCCAACAAGCATGTAATAGACTAGATTATTTGACTTGAGAGAGGAGAAGGGTTGAGGTTACTGGTCCATGAAACATATGTGTATAACATGTAAACTAAAAAGGATCTCTCCTTCCTATGTATCCTAAACTGAGAGCACTTGTCTCTTTCTCCTCCTTTCTTGATTGATTAATTGAGAGAGAGAGAGAGAGAGAGAGAGAGAGAGAGAGAGAGAGAGAGAGAGAGAGAGAGAGAGAGAGAGAGAGAGAGAGAGAGAGAGAGAGAGAGAGAGAGAGAGAGAGAGAGAGAGAGAGAGAGAGAGAGCGAGCATGTGCATCATGCATGCGTGTGTGTATGTTACAACGAAGCAATAGCCATTTGAAGAGAAAACAATACAACATATTGCAAGAAACCCCACTTGATTGGGTTATAAGAAATAGGTGTCACATTATATAATGCTGCAAATTCCAAAGCACATATAAGAGGGCCCATGAAGTGGGGCATAAAAGATAGCATGCCAAAATCATTAGGATCACAAAATAAACTTTAATTATCAACAAGATATGTAGATGTTGCACTTGGTACCTACTATTGTCGATCGGCCAGGTAGATGATTAGCAAGGACTAATGCAAGCTCACATCTACTACAGGTGTCGAAGGTGCAACCTAGTTGCTATCCACCAAGAGTGCATAAAAAGCTACTATGATAGGGAAAAATAATCATGTGACTGGATCTAGCTTCATTATGATTGACATGCATGCATATAGCACCTTGCTTTTTAAGGAGACCTAAATCCTAGCATGTCAAATCTTGCTCTTCCACAACCAAAACCTATTTGTGAGAAAAAATAACTACTTTTCTTCTATATTCAAAGCTTGGAAATGTACCATGATTGCATCTAGAGTAAGAGGCTACACTAAATCAAGAGCTTGTAGCCACATGTGCAACCATCTTTGCATTCATAGCATAAAGGATATCCATAGCCAAACTTTCCTCTTCTAGGTGCACATCCCAATCTTGCTTTTTTGGTTCTACTAGTTGAGTTTTTCAAGAAATTGGGGAAATTGTGCTTCTATGGATTGCATGGAGTTAGGATTGAAGATTGTTGGTTGTAAACGTGATTGATTTGCTTTCTACATCATCGCAATTGCTCCCACACATTGAAATTACCAAATTCCTTCCCCATGATTGGTTCCTTTTTACCACATTTGATTGCTTTTTGGTGATACCATGCATATCTCACCTCGACCACCATGATTGCTTGTAGTAAAGACCACCATGAGTTGTGAGTGCATGGTGCTATAGTGTAACCACCATGGCTAGTGCCACACGCGTCATAAGTTTCCTACTTGATCTTAGCCACATCAACTATTTGAATTGGACAACACCATGAGTGCAAGTCAAAACCACCATGATTGTTGGACATCCAATCACTAAATAGCACTAGCTTAAGTCATCTTCCTATCTTCTATGTCCACCTTGAGTGCTTTTTATCAACGCAATTTTACCTAGGCACCTCCATACACCACCTTTGATTGAACATGTCCATCATATTATATAATGCACAACTTCATCAAAAAGTGTTATGTTGATCACAACAACTTTCTTGAGCACCACCACAACTACTACCATGATGATAGCTTGCATAACCATGAGTGGTAGAAATCACCTCCCATGTAGCTCTAGAATGGATCGATGAGCACCACCACAACTACTACCATGATGATAGCTTGCATAACCATGAGTCGTAGAAATCACCTCCCATGTAGCTCTAGAATGGATCGATGTGCACGATTCCTAGCATGGATTGATTCAACCCAACTTGCATTAATAATCCCAAATAGAGTCACTCAAGTCTTCTAGCATGTCCACAAAAAGGTAGAGATTCCATCAAAGTATTCAACCTAAAGTTTGTTGAAGTATTGAATCTAGCTCTTATGCTAACATTGGGCTTTGAAGTGTAATCTTGTCATTTAAGTCTAAAAAGAACAAAATTTGACTATTGAGTAAGATTGTGTCTTAAGTGCTCTTGAGCTAAAAAATTATCAAGTACCTTGCCAAAAAGATCAAACTTTAGAAAATCAAAGACCCTCATTACAAATCCTTAAGGTGTTGAAGGAGTCTTGACCAAGTCTATCTTACATGCATGACCTATGCCTCAAGGGTTTGACTGTGCTTGTAAGAGAAGGGACCAACGTATTGACTTTAAATAACTCTTAGCAAGACCTTGGAAGTCCATTGGACTAATTATTGAATCCAAGGATACCATGGACCCTAGCAAGAGTGTTATCAAGTACTCTCTATGGACCAAAAGACCATACTAACCCATAACAACTAACTACAACTTGGACCAAAAGAACTAATAGGGGAAAACATCAAAAAGCTAGATAGAACTTTAATCAAAGTCTACCACTGCATGCAAGTAAAAGATGATTAGAGAACATAAAGAATTCATAGATAGTGCTCGTCAAATCCTTCAAACTGTTGAGCAAATTGTCAAAGAAGTTTGTGAAAACTCTCAACTTTATAGTAAGGCATTCCAAATGATGTCCGGAAACACAATCTAAAATATTATAAGGATTCTAGATCTTCATCTACTATTGCATGTCAGTGCTAGTCATGGAATACATTTTCCTTCACAAGAAGGCAATATGGGCAAAATAGGCACAATAGATTTAATAGTTACCACCCTTCTTATTTCAATCAAAGATGTGCAAGTTATACTCACAAGAATCAAAAGTGCAACCAAAATGTGAAGCAACTCAAGTGCTACATTTGTGGAATTATATGGCAACTTGGTAACATATGTCCTTAGAAACAGAAGTCTAATGCACAACAAAATTGGCATTGAGTTCAAGCTTAAGCTATACAACAACAAGTAAATAGTTATCATTGCTATAACCTTGATTGTAATGATGATTGTATTCTATCGATGATTATTATGAAGAATATGAATCTCCTTTGGATGGAAGTATTGAATCATGGGAAGTAGATTTTCCTTCTTTGATGCCTATGACTATGATCCATCTGATGTTTCTTCTATCACATCTTAGAGAGAATGCGATGTTTCCTCTGATTTTGCATCTAACGACTCTTTTAACAATGAAGCTCTAGAAGCACTAGAATTTTATTCCTACCACTCTGATGATTAGTCTTATGCTACATGAGATTTATCTATTGAGTTTTCATATGCCTCCTATGATTCCGATGACATTTACCTTGAGCTTGAAGATTGTGAGACTTTCTTAGAAGAATTTTCCTCAAATAATGATTTAAAAGAATATGGAACTAATGAGTCTTACCCTATTGTATTTGAAGTAGATATATTGGAATCAATTTGTAAGTAAAGAAGATGAGCTTGATAGTAATTCTGATCTTTCTCTTGTAGAAACAATTAATATGCACAGGTTTCTTTCACATATTAAATCCTACTTCCTTTCACATATTAAATCCTACTTCACTTCTCTAAGCTCCTCACAAATTCCTTTAAGAAAAGCCAAAGAAAAGATTAAGCAAGAATTGTTTTCCAATTTGAATGATTTTCCCAAGACTAGACTCTTAACCAATGAAACCATGAAAAAGGTAAATATGTTTGTTCCCCACAAGTTGGAACAAATCATACATCCTCGATCTCTCCAAAAATGCATGGAAGAAACTATCACACATGCATGAACACTCCAAAATGATCTCAATGAACTCAGAGCAGCCATGCTAACTATTGCCAAAGCTTAGTTTATATCTAGGAGATTTCAAGTTGCCTATAGAAATGTAGCTCATGCAAGGTCTTGAATATGATCTCATTATAGGCACATATGCTTTACAAATATTTAGTCCCTTAATACATTTTGGACTAAACCTGTGACATTCACCTACAAAAGAAACCACTATTTCCCTTCTACCTAAATTTGGTAGAACCACATTTACTATCTCACAACTTCTTAATACATTAAAAGATTAGAAGATGGAACAATGGCTACAACATCAATTGCACAAGCATATCAACAGCATTCAAAAACTCAAGGAATAACTTTTGTAAAAAAAGTAAATGAATTGCTTCACCTTGGTCTCATTGAGTCAAAAAACTCACCATGGTCTTGTCAATCATTCTATGTTAAAACAAATATTCGAAATAGAAAAGAGGTAAAAAGGGGCTAATCGTCAACTATAAGCCTCTATACAGATTTTTAATTGGTCATGGACATCCCATCCCCATAAAAGACTTATTAATCACACATATCAAGAAAGGCAAGTTTTTTAGTAATTTTGTCTTAAGTTTGGGTTTTGGCAACAATCGATCAAGGAGAATGATAGATACAAAATAGTTCTTTAAGTTCCACAATGACACTATCAATGGACTGTTTTGCCATTTGGCATCAAAACAATCCCTACATATTTTCAAGGGTGGAATGATTCTATTTATGGCAAGTTTCCATTTTGTCTTGTGTATATAGACATCCTAGTTTTCTTCAAGTCTATTGAGGAGCACTTATCATCTCATGCAATTTTTGGCAGCAATAGCCAATGTAGGAATGTTGCTATCTCTCACTAAATCTATTATATTTCTGTTTACATAGTTCAATTTCTAGGTTTAAAGATTCATCATAAGAGCATGTACTTCTCAAGATAAAAAAATTTCCAAACATCCTACCCAATGTTAACATGCTTCAGCAACTTCTTGGATGCCTGAATTGGATCAGTTCCTCAATGCCAAATTTGGCATTCAATGTTGTTGATCTTTATCCACTCCTTTGACAAAGCAATTTCCATTGGAAACCACATCATATTGAAGCTCTCAAGCAAATCAAAACCCTTGTCTCTCAATTACCACCATTCTCTTTACCATTCAATCACCCTCTTGTCATTTATTGTGATGTTTTTGACATTAGTTGGGGAGTTTTGTGTGAGGAAACTTCGGAGAAAAACATCAACAAAAATTTACAAGTTATCAGATATGCTTTCTGGTATATATACTCCACCTAGAAAAATCACCCATCTTACCAAAGAGAAATTCTTGGAATCATAAAATGTATAAATGCATTTAGAAATTTTATAGAAATTTTCCTTTTTATAGTAAGGACAAATCTCCAACATGTACAAGGGTATCTTATAAAAAAAGCTTCAATGAAGATAGGTAATAAAATACTACTCCAATGGTTAGATGAGCTAGACAACACTTTTTAACATGTAAAAGGAAAAGATTGTCCTAGCAGATCTACTCTCATGAAGGCCATAGACACCAAAGACTGATTTACCATAACTCTCTATCCCGAATTTACTTTCCAAGTGTAAAAGATTCCTCCTTATCTTCACACCATGGAAAGACATTTCCACTTACTTTAAAGATTCTTTGCCTAGTCTAAGCCATAGTGAACCACATTACTTTGTAATCTATATAATGGCTTAGCCAATTCACTTGTAACACATAAGAGAAATACATAGCAGTTCTCTCCTACTCACTCTCTAGTGCATGATCTTCTTTATTTTCTTTCATGCATCTTGCTTTCACCACCATAGCTATGTCTTTCAGCTTATTCTTACTCTCTACTTCTTATGTTTCCATTTAGATGTAGTATGAGCATTGAGTGTATCTTTGATGGGAGTCATGAAAGTTTTCCATCCTTTTTGGAGTTTCTTATTTGAAATAGAGGCTAGTTGGTTGGAAAATTAAGAGAATTGACAAAAAATGAGGACAATGTTTGGGAATTATGGTTAGAAATAGTACTCCTAAAGGGAGATCTCTTTTGTGCGAGACTATGCATAAATCTCAATTCCAAATCTTTTAGTTCTAGTTGCAGACTTTCACATAGTTGAGTAAGAACCACCATTTTATCTATGAGAATAGTGATAGCATATTGAATCCAATTCAAGCTTTGCATTTCAATAGACCATGATGTATTATTTGCAAGTCTTACATTGGCAAAGCCACTTTGTATGTATGTCCTTCATACTAACTCAAATTCCATTGGAATGAAAATCATATTGGTTGCATTTTCAATTAATTTTTTACAATTTTGGCATTAGAGAATGCATTTTCAATTAATGTTTTACAATGTTGGCAAACTTCTTGAAGAACATTTGAGTGATCTCACAAGCTGCACAAAGGAACTTAGAACCAAGTCGTTGTGATGGAGAAACCTTGAGAATAGGCTTGAGTTGCTTAGATCATAAAAGAGGAAGAGATTGGGAAGAGCTGGAAGATGTAGCTTGCAAAGTGGGGATAATGATTGATTTTTCTTATCATTGGAAAGTTTTAAGGGTTGAGGTGACTAAAGCTCTTTTTTTAAAATAGGACCAAATGTCTAGCTACCACTCTTTATGAAGCACCATGTTAGACTAGTTTATGATCTTAGGGAGATATCTTTGAGTTCTATCATCAACTTTCATAATGATCATCTTCCCTTTATCCTTGTAAGTCTTAATACCTTCAATCACTCCAGGGATTGCTAAACACATACTACATAATACCATCCTATATTGAATGGCTAGATGGGCACAAGAAGCATTCATATCCAGACCTATTGTCCTAATGTGAAGCATGAGCATTTCACCTAAATAAGGATCATCTATAGAGATAACATAATTAATCCTAAGCTCAAAGAATATCAAAGCATTTGATAGAGGAGAAACTGTAGCACCTACCATCATATTTGTGGATTCTTTATGAGTGTTTAAGACAATGGCCATGCTTGAAATATTCAACCTTTTCCTAAACAAAGGAATTATTCCTATGGAAATATGACTTGAAAATAAAGGATTTTTTTTTCCAATTTTATGCATTACCAAGGACAAAAGATTCACACTTTGATAATTCTAACTAGTATCTCCAATAGTAAGAATACCATGATCTTTGACATGCAAAGTTGAAGCTCTAAATGTCAAAATACCTCCTTATGCATTAATATTGGCTACTTCAAATTTTGGAAGAATCCACTTCACTTGTGAATTTGCTTCATCCATGAAAATGGTAGAATTACAACTCTTTATTAGTGCTCAAAGAGACCATTCGTTTCAAGATAGAGGCAAAAGAGTTATTACCTTTCATCATTATTAGAGGAATTATTAGGCTAAGGAATTATGCACTCAACCTAGGCCAAAGACTCATAGCCTAACATGCCTCATGCCTTCTAACACCATGGCAATCTGGCAATAAATGGCAATAGTCTCACTAAATGGTTGGAAAGTAGCCCCAAAAACTTCAAACTTAGCTTTTTTTGCACAAAAAAAATTGGTGTGCTCTTGGCCACCTAATAAGCACATGTGTTAAAGGTTTGTTGCATTTCAATAAAAGTTTATGGATTTATGATCACATGATGAACTATGCATATGAAGTTGCATTTACCTAGACTCTATGATTTATAACTCCATGGCTAGTCGCCCCCAATGTCAACACCCTATATGTGAAAAGTTGTAATTGTTCTAACCATGAGACCTTCTACCCTCCTTCTATAGGTTCCTCAAAAACTTCACTAATTGCCATGACCCTGACTACCTTCATCACTACATGTAACTATCTTTGTCTTTTGTCAAATTGTTGGAGCAAGCCCCAACACTCTATGAAGATGGAATGCCCCTGAAAGGTGAGAAGGATCGAAGCTTGCACGCGAGCTATGGCGGGAGAGCAAGAGCAAGAAAGAGAGAGACAAGAAATGGGAACTCCAACGGTCACAATGTGTGACCGGGCCTTCCTTTATTCAAACTGTCATTAAAAGAATAAAGAATAAAGTGACGTGACGGGCGCCCGCCACCTGCAGTGTGCAGTGGCGGGTACTGTCAGTGTAGTAATACACGGGGCGGCACGGCGGAGGCGCCTTTACCCCCAACAACCTCCCACTTAAAGGCGAATCTACCCTAGTGAGAGAGAAAAGAAAAAGAAAAGACAGTACAAATGTACATAGGTACAAGGGATGAGGAAAGGTGACATCTCATCCAACGCCCATCAACCTCCCGAGGAAGGCAAAGCGCTCAGTAGTGAGGCTCTTCGTGAGCAAATCTGTAGGATTCTCGTCAGTGGAGATCTTGACAAGGTCAACAGACCTGTCCTCCACGACACCATGTATAAAGTGATACCTCACCTCAATGTGTTTCGTCTTCGCATGGAAGACCGGATTCTTAGCCAACTGAATGGCACTCATAGAATCCGAATGCAGTGTAGGTGTAGCATCAATCCCAAGGTCAGCAACTAGACGGCCTAACCATATGGCCTCCTTGCAAGCCTCAGTGGCTGCAGCATACTCGGCCTCAGTGGTAGACAAAGCCGTACACTTCTGAACCCTGGACATCCAAGAGATAGCCCCTCCAGCATAGGTGAATACATAGCCAGAAGTGGACTTCCTACTATCTGCATGTCCTGCATAATCGGAGTCAGTGTACCCCACGACCCCTGTATCCTGGCTGCCATAGCAAATACACATATCTGCTGTGCCCTTCAGGTACCTCATGATACCCTTCACGGCATCCCAATGTCTGCTGCCAGGTGTAGCCATATAGCGTGCCACAACACCAACTGCATGTGCAATATCTGGACGAGTGGCTATAATGGCATACATCAAACTGCCCACGGCTGATGCATAAGGGATCTTGGCCATCTCGGCCCTCTACTCATCTGTCTGCGGACAATCGGCCTGTGATACCTTCACATAAGAAGGTAATGGACAGCCAATAGGCTTTACGTCCTGCATGCGGAAGCGCTCAAGGACTTTATGAATGTACTCCCGCTGTGAGAGATACAAAAGTCCCTGATGCCTATCGCGCTTAATGCGCATCCCAAGTATATGTGAGGCCTGTCCCAAATCCTTCATCTCAAAGCTCTTCTTCAGCTGAGATTTAAGAGCATCTAGCTCATCATGAGCTTTCCCTACTATCAGCATATCATCAACATAGAGTACCAAGATAAGCAAACTGCCATCACGGGCTTTCTTCGTGTAAAGACACGGATCCATAGCACTCCTGCTGTAGCCCTGTGACTGCATAAAGGCATCAAACTTATGATACCATTTCCTAGGTGCCTGCTTCAAGCCATACAAGCTCTTCTTCAACTTGCACACTAGGTGCTCCCTGCCAGGTTCTGCAAAGCCCTTAAGCTGATCCATATAGATCTCATCATGCAAGTCCCCATGTAGAAAAGCCGTCTTGACATCCATCTGATATAGATCTAAGTCAAGCTGTGCAACCAAAGCCAAGACTAAGCGCAGGGTGGTCATCTTAACCACAGGAGAGAAGACCTCAGCAAAGTCCACACCATGTTCTTGCTTAAAACCCTTTGCTACCAATCTAGCCTTGTATGCCGGCTTGGGGTGTCCAGGGGTACTTTTCAGCTTGTACACCCACTTGCATGGCAAAGCCTTCTTGCCCTTAGGCAAGGCAACCAAATCCCAAGTCTCATTCTTATGCAGGGAGTCTATCTCAGACTGCATAGCCCTCTCCCAGGAGTGACTGTCACCCCTGCGCATAGCCTCATCATAAGTGAAAGGCTCTCCTGCATCTGTAACCAAAACATAATGCATAGAGGGCTGAAATCTGTCAGGTGGACGTCTATCTCTAGCAGACCGTCTCACCGCAGGCTCTGCTGCCTGTCTAACTACCTGTCCAACATCCTGGCCCTGTGGAGGAACTGCTGCAGGCTGTACTACTGGTTGTGCTGGAGCTTTAGGCTCCTCCTGAAAGATCACTCTGCGGATCTCAACCACCTTCTCAGGCTGCCTGTGCATCTTGTCTTCATGGAAGACGACATCATGGCTGCGTACTATTTTCCGCGCCTGCGGATCCCATAGGCGATAGCCCATCTCTCCTCACTCACCATAGCCAAGGAATATGCATTTAATGCTCTTTGGATCCAATTTACTCCTCTTGTCCTTGGGCACATGGCAGAATGCCTCACATCCAAAGACACGGAGATGCGCATAAGAGGGTGGCTTACCAGCCCAAACTTCCTCTGCAACCTGGAAATCCAATCCACTGGAAGGCGATCGGTTTATGACATGCACTGACGTACTAACTGCCTCAGCCCAAAAACTCGGGGGTAGGCCTGCATGGCTAAGCATAGAGCGCACACGCTCCTGAATAGTCCTGTTCATGCGCTCAGCCAAACCATTCTGGGGTGGGGTGTAAGGGGTGGTCAACTGACGCTTAATACCCCTGTCATCACAAAACTGCTCAAAAGCATGCGAGACATATTCTCCCCCAATATTTGTCCTAAGGCATTTCAGCCTATACCCAGATCTGGTTCTCAACAAGAGCAAGCCATCTCTGAAAAATTGCCAAGACATCGGACTTCTGCTTTATGGGATAAGCCCACACTTTCCTAGAAAAATCATCAATGAAGGTAACGAAGTACTTCGCGCCACCCATAGACATGCAAGGCATAGGCCCACAAACATCGGAATGCACCAATGCCAAGGGCTCACTCATGCGTGGCCTACCCGATTTCTTATGCGTAGACCTATTCTGCTTACCATAAAGACAATGATCACACGAGTCAAAACATGCATAATCCAAAGGCGGAAGATACTGCAAACCAGATAACATTTTCATTCCTTTCAAAGACATATGCCCCAAACGGGCATGCCAAAGTGATACATGTGGGATAGAGCCCACTGCCAAAACATGGTCTACAGAAGACCCATATACAACAAGAGGATAGAGGCTGCCAGCCTTGGCGCCTCTAGCAAGCACAAGTCTGCCTTTGGTAATCTTCCAGGCAGAATCCCCAAAACAGACATGAAATCCTGCATCATCCAACTGTCCTGCAGACATAAGACTACGCGTAAGCGCAGGTACATGACGTACATCCCTGAGCAAAAAGGAACTGCCAGTGGAAAACTGCAACTGAATATCTCCACAGCCCACAATATCAAGAGACCTGTCATCTCCAAGTCTGACTGATCCAGACACAGTACGGTAAGAGTGAAACCACTCACGGTAAGGCGTCACATGGAAGGACGCACCTGAATCCAATAACCAGCACTGTGCATACATACTAGGTGTCTCAGTCAAGTGTGAAGCATTAGAAGAACTAGCTGCAAGTATAAACTCATCACCACCATCGGACTCTTCAGTAAGCGTGACATTAATTTCCTCAATCTTGACGTTGGACTTCGCAGGTACTATGCTGCGATCAGATGACTTCTCCTGCACTTTATCTTTTCCCTTATCCTTGCGCTTCTCATTGCGCAACTCATGACACTGTGGTCTAATATGGCCCTTTTTCCCACAATGATGACAAGTGACATTTGCATTGCGTCCACGCGACTTACTACGCGACTTGCCACCACGAGATTTAGACCGACCCTTCTGCGAGTCACGGCCTCGGCCATTACCACGGTCATACCTGTCATTCCTGCCTCTAACTGTCAAAGCATGACTACCACGAAAGGCATCCAAGTTTTTGCGATTCACCTCTTCCTGAAGAAGAGCACTCTCAACATCTGCCAATTTTAGAGTAGCACTAGAGGCACAAAGAGCAGTGCGGAATACATCCCATGACTCATTCAGAGTTCCAAGCAAGAAAAGAGGAGTTACTTCCTCTCCAAAGGTGATATCCTGCGAAGTCAGGTTCTTCAGTATAGCATGGAACTGGCTCAAGTGAGCAGACATAGTCGCATTATCCTTCATGCGCAGATCCATAAGCTGCTTCAACCAGTACATCTGACTCGCCGGACTTTTCTTATCATAAAGATTCTTGATCTTATTCCATAGATCCCATGCACTCTGTGCTTCCTCAAATACATTATAATGTACCTGTTCAGTGAGAGACAATACAATCGTGGACTTGCATAGCTCATCAAGTTCAAGCCAGTCGTCATTGTCCATAGTTTCAGGCTGCTCCCCACTCAACCGAAGTGGCTTAATCTGAGATTTCTGCACCAAAACCTGCCATATTTGACTCTTCCAGTAAGAGTAGTTGGTACCATCCAACTTTGTAATGTTAAAGATGGCACTATCATGCGAAGATGACGCCATTATGCAGGCTGGAAATGCCCAAACAGTCCAAAACTGCTTGCTGTTTTACTGCAGAAACTGCCCAAAAATGACCAAAACGGGGTCCAAAGGGCGAGCAAAGTGTGCCAAAAGTGGCTGCCCACTTAGTACTAGGTGCGGTACACCAAATCAGGATATTTCAGCATGAAAAGTACACCTCAGTCCACCAATAACTGCTCGCTGTAATAAATTGCAGGTATGCAGTCTAGAGAGCAAACTGTCCCAAAATAGGATCCAATGTCAAGCAAACAATGCTAGGTCCAAAGCTGGCATGAAATGGACATAAGCAAGGCCAATGACAGTGAAAAGAACATGAGCTCAACACCAAGCATGTCAAAATAACATCTGCCAGTGAAAGGCACACCCCCAGACACTCTAGGCAAAGTGTTCCTGTAACTGCCAAAACCTGACACAAATAGGTATCTGCTCAAAGAGAAAGATCCAAATATGAGACTCAGCTCATAAGCATCCTGTGAACCAAGAGTACATCAATGCATATCCATAAAGATCGGAGTATGATCCCAAAGTCTCAATGTGTATGTAGCTGCTCAAGACATAAACTGCTCCAAATACATGTAAGTGCTCCAATAGCATGCAACTGTCAAAGGTCAAGAAAGCATGTAAAATGCTCCCACTGGCACAAAGTACAAAGCAAGCTCAGAAGCTCAAACAACCCAAGAGAAAGCACCAGTGATAAGTGACCCTGTCAATGCATCAAGCGCATCCGAGAGAGCATGACATACATGAAGCACCGGTCGTATTAACCATGAAGCAATACATAAGCCCAAATAAGCTCTCGGTCAACTCAATGACATCCAAATAGCAACCAAGATCAGTGATCAAGTAAGCCGGGAATGCTCAAATACATCCAAATCCAAGCTCCAAATATCGGTATGGCATACACGAACCAAATAGCATATGTCACGAACCAAAGCATGTAATGCAAAAGCCTAACTGTCAAGCAGAGACATGAGGCATAGGCGGTCCACGAGCATGCCGAGTCAGTCCAAATGCCAATGAAGACGGAGCTAATGCGAAGCTCAAAAGCATCCCATAATCTCATACATATGCTCCAAGTCGTCCCCAAATGTCAGAGATATCATGCCAAAGCTCAAAGCATACATCCGGTATCGGTAGGTAAGTGCCAAAGCATGTAAAGTACCTTCAGCCCACTGTTATTCCAGCATGTATTTACTGTTCTAAACAGTAGATTTCAGCCCCAAATTCAAGCCAAAATCATGGTCAAACCAAATGCATACATCCCCAATACATCCGGGTAGGAAGTAGACCGCATACGGGCATCAAACAAGGTAACCGGAGTAGAGTATAAGCATTAAATGCCAATGCCAAGTGTGGCTGCCCTGTTGCCAGCACTGTATAACAGTAAATAACAGTCCCAAATCAGCCAATATTTCAAGCCAAAATCATGGCATAATCATGTGCATACATTCCCAAGGCACTAGGCATCATGTAGACCGCATACGGGCATCAAATAGCACAACCGGAATGGAGTATAAGCAACAAATGCTAATGCCAATGGTGCTGCCCTGTTTTCAGCCTGTTATGACAGTTTATGACAGTCCCAAATCTGAAGAAATCAGCCCCGAAAGATCAAGACCAATGCCCAAATCTTGAATGACATCAAACATGAAGTCTATAGCCCTCTTGATCAAGGTAGAGAGCAAGAAGCAATGGCCAAGTGTGGAGCTGAAGTAGATGAGTGCTCACAGCCTGGAAAAAATGATGCAATCTGCCCTGTTGGTGCTGAACTTGCTGCTGCTCCACATGGGCTGAAAAGGGGGTAATGGGGGGCTCAATGATGGCCCAAGGTAGGCACATACCAAGCCATGAAGGCCCAATGCAAAGGGGAGGGAAGATATGAGCTATGGAGCTCAAGAAGAGTGGCTGCCCTTTGTTCCTGCCCTGTTTCAATCTGAGAATACACTCAAATGCCTGCAAATGCTGAAGCAATACCTCAAGGGCAAGGCCCTGATGAAGCTCAAGAAGGCCAGGATGGAGCTCGGGAAGCCGGGGAGAGTCGGGAGCTCAAGAGGTCGGCTATGGCTGCCGGGATGGAGACCCAATGCGTGAAGTGAGTTGATGCGAAGGTCGGGAAGCACCGAGTCGAGCTCGAGCAAGAGAATGCCAAGCTCTGATACCAGTTGAAAGGTGAGAAGGATCGAAGCTTGCACGCGAGCTATGGCGGGAGAGCAAGAGCAAGAAAGAGAGAGACAAGAAATGGGAACTCCAACGGTCACAATGTGTGACCGGGCCTTCCTTTATTCAAACTGTCACTAAAAGAATAAAGAATAAAGTGACGTGACGGGCGCCCGCCACCTGCAGTGTGCAGTGGCGGGTACTGTCAGTGTAGTAATACACGGGGCGGCACGGCGGAGGCGCCTTTACCCCCAACAGCCCCCACTATTCTCTCACATCAACACATGCACAAATAGAGTGGCCATGATTTGACTATATCTATGTGATGCAAGCAGAAGAATGAAGGGAGTACCAAAAAAAGATGAGGAACACTTTTTTCCAATGCAAGTGCTATAATTTCATCTAAGAAAAATAATTGTAATTGTTTCTTCAAAAAAATTTGTGTTCGATGTGAAATTGAGGGCCGAGCTCAATCCCATGCAAATTGTAAGTATTTTAGCTTGGACTTGAGCCTCAGTTGAATCCCAAAATACATGTAATGTAAACTCCAAAGAAAAGGCTACAAAAGTGGGTTGGATGCCCAAAAAGGGTGGAAAACCTAGAGACCTTGTGTAAAAAACCTTATGGACTTCTTATTATTGCTTATTCTTTAATGTTATTGTGAGAGTGAAGGAGATGGAGAGAGTGAATGTGAAGGGACATGGTGCAAAGAAGCTCTTACTATTCCTATTTTCTTGTTCTTTCCTTTCATGGTGAGAAATGAGGTCAAGAGAGTGTGCATGAGGTAGAGTTGAGAGGGAGTGAGAATGTGTGTGAAGCTCACTTGCTCTACTTCCACTCTTCTACTTCATACTTTCCTCTTCACATTGCATGAAAAGGTGGACGAGAGGATGTGGAGAAACCAAGGAGCATCGCCTAAACTTTTGAGACTTCTCTTGCCCATCTTCATTTTCTAAAACCCCTCACTTATATTAGTGTTGCCTACTTTACTACTTATTTTAGTGATGCTTATGCCATTGGTTATAATTTTAACTCACAAGAGCCTCACAATTGGTGTTTGTAAGACCAAAGGGCTTGTAGCCCAAGAGCCCTATTTATACTAGAGTCAAGAAGGTAAAGGGTGAAGCTTCTACATATTAGATGACATAAGCATTGACATAAATAACTACATAGAGATATACACCCTAGGCACTCAAGGCCACTTAGGGCATTATATAGTATTTAGCACTCTAACTTAATCACATTACGCATACACTCACCATACTAATAGCACTATCACATGCACAACTTTGGCAAGCCTTAGACATAAATGCATCAATTTTCACTTTTCTCCAAATAACAATTGGAAGAAGAATTGAATATAAGCCATCATGATAGAATGACATATTCGAAGACAAACCATTAAGGGGATGGTTTTCAATAGTCTATTTTAGCACAAAGTATTGCACATTCCAACCAATCATCCATGTTGGAGAAATATTCTTAGACAAATGGTAACCCAAATGATGAACAATGTAGTTGATACCAAGTCAAAATAAATGATGCAATTTTTGTTCAGACATTGCAAGTAACAAAGGATTCCCATTTCATGAGAAAGAGAGAACAAGCATAACCAAGGAACGAGCAACTATAAGACCAAGTACATCAACTAAGAAAATCCATGATCACACTTAATATTGCAATATCTTGTGAGTATCTCAGTCAATGCCAATGTAAAGAACCAAATAGTAAGTGCTCCATGCATAGGAAATCTAGACTTGAATAAAATCAAAGAAACATAGGACAAATATCCCAAGGAAAAATACTAGAATATATTAACAGGTTGAGAAGTAGACAAATTTCTTCTCAACTAAGTTGATGTTTGCCCTTGGATGTAGACAAAAAAAGGCTCAAACATACACATTTTATCTATGTTAAGGAGGCAATCATATCTCCAAAAATTTCAAACCAATAGGAGCACTCCCAAATGCAAAAAAAAAAAAAGAAACAAACAAGCAACCACACTGGTAGTAACCTTGCAACCCAAATGTAGCAAAGCTTCAAAAAAATATCATGGCATTGCCAAGTTTGCATGATATCTACGACTTGACAATGACTGGTGAAACAACTTAGACTATGCTAGTACATTAAATCATGGACAATCTCATCAAGATCCAAACTTAGAAGATATAATACATGTGCTTGTAGGGGAGATACATTGCATGCTTTGCTTCTCCCTTCTAAAAATCTAGGCAAGAGCAACTCAGAAACTCTAATAATGTCACAATGTAATGCATCCCTACTACCTAAGATCCCTTCGTATCAATATGAAACATGTGGCACTCATTGCAAATGATGATTTCCTCTCTCAAAACAGAGGTAATAATAGAGCGACCTTTATCTACATTATCTCTAGACTCTTTGGTCATCTTGGAATGCCAATGAACACCTTTTCCACCTCAGTAATTAGTAAGCATAGAAGAACTTATGCCACATTAAGAAGGGCACACCCCCATGGTAGCAAGAGATGTCATATGGAACACCATATCCCTCTCTGATAATAATCTCATTGTCTCCAAATCTACCATCTCTTCCAATGATAGATGTGTACCTAGCAAACAAGCCATACACCAAATTTCTTGTAAGCCTAGCCTAGTCCTAGTATATCCACCCACTAAGTGTGCATTAGCATGTGCACTTTGTAGTACAACCATGGGGAGGTCAACTATTGTTGCCTCATATAGAGTCAAGTGCTTTGTATACCCAACAATTGCTCTCATACTAGAGTGCTTCATCTCTCCTAAACTTGTTATGGGGAGAAATGGACCATTCTCTTGTTGAGCTGAGTAAGCCAAGTCTTAAGGGCCAGCAACTCACCCTCAATTGCTTGACCTTTTCTCCACCACAATTGCAAAGCACGCTTGTAATTCCTTCCTGCAACCTCTGAATCTACATCTCACCATCTTCAAAAAAGCACTTTGTGCTCCCATGAAAAGGTTCTCTAACATAATGCTTTGTGTGTTTCACCATACTTTGTTCCCAATGGAAGGAGCAAGATCTCTCCTTGTAAGATTGAGGCTTGCCATTCAAATAAATTGAATCCATTGCATTCTAATTTGCACTAGCTTCATCTCCAATTGGTTGGGACCAAACTTCTCACCAAGCAAGCCAAGTCTCAAGGGCCGGAAACTCACCCTCAATTGCATGACCTTTTCTCCACCATTGCTACAAAGCATGCTTGCATTTCCTTACTGCAACCTTTGAATCTGCATCCCTCCATCTTTGACAAAGCACTTTGTGCTCCCTCATGTTGGAAAGGTGCTCTAACATAATGCTTTGTGTGTTTCACCGTACTTTGTTTCCAATGGAAGGAGAAAGATCTCTCCTTGTGAGGTTGAGGCTTGCCATTGAAGTAACGCACTACATTCCGATTTGCACTAGCTTCATCTGCCCCATGAAACCCCTAAACTCTGGTTTCTCATAACCATTTTTCAATAGCACATCATTCAATATCTTTCAATAGCACATCATTCAATATCCTCCAAAATTCTTTTTGAGCATTCTTGTCCTAAACTTTGAACTCACATGTCATAATGGTTAGCAGCTCCTGAAGAAATGGATTGTAAACATGAGCTCCCATGGTTGACCATCCTGCCACATGATGCACATGGTCAAAGTGGACCCACATATCTTGCAAATTACCACCTAGCCGCATTTGATTCACAAGATCCACACCACTGGCTACGGCCAATTTCAACATCTTGAAGACATGTGGAGAATATTATGTATGAAAGGGTAACCAATCTTATTCTTCAAATCTAGGATTACCTCAAGCCCTTTGCATCCATCCCCATTCATTCCTCTTGCCTCTTGAATACATCGTTCTATCCTCTTTTTGTTATTTAGGGATGTGACAACTTAAAGCAACTCATTCAACTCATGCTCACTAAACCTTGCACCCTTTGAGTGATATTCCCTCTTTATGATGTTCATGTGATAATTGTTTGTTAGGATTCTTGACTGCAACCTCTCTAGGCCAATCTATATATTTCAATATGTGTGTAGGCTAGTAATATGATACCTTTCAACAAATCATTAAAATTCTAGACACAGTACTAGCTACAACATGTTTGATTTTTAAAACTTCCTTATCCTATTAGGATGTCAATGGACTCCTTCAAAAAGCGTACTATCATTAGAATGTCAATGGAATCCTTCAAAGAGAGAGAGAGAGATTTACTCTTTTGAGAGAAAGATATAGAGCACCAATAGGCATCTCCTCACCCCCCTCGGCATCATGCCTAGTAGCTACATTGTAGTACACTTGCCACCACAATCCATACCTTGCTTCATTCTCCACACACGTATCTTATGGTCCTCATGTGGAGTGAACACTCTGTCATGATCTATTGCCACACCACAACTTCAATGACACCAGCTACAACTTTTCCCATTGTAGAAAGATGGTGACCTAAAGAGGAGAGATGTTCATTGCAAGAAAAAGTAGAGAGGCCTTGTTGATCAAAGCAATGATGAATTTGAGAGACCATAAGTGAACCTACCACTAAAGCAGCTTCCATAGTTTACGTACTACACTGACTGTCATTCAAGACCATGATACATTTGTAAGTTACCATTGTACTGCTACTACTAGGGGTAGGCTTCACTACTTCTGTTGTAGATAAGATGGCAATTTGGACTCTCATGCAGCTCTTCAACACATTAGAGAGCATGCCTATCATCATATTCATCTCCTGAAGCAAGCATCAATGTCCACAGTCATATGTGTGCTTGTGGGGCGAAGACTGTTTTAGAGGGTCAAGAAGGTTCTATCCACATTCAAGTTTTTGAGGGGATCAAGATAGTTTAGAGCAAACTTGCAAGTCAAATTTCCCGAATATTTTGTTTGTAGGCATATGAATGCTTACATTTCATGTGGCTATTAAGTCTCTCATAGCTGGCCTTTCATCATATCAAAAAACTTGCATTTAAGCTAGTGGTGCAACTTATACCTACGCACTACACCCTGCATCGGCATAAGGTGTTTTGGATAGAGGATAAACCTCTTTGTCCATACCATCATCCCTATGTATAGCACTTGTAATAGTTTGGAGCTTACTCGTAATAGCAAGTTTAGGGAATGTGGATGCATGTGCAACAGCCTAATACATCCAACTGGAACAACAATGTGATGGAGTTCAATAAGGGCAATTAGAGTGAGCTCTTGTAAAAGAATTGTGCATGGAATGGGCGAGTGTTTCTCTTGTTTAATTTTGAGCATACTTCCTACCATGTGCAACTAGAGAGATCACGATTTGTTCATCCCTTATGAGTTCTTTGCATGTGCAACTAACATGATCATGATTCACCCACACACACATCTTGGAGACTCCATGTATGGTGCAAGAGCATCTTCATGACTTGCAAGACCCAGAGGGCCAAGGGCACTTCCTTGTCTTATTGCCATTAATCCATTAGTCCATTGGCATGTCATCTCGTTTGTCTATTAGTATGCTAGTTACTTGGCATGTGAGGTAAGCCCTAAGGAAATGTGTAGGATTATGGAGCCTACCCTAAGATTGCAAGGTATTTTACTGTGGGCTTACGAGGACTAAACTCCTAGCTCGAGTGTCAATATATATATCCCTAGGAAACAACTAATATTGATTTCTTTACCCAAGATATGTGTAGGTTCAATGCCTATGGTTGTGGTCACTAGGTGATCCTAGGGATTAGCTAACACTCATGCGAGGCGATCTAAATGGATGCCATGTACATGTTGGTCTTTAACCCCATTATGTGAGTGATTTGGCTACTTGTTTGACAAGACAAAATCCAAAACTTGGTGGATTCCATGTCTTAGGAAAAAGGTCAAAAAAATGGCTTAATACAAAAGCATTGCTTCAATTGTGCTAAACACTCAAAAATCACAATCGTGAATCACAATTATAAATCTTTTGGACCACATAATCATCGAATTGTTTTAATTTTGTATGCCGATGCAATGGATGTATTCTCTAGTGTTACTTGTCCTATCATATATGCTTTGGATAATTATTGAGGTGTATGCTTTAGACAATTATGCTTTAAAACATGTAAGGAAAGTCAAGAAGGATTATCGATCATCTTCGCATTGTTGCATCCTCTAGTTGCAATGCTCTTACTTAATCAAAATTGTCCAATTATTGGAATATGAACATAGAGCCTTTCATTGTGTTAGTATCATTTAAATGTCAACTGGTGAACTTTGTTTTTTGACAAGGATGTGGGTTTGGAAAAGATAACGATATCTTTTTTCCTCGATTTGCAAGTTGCAAGGGTTTCAGTTGTTCAATGCCTCCACGAAGAAGGTGCCAATTGGTGGCTGTGTATATTTCTTTTTTGAGTACAATTATCAATATAAAATTTAAGCCATCCTTATGTGCTTGGGTCTTGTTTTTTGGTAGTTTGACCATGTCTCTATAGAGAGGAGGGGGCAAAAAGAGGAGAAGGGGTGGGAGGACCTCCCTTGATATGATAGTGGAAGATGTGCAAGACTAATGTGATGGTCAAGCAAGTGGATCATCTTGATGAGGAGCATGTACATATCCGAATCCTATTGTTGATTTCTTGGAGTCACAATTGCAAATTATACCTTGTGTGGTGGTTCACCCTAAGGTGGTAAATGAGGATAATACAAAAAGTGAAGATGGTATGAGTATGTTCTTAGGTGAGGACATATTGAAGAAGACATGAGTAGTTAGTTGCTATGATTACCCTTCTATACACTTGTGTAGAATTCTTTTCTATGCCAAGGTCCACAATCTAAGGGATGATATTTCAATACTAAAGATAGCCTTTGGGAAGGAGGGTTATGTCACTAAGAAGGGGGTGTTCATTGTCTAAGTTTTCACCCATGCTAGCAAGGTGACATTAGTGACTGATGAGATTATAGCAAGATAGGATCCTATTCAAAAGGAAGTAAATGAGAAGTTTAAGTAAGAGCTTTTGAGAGATCCTCGCTTGAATTGGATGTTTGGTCATATGCTTTATGTGTAGGAAGGCAATCACCACACTATTGCTTTGACTAGGCCATCTATGATGAGTGGTTCCTTCTACAAAGACAAAAACATGTACAAATGCTCTCCGTTGTGATTGATCCATAGAATATCTGTGAGATTTCCCTTCTTTCGTGATCTTAGAGGATGAACTTGAAATAATTTGTTTGTGTTGTAAGCCATATGCTTAATTTAGTGTATCTTTCTATTTATTATAAAACATTGTCCCATGCATTGGTTCTGTAGCCTCAACATATATGCGCTTGTTGCCACATCATTGAGGGATGAGCTCATGAATACCTACAATATTTGCACAACCAACCCAAATGATTATCTTAAGGAGTTACCACCATGGGATATTGCTTTGATTGGTAAGATATTGATGAGGCACACAAAAGATGTTGAGCCTTGGTTCCCCTTGACAAGGAAGTACCTTGCAAAACTAGTTTACAATGTGGGTTTCTTTGCTTTAGGTTTTAACATTGTGTTAGTTGGCATGTGTGGTGAAGGCATAATCTTCATTTGCTCTACACGTCCAAATGAAAAATGACCTTTAAAAGAAGTTGGATCCCTTGCATTCCTCTATAGCACCCATTCAATTTCAAAAACTAGAGGCAAAAGAGACGAAAGAGTTGTCTCAAAAATACAGTGATAGAGTTGGGATGGCGAAACCATGCATTCTCCTTTGTGATCTATTGTTCTTACTTTTCAAGCTTTTCATTTGAGTGCTTACCATAATAAATCTGCACCTACACACTAGATTCGAAAGGAGTTTGCAATAAATCAACACTAGGACTGGTTTCTAAAAGAAGATTGCTTGTTCTTTCTTTTGATGTTGACATTTGGATATCGTTGTTTTGCCAATGAGTCTCCTAAAGTGTGGACCTGAGCCTTGGTGATGAGAAGTTCTGTCACTGAGGTGGAATGTTGAGATGTTATTCATATGGCTGCCTAAAGAGTGCTATACAGGTGAGCGTTTATATTTCTTTGATAACTTGGTTTTGATTTTTGTTGACACCACTATTGAGATCTCCTTCTTTATGGTAGGTTTTTTACATTCTTAAGGGAACGTGGCCACTTGCCTTCCCTTCCTATGGCAAAGTAAGACTTGGGTGTCTCTTGCTAATGAAGCAACAACAATGTACACTCTTGATATGCAATTTCTCTCATATTGGAGCTAGAGAACTATGCACTGTGGATTGATATGAGCAAAGGGGAGTTTTTGGAGAGAGAAAGAGGGCTTCAAAAGCATGTGCAACAAGATGATGAGGAGATGACCTTGAGTTTGAGAGGTAACTTGGGTTTGTTGTTGCTTTTACATGTTGTCACTTGGCTTTCGGAGGATAGGTTGAGAATCCTTAGTGTGGTTTCGGTGTATGTTGCACCACATGGAAAGGAGTGTCAAGATGATGAGATCATGGTCATGCAAGAGGGTTTTCCATGATACAAGCAATACCATGAATGATGAGGATGATTTCATTACAAGTGACCAAATATCTCCGTTGTGTGTTGGGCTATTTGTCTTTTCTAGCTTGTTCATAGATGCAAGGTTGTTGACCAGTGAGTGTGTAGGTGCTAGATCAGGCACACACGTGGCCAAAAAGACCACTACTTTTACTTTTGTTTGGACACATGACTATGCTTTTGTGCCATCTGGTAGTGGTTTCTCTGTTTGCCATTATTACGGTTGATTATGTCACGATTGGGAGAGATTTCGTGTGTGGGATAAAGAACCCACTATACATGTAGGTCCAAGAGCACATGAGGGCTAGTTATCCAAAGGGCAAGAGAGTAGAGCCACAATGGGAAAAGTGTTGGTTGTGGGCTGCAAACATGGTTTTCTTGGATCTTCCATTTGGTGGCATGCTTTATGGATCCCCATTATGTTGATCGGCTATCAAAGGACCATGTGCATTTTGGTATATGTGTGGTTGCTACCTCATTATCAGATTATGTATGGTTATTTGGTAATGTTCTCCACTATAGGTTATGTGTTTTTATAATGCTTTTTGCAGGATGTAGTGTTTCAATTAGCCATGTGCTTACTTATATCAAATTTGTGTTTTGTAGGACATTGTGTGGGATGGGTAGAGAGATATGCACACATATCTATTTTGGATATATGGCATCATATCCTAGTGTTGCATCATTCACCTTATGGCTATATGGAGTTAGTAAGTGCTAGAGTGGAGGTACTCTTCACACTAGAAACATTTGATTTTGACAATACTTTTATGGCATGAGGTAATCCGTTAATGATTTGATTGTTGCTATGTAGTGTTCTATCTCCATGTTGTTTTTTATGAAGACATGGATATGAGCCACCTATGTATTTGGATTCTAATTGTCCTATGTTTGAGGTGCTTCAACTCGGACCCTCAAACTCAGTTGTCTACCACTTACCTCCTAATAGCAGAGCACGTGATAGTAGTGGGGATGATTTGAGTGGGCCCATGCAGAGGAGCTACGCATTTGTGTGGCATGTTGCTTGGAGCTTCTTTATTGTGATGGGGGGATCACCCTCGAGTTGGGTTGTAGTACTAGTAGGGAATGTTTTGGTAGGAGTGTCTCCATATGATGACCAATAAGCATTTGGCTTGCTTTGATATGTGGTAGTGCTAGTAGGGAATTTTTGTTGCTTTTATTTTTTGGTATCTATGTGGTTTCTTGGCATGAATAATATTGGGTGTTTCGGTTTGTTCAAAAGGAGTGAGCAAAGATAGTTATGAATTAGACTTGTTTGCTTGTAGATTGTTTGTTTGCGATTCCTTTGGAGTAAATGTGAATACCCTTTTGCTTCATTTTTCTATAGTGTTTTGTCGGAGTATGCAAAGACTATAGCAAGAAATATGGCTCAAGATCCACTTTGAAACCAACAAATGAATGAGCTTCATTAGAGAAGATGCATTTTGTAAGATGATAAGAGCATAGAAGGTGATGATATTGTTTGGATTGATGTTGAGGATGCATATGACATTGTATGTTAAAAAAAGGATTTCTTGAAATATAAAGTTAACAACTTTGACATCAATCTTTTGCATGCTGTGGGATCATTTTATTATATTTGTTGTGCTAATTTTGGTCCAATCTTTAGCTCTTTAGTGCTATAAAGTCACTTCTTCTTATTGCTCATCCCATGTCGCTCATTGTTTGGGATACCTCCAAGTAACATTGATAGACAACAATTAACTTCCTAACAAGTAAAAAGTTCAAAAGTTCCCAATGCTCTTTTTAGGGAAGAAATAGGAATCATAAGTATATTCTTCTAAAAGAAAGTGTCAACTATCATGTAAAATCAAGCAGTGCAAATCACTCTAGTAGCTATGTGATGATCTAGATATTTACCGAATAGGTGAGTAGCCACTACATACAAAAAGGCAATCAAAGGAAAGCCATGTCTCATTCATCTTCTCAAAGTTTACCAAAGTTGATAAGTTTCCCCACAAGTTGATGAGTTTATTGAAGAGTTGACAAGTTTCCCAACAAGTTGACAAAATAGATTTGAGGGGTTAAGTTCGATAGGTTACATGTTTAACCCATTGAGGTGGATGAGTTTTTCTCTTTTTAGATTGACAAGTTTAAGTTGATGGGTTTAGATCGACAAGTTTGTGTTGAGAGGTTTGGGTTGACAAGTTAGGATCTACAAGTTGAGGTTGATAGGTGGGTTTTACATTATGAATTTAATTCAAAAATTTGAGTTTGAAAAGTTGATTTTGGCAAGTTTAAGCTAAACAAAACAATTTATTCATGCACCTTTCCAAGTTGATGCACAAGCACCCATCATATTCCTCGACATGAGCACATGGGAAACTACACAATCGATGTGTCCTTGTCTTGACAACCAAATGAAAAATGTAGTGTTCACATGCCAAACATGGGATCACAGACATGCCTTATTGTTTCAAGGGTTGGAGTCATGAAGTCACGGTTATCTCTCACCTAGCCTATTCACACACACATGATACACAACAAACTAACCTACCAATGATAGACTGGATCAAGGTGGTTATAGTGAGCATTCTTACCAACACTTACCACATTTTAGCTGCAATATGTTATCAAGTCTCACTCCACAATTCACACATACGGCTAGTTGTTCACCTTCTCACTCATGTCATTGCCATGCCTATATGAACCACCAAGGATAGCTCAAGGAGATGAAGAGAGATAAGGAAAATTTCACTTACCATATTCATTGCTTCCTCATGTCTCCAATCTCTCACACTTTCACTATCACTTAAGTTGCTATAAGAGAATACATTAAAAAGAAGAAAAAGGTGCACAAGATTCTCACTTAATGTCACTCGCTCTCTCCCTTAGCCCCACTCTCTCCCTTGCCAAGAAAAGGTAACACAAGCATGAAGGCCCTAAGTTTGCACACACATGAATAGCCCTTTCCATTATCCCTAATCCCTTCTATACAAAACTTTGAGGGTTTTCTATCCTTTTGGGTATTCAGCCCACACTTCTGGCCTCTAGGTCATCCACACTTGCATGCACTTGGATATTTACATGAAGATCACTTGATTTTTCAAAATAATAACTATAATTTGTACAGAGTGAGCCTAGTCCTAATTTTCCATTGACAAACATATTCAAATAAGATAGTTGCTACATGGTACATAATTTTAAAAAAAGTTTGCACATTATTTGCATATGCTTTTACTTCTTTGCATGCTTGCTCCATTTCAAGGCAATGGTTTAACATTGTAGAAAGGAAAGAGCATATGCATGATATAGAGTTAGAGTTCAAGGTGGAGGGAGTCAACAATTGCAAGGGAGGGCCTATTGATTGTGAAGTGCTAAAGGGGGGGTATTTGAGGGGGGGGGGGGGGGGGGGAGCATAGAAGAAGCCCATTGAATTTGCTAATTATGAAGTGCTAAAGGGGAAGTTAGAGGGAGAGAAGGAACCCATTGAGCTTATTATGTGTGGAGAGCTGAAGGGGGAGTTGGAGGGAGAGAAGAAGCCCATTGTAGGATCTATAGAAAATGAACGTCAACTAGGTGAAGATGATGCTCCTCTATAGAGATTTTTAATGTAAAAGAAACAAAGCACTCCCATATGCATATGCTAAGATGCATGCATGCAAGATATAATATATCTATAAGCACTACATGACATTGTATCTCAATCTTTTATTGTAAGTGTAATATGAAATTTGATTTTCGGTTTTTGTTTGAGTCCAACTATTTGTTGGTATCTTTCACATAACTTATTTCTTAATTTATTTTATAGCCACAAGGCATCGGTGGATTAGCACAATATTGTAGAAAGTAAGCTTTCAAATGATTTTCTACATTAAAAAGGAGATTTAATTGTTGCTATCAATGGGATGCTCTTGAAGGATTGAAAATTCCAAAAAGAGGAATGGCTCTTGGAGGACTCAAAACTAATCTAGGTTCATAGAGCATGTTACTGTATGGTGAGGGTTGATGTGGGGCTTCTTGAGCAAGTATCATGATTTGGAATCAATTGTGGAAAAGCATGTGATATAACATAAAAGCTAATTATGTATTACTTTAAGTTGTAACCTAAGGATAGTGGTATGTATCACTGTATATGATTGCACTCTCATGGAATAATAAGTTATTTTGGATTGCATTTACTTTTGCAAAAATTCAAGGGCATTGTTTTGGCTCGTCAAATTTGTCTTTAAAACTAGGCTGATTGTTTTGGAAAAGAGATAGTTTACTTATCCAAAGATAAATTGGCTTGACTCTTATGGAATAGTCAAAGTGATTGCTTGGTTGAAAATATGAAAAAGGGGATGTTTTTCCAGTTGATAGGTTGATTGTTTTTGTTGTATACTTATACCAAAGTTCTTGTGCCCTCATGGGGAGATTTTTGATTATACACTAAACCTCCCCCAAGGTTAGTGGTGGGAGCCCTTTATTGATGGGCACAACGCTACTAGAGGGGGATCTAATTGTAAATCCCTTGGGTGGGCCAATCTAACCCCTACAAGCCCAGGATGGACTTTTTAGAAGGCCTTGATACTACATGATGATAGATTGATGGGTTGTGTGCTAGAGATTTGGATAGAGTCCCAAATTAAAGGATGGATTGCAAGGCTAGCATTGTATCTTAGAAAAGGTGCAAGATAAATACATTATTTTGTAACAACTACTTTCAATGACATTGTCTTTGTGTTTATGATGGTAAATTGCATGAAGGAACTAGTGTTTAAATAAATGGTTAGTTAATGAAGCTATCTTTGCATGTCAAATATAATAATGTTAGGATAATTAGATAACTAAAATACACCCTCAAGAAAAGTAATAGGGCGAGATCTGCGACGGGTCCTACAGATGGGTGGTCTCAATGAGCCAAGAGATTTCCTTCAAGGTGATGTAATTAGGAAAGAGTAGAGTGCTTGACTATCTAGTATATCTTTCATCCTGATCAATGTTGTTTTTAGGGGACTGAAGTCAAGATTATATGAGTAGAGGGATCAATGTATATCACTCCCTCTTGCTTTCACTCTCTTTGAACCAAGTGTAGCATTGGTTTTCTTTAGTTTGAGTTGACTTGTGAATGTAGTGGCTCATGGATCAACACTAGTAAAGCTAAGAGATGACCTTAGAACTGAATTAGGGACCCGAATTCAAGTCAATTCTTATGAGTTATGGTTGAGACCTTTCATTGCAAAGTGGACTCAAAGAGCCTAGGTGTTCTAGTAAGTACTAGGCGATTTCAATTAGGATAATCTCTTGATGGGCCATTACGTCGTGTTGCTGAAGCATCCTTTATCAAACACATTACATGTGGTATCACCCAAAGGCCCCTTGACACCCTTGTTGCCTCCTAGCCTAATGTCCTCCATACAAAGA
Organism: Lygodium microphyllum; assembly: GCF_053477565.2. Taxonomy (NCBI): domain Eukaryota; kingdom Viridiplantae; phylum Streptophyta; class Polypodiopsida; order Schizaeales; family Lygodiaceae; genus Lygodium; species Lygodium microphyllum. Next base: position 112,338,087 of record NC_141163.1, read on the forward strand.
GACCTCTTGCATCTGAGACCAATCCTAGCCTCCAACGATCAAACAAACCCTTGGTGAAGGGCTCTTGCCACTAACCTTGGGGGAGGTTTAGTGCGTAGCAAACAATCTACCCATGAGGGCACAAGAATTTTGGTACAAGTACACAGCTTTGAAGGTTTCGTTTCTTCTCACTTCATTTCTAGATATATATCTCTCACCCTCCCTATCTTCTTCCTCTCTCTCTCTCTCTCTGTCTATCTCTATCTCTATCTCTATCTCTATCTTCTTTCTCTCTCTCCTCCTCCTCTTTATGCTCTTTCTCTCCCTCTCCCTCACTATCTCTATTTCTATCTCACACACTCTCTCCCTATTACTATCTCTCTTCTTCTATCTTTTCTCTCTCCCTCTCTCTCTCTTTCCTTTCTTCTCTCTCCCTCCCCCCCCCCTCTCTCTCTCTCTCTCTCTCTCTCTCTCTCTCTCTCTCTTTCTTTTTCACTATTTCATCTTCTTCCTTTCTCACTCATCCTCTTTCTCCTCTCCTTCTCTTCCTCTCTTCACTATCTACTCCTCTTCTTCCTCCATTAACTTCTTCTCTTCTCCTCTCTCCACCATATTCTCTCTACACTACTCTGTGTGTGTGTGTGTGTGTGTGTGTGTGTGTGGTGATCAAAAGACCCTAGTTATTTAGCCTCATGGAAATGTTGCACTCTCAGGAAGAGAAGTGTGTAAGGTTAGATACCTTGAGAAGCCATAAGAAAGTTATGCACATGTTGTGTATGAGAAAGCATTGAATCAATTGTGGAAAAGCTTGTGATATAATAGAACGTCTAGTGATGTATTATTTTAAGTTTTGACCTAAGGAGAGTGGCACATATCACTTTATATGATTGCACTCTGATGGAAGAATAAGTTGTTATGTATTAAATTTTCTTTTGTGAAATTCAAGCATATTGTTTTGGTTTGTCAAATTTCTCATTAAAAGGAAAGGTTGATTATTTTAGGAAAGAGATGGTTTCCTTATTCAAAGATAAATTTGCTTGACTCTTGCGAAATAGTCAATATGATTGTTTGGTTGAAAATATAGAAAAGAAATATTTTCGTGGAGTGTAGATGATAGGTTGATTGCTTTGGTTGTGTACTTATACCAAAGTTCATGTATCCTCATGGGTGGATTTTTGGTTATGCACTAAATGTCCCCCAAGGTTATTGGTGGGAGTCCTTCACCAAGGGGTTATTTGACTGTGTTGGAGGCTAAAATCGGGCCCGAGATGCAAGAAGCCTCTTTGTAGGGAGGATGTTAGGCAAAGAGGGTATAAGGGTACCAAGGGGGCTCTTGTCGTAAATCCCTTGGGTTTTTCAAGGACCATCCTAACCCTTAGGAGCTTGGGATGGACTTCTTGGAAGGCCCTGATGCTAGATAAGGAACAAACTAGTGGATCACATGTCTGAGATTTGGATACAAGTCTCAGATTAAGGGACGGATTGCCAAGGTGGCATTGCATCTTGGAGAAGGTGCAAGATAAATACATTATTTTACAATTGCTTTCAAAGGATTGTTTGATATTATCTTTGTGTTTGTGATGGTAAATTACACAAAGGAACCATTGTTTAAATGGTTAAAAATGTAGTTGTCTATGCATGCTAAACATAAATATGTTAGGTTAATCAGATAACTAAAACACATCCTCTAGGAAAGCAAGAGGGTGAGATTCTCGACAAGTTCGTTCTATGGATGGGCGATCTTGATGAGTTGAGAGTTTCCTTTAAGGCGATGCAATTAAGAAAGAGGTAAGTGCTTCACTATCTAGTGTGTCATAGATCCCAATCAATGTCATGTTAGGGGATTTGAGTCAAGACTGTACTCTATGTGTAGAGGGGTTGATGCGTATTACTCCCCCTCATTTCCCACTCTCTTTGAACCAAGTGCGGCATTGGTCTACTTCAGTTTGAGTTGATTTACGAATCTAGTGGCTCAAGGATCAATCTAATAGGTGACCCTAGTGTTGAATTAGGGACTCGTCAATCCTAATGGGTTACAGTAGCCGGAACCTTCCATATGGAGTGGACTTGAGAGAGCCTAGAAAACAAACCTCGTAGTATTCTAATGAGCACCAAGCGACATCACTTAGGATAATCTCTTGATGGGCCACTAAATTGTGTTATTGAGGGGGTCCTCAATCGGATGCATTACACATGGTATAATACCCTTGCCTTTGCCATATGACATAGGGCTTAAGGGAGAGATTAAGGTTATAATCCTTTAATTTTTTTTTTAAAGAAAGAAAAAACTTATCTTAGTTGTCATCGACTAGTTCGCCACCACCTCTGTCTCATGATCACATGCCATCATCAAAATTATCATTACTGATGTTAACTCAATCATTCACCAACAAACAACCAACAATTAGCCTTGGAACCATCACATAGAGAGAGAGAGAGAGAGAGAGAGAGAGAGAGAGAGAGAGAGAGAGAGAGAGAGAGAGAGAGAGAGAGAGAGAGAGAGAGAGAGAGAGAGAGAGAGAGAGAGAGTTCTAATTGATGGCTATTATGAAGGAAAGAGTATAATGAAAATAGCCATTACTAAGGCTACCAAGGGTGGCCTTTTAATCACCACACATTTGAGAGAGAGAGAGAGAGAGAGAGAGAGAGAGAGAGAGAGAGAGAGAGAGAGAGAGAGAGAGAGAGAGAGAGAGAGAGAGAGAGAGAGAGAGAGAGAAGAGGAGGAAGAGTCTCTAGATAGTGAAGAGAGAAAGAGAAGTATAGGAGGAAGAGAATAAGTGAGGAAGGAAGAAGAAAAAATGGGGAGTAAGAAAAAGAGATAGTGAGGAGGAGAAGAGAGAGGGAGGGAGGGAGAAGAAGAAGAGATAGAAGGAGACGGACGAAAGGAAAGAGAGAGGGAGAGAGGAAAGATAGAAGAAAGAGAGAGTAATTGAGAGAGAGTATTTCTAGAACTGATAGGCTAATTGCTTTGGTTGTGTACTTGTATCAAAGTTCTTATGCCCTTATAGACGGATTCCTAGTTACATACTAAACCTCCCCCAAGGTTAGTGTCGAGAGCCCTTCACCAATGGGTTATTTGACCATGTTGGAGGCTAGGACCGGGGCCACAAATGCAAGAGGTCTCTCTGTAAGGAGGATGTTAGTGACAAGGCTGTCAAGGGGGGTTTACCTGTAAATCCCTTGGATTGGACCACAAGGTAGCATTACATCTTGGAGAAGGTACAAAATAAATACAATATTTTGCTATTGATTTTAAAGGATTATTCGACATTGTCATGTTTGTGATAGTAATTACGTGAAGGAACTAGAGTTCAAATGGTTAATTAATGAAACTATATTTGCATGTCCAACATAAATGTATTAGAATAATTAGATAACTAAAAAACACTATCGAGGAAAGCAAGAGGCAAGATCCTCGACAGATCCATCCTACAGATGGGTGGTCTTAGTGAGTTGAGTTTTCCTTCAAGGCAATATAATTAGGAAATGGCGGAGTGCTTGACTGTCTAGGGTGTCTTAGGTCTCGATCAATGCCATCTTAGGGGACTAGAATCGAGACTATACTCCAGGAGTAGAGGGATCGATGCATATTACTCCCCTCATTTCTCACTCTCTTTGAACCAAGTGCAGTTTAAGTTGACTTGCCAATGTAATGGCTTAAGGACTAAGCTGACATGTGACATTAGCATAATTAGAGACCCAAATTCAAGTTTATCCTTGTGGGTTATGATCAGGACCTTCTATTGCGGAGTGGACTCGAAATAGCCTAGGTGACAAACCTTGTGTTATTCTAATGAGTACCGATAGGCAGCATCACTTAGGATAATCTCTTGATGGGCCACTAAATCATGTCACTGAGGGAATCTCAATTGGGCATATTATAGAGAAAGAGTAAAATAGAAGAAGAGAGGGAGTCACCTCTCCACAACCCCCTCTTAGTTTGTATCAAACCCATTGACTCTCCATTATCATGGAAGGAAAGGTTGGAAGGGCAAGTTACAAGTACGAAGCTCGAACTTTTGCTCATAAAACCACTCAAAGCTTTGGAAGCTTGATTCACTTACAACTCTATACTCTTCTTGATTCTCCTATAAGAATAACCATAATCCATCACCTTATTATCCTACCCTTTTGCCTTGGGAGTCCACGCATCAAAGAGCCACACCTCTTGCTAAAAGATTGTGGGAGTAGAGCTTTGATGAGAAGATTGTATGTGGAATTGAAGCATTGAAGGAGCATACAAGGAGTTGAGGCCTCAAGGAGTGGATATCATGGTACTCAAGAGACAGAGTGTAAGAGTGGGGTAAAACATGCAAGTGACATCCCTATCGCACCAAGTCAAACTCATGTACCCTTCCTTATCTTTTAAGAATACCTTTGATACAATGGAAAATAGTTACTATTGTCTTAAAAGGATAAAAATACATCTATTACATGGTTTAGATTAAGAGAGTAAGGGTGACATCATTGCTTGGGAAGGATTGACTTTATCTTGAAATGGCTTGAAGCGTAAGCTGATACTTAAAATACCATGTAAATGTATCTCCTAAGGGCAAGGACTACGAGTGCTTTTAAGTAATGTTTCCTAAGAATTATTGCATCCTTAATGTAGAGAGCCATGATGTGAAACGTACATCTTGGGCGAAACAATTGTGGGATTTAGTTGGTTATCCTTGGTAAACACCATCCTCAAAGACTGCATTATGCCTAGGGGTGTACACATGGACTTAATGATTTGCTTCACCTTATGCTTCTCTTTCATGGACAAGACCTATGGAGCATGAGGTAGTTGTACACGACCATCTATTGTATTCTATGGCTAATATGCCTCCATGACACTGATCTCTTTCAAATCCAACCTTGCCCTCTAGGCATCCCTTTGTCCTACAATGTGGTCCCACAATAAGCTACCAACATGATCAAAAATGTGCATTGGATCCAAAAGATTATTGATAAACAAATTGAGTCCAATATAACAACTAATAGAAAATGGAGAATTATCACATTCCAACCAAGAGCCCCTCTTCATGGACAATCTTCCATCCATACCAACTTCGTGCATTCACATAATGGACTCAAGGATTCATTCTCTCATCTCATGGACCTCTAGTAAGAATGTGAGATATCCTTGATAAACTATCTTTTTCAAGACGCTTGACATGGAGAATTCAACCTTCCATGTATATATGTGAATGCTATCTAAAATTGATTAGCCCTACAATAATCATCACGTGCAACTAGCATGATCATGAAATCATATGGAAAAGACAACACATGAATCAAAGTCACATTTACCTGAGCATTCTTCATATCTCGCAAGTCATGCATGGTACCCATGAGAATGCCTCTTATATTGGCAAGCCACCTCTTTACATGCTTACTCATGTCATTCATTATCATTCCCTCCCACAACTACTTGAGTCCATCAATTAAAGGATAGAGATAGGCATCACTATTATTGACCCATAGCAACCAAGAATTAGGTGTTCCTTCTTGATAGATAGCCATCTTGGGATGTTATAATTAACAAGGATTACCGCCATATACTATAAGAGATTAAGTGCAATCCAAATGGATTCACACCATCCATGGTAAGATCAAACCATAGATTCCTAGGCTTTTTTACAAACTCTAGAAATGTTGAGTCAACATGATGTAACACCTTTGAGTTTGTTGGTATATGTTGGATACCATTCATGGATCTATTTTGTATGTGGCATATCATCAAGCTTGCCATATTCTTGCTTTAGAACATGAGATGGATGTATGATATGAGTGAAAAATATTTGAAAACCTTTTGTTTTTTTTAACCCTTGTATATATTATTGATATCTACCAGCACCACCTTTCAGGCATGTGGTTATGGACTCATATTTACCCCAAAAGAGCATAACATAATCTTTTGGACACGTGTGTATATTGTTGTAATCCATACCTAGTTTTCATAGCACTTTCGTTGTATCAAGGCAAGACTCAAACATTGAGTTTCTAGCAAGAAAGATATGGTACCTAATTGTTTTGAAAATTCCAAATGTATAAGACAAGCACACCATCCATGACCATTGACTTCCTATTAAACAATAGGGCAAATGTATTGTTGTAAAAGAGCTACTTACTTAGACTTGAGAAAACATATAAAATGAATAAGCATCAATAAGCCATGATCAAAGCAACCATAGCTGTAATCTCTAATTTCATGGAAATAAAATTGTAACATGCAGTAATGCACACACCCCTTACAATGGTGGAAGGTCCAAGAGAGTGAATCCTCAACAAGATGATAATCATCAATGAATGTAACCAAATACTTTGCACCACCCAAGGACTGATAGGGCATGGGATTGCAAACATCCAAATGAACTAGAGTCAAAGGCTTACCCATGCACATAAAACTAGACTTCTTATGCATATTACGAGGTGAGATTCTAGGTCTACAAGTGGATTGATTTGAACATAACAACAAAGCGGCAATTCATGGCTTTGTAGCATACCACCATACAGTTTAATTCATCATCCATCCATTCATCACACTAAGTTCTTCTTGAGTTCTATTGCTCTTACTATATTTTGTTGTATACTTTGAGATCTCTATCTCTATTCAAGCATTTCCTTACAATTACTATGTCACACAAAGAGTGTCCTCCACTCAAATCCTACTCAACTCTCCTAAGGCTTGTAACACTCCATTGAAATCCCTCCATTCTATAAACAATCTTTGGCCCATGGTTGCCTGATTTGTTTGTCTACCTCCTCATACTCATAGATTGACTCCAAGATCTGATACGAGCATGGGTTCAAGGTCAAGGCAAGTGCATCCAAAGATAGAAGAGCAAGGGTGTGATCCTACTAATCACTGCCAATTGCCCAATCTACCCCCCTCAAGGAGCTTCCCTAGTTGCCCACATAGAGCTTGTCTAAGAGCTCTAGTAGAATATCTCCCCTTTGCCTATAGCCCCACCAATGATGCATTGTGCCTGCGAAAGGGCGAGCCTCTAAACATCTCTAGCATCATCCACTACAAAAAGGCATGCTTGGTCATCACCTCATCCTCTGCATTACCCTAGAAATATGTACCACTATCCTTCTGATCCTCTAGGGTCCCCAAGTTATTGGCCACCTCTAACAATCCAAGAGTGCACCTCAAGTAAACCGACTACACCACCTTTGTCTAGAAAGTCTCGTGTGCTCTAACCTCTATTGGTGCATAGACATCAAGGATTCCAATGCAAGGTCCCCTAATATCTAACCTAACCCAGAATGCCCATTCTATGATTATAGTCTCGTGGTCTCGAAGAAAGGACAATAGACTTGAGCCAATCAAAATGCAAACTACTCCACTCTACCCATGGGCGCTAATGGAGTACTCCAAATAGGTGAATAAGCCTCCTGGATCACCTACGGTTTAGAAGGTGGGCTCGCCCCCACATACTAGCCCATGGGTATAGTAGGGGTGTGATATCCCCTTGATCACAAAGTGTGCATCCAACAACAAAACTATCAATGAAGCCTTTGTCAACATATAGAATCGAGCTTCGTGCGCAAGCACCCACTCAATCATGCCTAAGGGGAGTGGTGTGGTGGATAGAAAAATGTTGAGGTGAGGGAACTTGGCTTCAAACCCCATGTTGATGTCCATCATACACCTAGGCCATTGCTCCAAATGCAACTCCAACTCCGCACCTCCCAGCCACTAAGTCAAATGCTCCATCTCCTCGTCACTCACAAATGATCTCCGCTACCTTCGCCTATAACTACTCATTGCAATGTGCAACTCCCAGTGAGGAGTAGTTTGGTCCATCGAGAGGAGTCGATAAGTGCACACCTTTGCCGTTCCAAGATTTTCAGATTACAAAGATTCTCATATTCAGTGGAAGCAAAAACTCCCCATGGCGTGCAACTATCATGTATGAGTAGGGTCCAAAGTGGTAGTAAAACTCATGAAAGTAGCTGCATATAACAAGGGGCACACCCTGACTGTCGACGAAGATGTGGATCCTCATGCCACATGAGAGGGGCTATTCTACTACTATTGACACGATGTCACCAATGTGTGGAACTTGTCACTGCAATCTCTCACACTCAACATAAAGGAAGCAACTCTAGGATGAGTGTCCACTCATTTGAAAAAGAAGAGGAGATTAGATTTGTGCATGAACAACCATACATAATCACAATTGAACGCCGCGGATGAAAGATCCAAGATAAGATACAAGGTCATGAGATTAGTGCGAAAGATACAACAAAAGATACAAAAGGACTTGTTTTTTAGATTGGCTGGAGGTAGGGTATGAGATCAATCATGCCATCAGGAAGACTCAAGGATTCCAATGTGAGCAAGAGTTTGTATTACAACAAATCGGGTTTTTTTTTTTGGGGGGGGGGGGGGGGGGGGGGGGGGTTGGTTGGTTGGTTGAGAAGGGGTGGCATTTGAGGGGGTTGTTTGGGAGACGAGAAGACAATCCACCCTACTGTGAGGTTGTGTGAGAGGGTGTGCCAAGGCCCGAGGGGGAGGTGGGCTGGGTTGCCAACGCAAGGGGTGAGGTGACAAGAAATGGTCCCTCCTGAAGTGCTCACTCTTGGTTGGGGCTACTTGGTCCCAACTATGATGACATTAGACTCTAGTAAATCCATCATCATCCACAGTAGGGCATGACTCTCAATGGTGCTCTCCTTTCAAGAAAGCTCAACATGTTAAGTCTAATGTCCAAAGGCATGGTATAACAACTTCCTATAACAATGATTTGTTAACTAATTGAAGAGTTATTAGCTACAACCTTCAACACTTCAGGTGTTTTCTTAGCATTTACAACTATGATCTATATCTTTGATAACCCCCATTTCTGTCATCACATGTATGAAAAATGCCGAAAGCATGGTGCCAAAGAGGCAACTGAAATCCTCCATCAGAGCTGATAATACTCTACCACAAGCCCTAGGAAGAGGAGAGTGATAGGGTACTGAGAAGACCTGTGGTGATACCCAAAAGCGAAGACGATGAAGCAATTGTACCAAGGAACCATATAGTAACTACCTCTGCGGACATCACAAGAGAGAGAACAATGAGTTCCTCATCTGCTAAGGTGAGATGAACCATGAAGATACCTAGTCCTATCAGCACAATCTCCACTATGCACAAGGTGTCAGACTGCAAGGTAGAATGAAGCCAATCTTGAAGGTGTGCCCAGGAAGTGGAGTGACCCAAACCTGTCCAAAAACCAGAGTCCCCTCCAACTACTCCATAGCATAGACTCTTTGGGGCTACTCCTCAGACAGAATCACATGCAAGAAGTATGACTTTGGTTCACTTGTGGATTCCATCAGCATCGGAACAGAGGTTGCCATTGCTTAGATTGCTTCGAGGACCTCCAAGTGAGGTGCTTGTCAATCAGAGATCAAGGTAAAGCAAGGGATCCATGAGATCTTAGAGCACCTGACCAACAAATTAGTTGGTAATCCATCAGCAAACCTTAAACCACTCGAAGATCTCTTGAATGAACCTAAGTGGCGATGGACCAAAGTACACGACTTAAACTTGATGTACAATTGGGCCTTAATCACAAACGAGAAGGAGGAGACATATCAAGGCTTAGGAGATGATGAGCAGTCAGAGGAAGATAGCGCTAACGATGAATATGAGGACTGTTGTTCCTTCAATGGCGAGAGTGAAGGGGAAATTGACACAATAGAATATGACACTAAGGGATGGGTGATAGAGCAAATACGAGCAAACTCCAAACCAAGCAAGGGAAATTCGTGGAGAACGGAGATGTGCAGGCTCGTGGAAGGGGTGGCACCCAGGCAGGTGTGCAGCAGCAGAGTGCAAGGGGGGGAGGGGAAGGTGTGCAGCAGCATAGCAGGTGGGTGTACAGCAGCAACAGCAGTGACAGGAAGGGGGGTGAAGGGAAGGGGAGGCAACAAGAAGGGGGCTCCTCAACTCATGTTTCTGAAAGTTTGTTTGGCAAACAAAGGTATTTGACCTTGGGATATTTGATGGAGAATGGTTCGCCTATCACTTTTAAAAAGGATAAAGCCCACCTGCAGCTGCTTGTCAACTGTGGTAAACTCTAGGTAATGGCCAAAAGGCAGTTCAGTGATCTTTACATCCCTATCAAAGGTTATAATAATTGTGGATTGAATTTTTGGGCTATTAATCATGTTAATCGTACATATCTGAATACAATATCTATTACAACCTTGTTCTACAAAGCTGGTTGGCTGACACACAACAGACTATGGATGTTCCAACTCTTTTGACAAGTGGCAGTCTGTGTCAACAGCATCCAGCGAGCTTTCTTACCTTCTAACCAGAATTGAAGAGTTGTTTTGTGAGCAAGATCTTGGGTAGTTTTGAAGTTATTGATCAGGACTTTATTGAAGAATTTCATCTTTAAGGGTTCTGGTGTGTTTGCACATCTGCTTTGTCAGATACAGTGCTGCATTTGGATTTTGAAGGCAGTTAATCACTTGTGATCGGTTTCAAATTAGAAAGCAGCTTTTATTAATTCTTCGATCGGTTAGTTGAACTTTGGCTTATCACTAGAGGTTCATGTATTAAGAAACATGAGTCTTTGTTAGTCCTCTAAGGTCAGTCATCCATCGTTTGTAACTAACTCCTTTTATTTAATGAAATAATGGCATTATCAGTGTTTCTTTTTTCTTTTTCTAAAGTCTCAAAAAATACATTTGACTTTTTAATTATAGTGAGGTTTCTTGACACTTTCAAGCATGACATAAACAGATATTGCCACAATATCCTGACAGAGGTCCTCTTAGATATACTAACCTAATCTGCAATCTGGAATCTTTCATTAAAAAAAGGGTCAGTCTACCTCAGATTTGGAACATCTAGGCAACAAGCTTAGGAATGGTAGGATTTTGGTCCACAGATTACTGGGATAGCAAGTGAATGCAAAGTTTCCTACACAAGACTTGGCTCAAGAGGATCAGACCTAATGTATGGGGTATCAATATGCCTGAAAATAGCAGGACACATGTTGCACATTTTATTCATGACAGTACTATCAAAATGTAGTATACATTACAATCTTCATATACTGAAAGGACAAAATTTAGAAGTTGCATAAAACAAGAGACATCAGTATGCTGTAAACGTTGTAAGATCTATGTTGCAAGATTGATATGGAGTATCCACATGCACAAAAAAATGTGGCATATTGCAAACACAGATCAAAACTTAGACAAATGTAACAAGGCTGTCCAAGGAGGGAATGCATGCATACCAAAGATGATTTACTTTACATGAATGTTAGGAGTTTTACCAAAGCCCCTTGGTAGATACTTCATGTGCCTTCTATTACCATTGGCTGTTTTGTTGAAGGTTTGTGGTTGTAAGGACTAATATCCAGTATCAAGACTCTAGTCTAGGTAATATTCAGGAGTATAGGTCCATGATGTTTTATCATGGTACAATGTACTCAATCACAGTTCATTTTCAATGTTGCTTACATACTCAACAGGCTGTTGGTTGTGAATGCTAAAAAGAGGATTTAGTTGCATATAGAATCCCTCCCTGTTAGGTGCAGTAGGATGAACTGAAGTTTCATCCCCACGTTGACTAGCAAATATCCGTTCTGTAAAGTTCTGTTTAGTAGGCATATCTCCTTTCAATGTTTGCAACACAAGCTTCATGGAAGGGCGGCACTCTGGAGTAGCATCAATGCAAGCAATAGCCACTTCCATAAGACGCAACACTTTTTCCTGCATATCTTGAGTCTTTAGAACAGGATCCACCATGTCCCATGCAGGAAATGGCTGGCGCAATGCTTCATCTATCCTTGGACCCCACATCATTAGACATTCTGCAGGCTTCTTCCTTGTAAGTAGCTCCAACATAACCATACCATAGCTATATACTTCTGCTTTTGCTGTTACCATTGAACCAGCTATGCACTCTGATTAGCAAGTAAGAGCGTAAGAGATAGTCCCATTATGATCATCTCTTTCTTATTAGCTGTATACTGAATCAATGAATGACATTAGTAAGTTTGTCCACTCTACAGCTACACACCCATATATAGGCAGTCCTAGCACTGTTGTTCATTTGCCAAGTGGCCCTCATCCCACTAGGAACAGTTCCCACGCTTCAGTATCCTTACTAACATGCTTATGCACGAACGAGAATCAGGAGCTGTCCATTTTATCTCAGATTTGGTCATCTGTACAATTGCCTTTCTTGCTCATCGTGAGGATGCCTTGTATTTGAATGTGACACAGCTCTGTTTGTGTATGCACGTGTGTGGGGTGGGGGTGTGTGTGAGAAAGAGTGCATGCACATGAACCACACACCAAATTACAGCTGTTTGACACTGTAGTAACACCAACACTTATCTCTATGGAAGTTCAGATTTGGAGCCTAGCCTCTACCATATAAGAAGAGAGCCACTACCATAGTAAGATAGACCTAAGAGAGATTTCTATAATAGCTAGCAGCCAATGGAAAGAGCTTTGACCGTGAGGACAACACATATGATTCACAAGTTATCCACACCACATGCTGTGATTTGACCAAAAATAGGAGCTACACCACTGATCAGTGGTTATAGAAGCCCTTTTCTAGGCAGTGACTTCTATCCAAAGATTATGGGAGCTTCCACAACACAGATACTCATGCCCTGCACTCAAGTTGTCACAACTACAGGAAAACGACTTGTATCCTTTTTCATGAATTTGAATATTCAGTTGCTTATTGAATTTGTTTTCCTTTGCAATTAAAATACACTTGAAAAGTACAACAGAGCTGGCCACTAATGAGTGGTCAAACAGAGTTTGTGAAAGACATAATGGGCAGGTGCGTACCTCTCTCCCCGTCGTGTTCGCTGCGCTCCAACCCCCCATTATTGCGCCAGCTCCCCCGCCTCTGTCCCGCTACTCCCCCGTCCGCCTCCACCCCTGATTGACCCCTCCCCCCTGCTCGACACCCCCTGTGTGACCCTACTCGTCGCCGCCTCTGCTCGACGCCCCACAGCGCTGCCCTGCCCCTGCTTGACGCCTCGCATAGCGCCGCCCTGCCCCTGCTCGATGCCTCCGCCCCCACATAATTGGAGACATTTGCACTTCATAATAAATTTCTGAGACATCCAGTCACCTTACTTTTCCCCGGAGTGGCGGTAGAGTACCGCCAATTAGTGGAGGACTTTGGATGACTCTTCGGCACAGTTCTTCCTACCTCCTTCGCAGATGCAATGACAGTTGCAGAAGTTCCAAAGGTACGAGTAGCCGTAAAAGGCACAAAGAGAATACCAAAGTTCCTGGAGATAGAGGCAGGAGATTACTCCTTTAGGCAACAAGTCATTGTGACTGGGCAACCAGGGCAATGCTTTCGCTGCCATAACTTTGGGTATTATGCAGTAGATTGCACGCGCTTCGGAGCTAAGGCAGCTCCGTCGACAGGCCCGCAAGTGGACGTTGACGGCTTCACATAGGTCCGGAGATGACAAAGAGAGAGACGGCAAGGGGCCGCAGTCAGCTCCTCAAACACAGTCTCGACACAGCAGGGAGCAAGAGGGCAAGCAACACCACCTCAGCAGAGCACTCTCTAGCCCCCTGCCCACCCCACCCGGCAGGACTGCAGTCCCCCACAGCGCGCCACAAACTACCTCACCTGTGATCCCACAGCCCCCACACCCACACCCACCTCCACCTCCTAAGCTCGCCCCACTGACCCTGGCCCACAGCCCTCCCCTTCCAAGGCCACCAGCGCCCCCTCCCCCCCCCCCCCCCCCCCCACCACCCCACACACACATCCGTCACTTACCTCCGACCATCCCACTATCCCCCGATCCTCTTCCCCCCCACCACCTCCCTTGCTGAGCACCCCCCCTAATCCGTACCCGGTTTAGGTGATCCCCCCTAGACCCACCCCCCCCCCTTCCACAAGAGGTGATGAGTCACATACGCCTACATCCTCCTCGCACCAGCAGTTTTCCCCCTCCCACAGCCACCAGCTCATCTGCACCTGTAGCCCGTCACACCTTCCCGAGACAGGCATAGTTGTTGCCACAAGAGTTTTTCCGCAATGGCCCATGGTCCTACCTGAGAGTTGCGGCGCACGGAGAGTTCCCACTACCTCTAGAGGTGGGAATCTTCGTGGTTCGGAAGTCAAGGAGGGGCAAGGTCCATCTACTAGCACCACCGGATGGGCCAAACTATGCTTTTTTCCTTCAGTCTTCTCATTCAGGGGATTGGACGGCGACACAGATAGAGGAGGAGTTGAAGAGTTAGGTGGCGGACCACATCTCCCAGTGGATGGGAGAAGGACTAACACTATTTACACACCAGTGGCCTCATTGCATGATGGACATTAACTGGTGGGCTAGTGCCAAGGTCCCAAACTTGAGGATTATCTTTCGAGCCCCTCCACAGTGGAGTGCTCCGAGGAATGTGATTGAGTGGCCCCTGGCACAGGTGGCCCGTTTCTACCAGTGTATAAAGTCACGACTCTCAACATGGTTGATAGATGCATTGATAGTACCACCTGGAGCATCTATCACCCCTATGGTCTGACCGAGGGCCACCATGGGGGACTAGAATTCACCATCCAAACTCGCCGCAAAGCGTACCTACATGCCCCATAGTTTTTCCTCCTCATCAGCAAGCTCCATACTGAACAAATGCATGTTTCGTTAGTCGCACGTTTCCCCATGAGCTTACACCTTGCATCCTGGAATGTGAATAGTCTCCACTATAGTGGGGCATGTGGTTCCAGGAAGTTGATTGTTCGGCACGAACTGCAGCCTGCCCTTGCCGAACGGATCGACATCTTACTACTACAGGAGCACAAGCTCACTCCCATCCAGGCCCAGCGGGTAGGGAAGGTACTCCCGAGTAGCTCGCACACTTAGTGGGAGCATGCCATAGGTGCCCACGGTAGGAGTGGAGGCGTATGCACCTCTATTGGCCAGAGTCTTACCGCCTCGTATGCACCTTTATTGGCCCGAGTCTTACCACCTGTGTACGAGACCACGGGACGATAGTGGCAAGGAGGATTCTATGGATCAGATTGGATATTGGGGACTCGTGCCTTGGAGTCCTCAATGTCTATGCCCCTACATAGGTTAGGACACGCAGTACGTTTTGGAACGAGATCGCGGATGGACTCCCAGAGGTGGAGTCCTGAATCATTGGAGGAGACTTCAACAACCTGGAGGCTTTGGAGGATCAGCAGGGCAGAGGCAGAAACTACCAGGGCATGGCTGGGGAGGAGTGAAAGGCATGGGAGGTCTTTCTACTGGTAGTAGAAGCACGCGATGCCTAGAGAGACCATGCCTTCCACAGGAGGGAGAGATCGTTGGACTTCTCTTGAGGATATGGCGGCTAGATGGAGTCTTGCTGGAGTAGTTGGACAGGTTTTATGTGGAAGAGTGGGGAGGCTCTTGTGGAGGCCAGATTGGCAAGCACCACGTTATCCGATCATTGCCCAGTCCTGCTGACACTAGATCCCCCAGCATCTACCCTAGACACATGATCCTGTCGGATCCTTGAATCGATCTATAGAAGGGAGAAGGTCACGAGACAGATAGAGAAGATTTGGACCAAGGAGTGGGGCAGGAGGGACCGGATCACATAGGAGGTTGTTGAGGTCCTAGCCGAGTCAAGTAGAATCTACCAAGAGGCATCCATATAGGCCAAACAACAGAGCTGAGAGGAGGAGAGAGCACTCTAGCGGGACCTTACAGCCACGCAGAGATTATTATAGGAGACACCAAGGGACCCCACCCTCCACACACAGAAGGTGCGCACGAGAGTAGCCATTACTAGTCTAGAGGATAGGCGCTCAAAGTTCTCTTTCTACACCTCAGCAGCTTTCTAGGTGCGGAAGGGGGACATGATGTGCCAGGAGTTTTTTCAAGTGCACTAGCCTTGCACCTTAGAAGGGCAGATACACAGCCTTCGAGATCAATATGGGAGGACTCATTCTAGCCCAGACGAGGTGATGGAGATTGCCATCGACTACTACAGATGCCTTTTCCAGTAGGAGACAACCTTAGCTAGAGGACAACGATGTAGGCAACAGGTCTGGGATCACATTCCGTCCCTCGTCACAGAGGAGATGGGACATTCCCTCCTAGCCCCCTTCACAAAGAAGAAACTAGAGAAGGCTTTCCATAGACAAGACGGGCAGAAACGCCCAAGAGAGGATGGCCTCTCTAAGGCCTTCTTCACTACCTACTGGGAAGTGGTGAAGGACCCCCTACTGATGGCCTTCTTGGAGATTTTTACTTCAGGACATATGCCAAGGAGCCTTTCGACAAGCCTTATCAGTCTTCTCTCCAAAGGGGGAGACCGGTTGGAGCTTTCCCAATGGAGACCGATCACCCTATTGTCAGTGGCCTACAAGGTATTGGCAAAGATGATTGGTAGGCGACTACGCACTGTGCTTCCAGATATCATCCATGACACATAGATAGGCTTTGTCCAAGATAGGAGCATCCTCGACAATGTATTCACCTTCTTTGAGGCGACAAAGTGGGCTCAGCACAGTGGGCAAAAACTAGTCGTACTACTCTTGGACTTCGAGAAAGCTTATGACAGGGTGGACTGGGATTTTCTAGAGGGCACCATGGTGAGGTTGGGTTTCCCCCAGGCTTGGTTTTGCGGGGTGTCCGCACTTTATAGATTGGCCACCACCAGGGTTCTCATAGGTGGTAGGCAAAGGGAGGAGTTTCGGCTAGAGAGATCAGTCCGACAGGACTGCCCCCTAGCCCCGTACCTATTTCTACTCTTTGTAGAGGCGATGTCTCACTTCCTCAAGTCACGTGTGAGCGGATTACGCGGACTCCGACTTCCACTGAGAGAGGAGACTGAGTTGTTAGACTCAGAGTATGCAGATAATACAGCACTCTACATAGAGGACGATGAGTTGATGTTGGAGAGAGTGAGGATGGCTCTTGAGGTGTTCTATTTTGCAGCGGGAGTGAAAATCAACTGGCGAAAGTCAGTAGGTTTCCTCACAGACCCGGACTCTAGCACGGAGTGGGGCGTCCACCTGGGATTTAGATGGGTGAGAAGAGGGCAAACCGTTCGGTACCTAGGGTTCCAGGTGGGACTCGACATCACTCCCGCCTAGCAATTTCTTCCAGTCCTCTATTCTATTCGAAGGAAGATGACCTATTGGAGCATGGCTCGCCTCTCACTAGCCGACTGAGCCCTAGTGGTTAACCAGGTCCTCCTAGCAACGGCTTGGTACATCGCCTCGTGTTGGTTCTTCTCCTTATCCTACATAGTGCAGCTTCGCCACCTAGTACGGAACTTTCTTTGGTCCGGGTCTGACGGCTCCAGGGATTCCAAAAACAAGGTGGCGTGGGAGACCATCATACGGCACTGGTCAGAGGGAGGGCTTGGAATCATAGACCCAGAGTATCAGAGTATGGCCCTCTTGGGCAAGCTAATGGTCCACGGCCTCACACCGAGTGGACAGACCTGGAAGGTCCTATTGTAGGAGGGTCTCCAGGACTGTAGACCGAGGCTTGGCGGTGAGTGCAGGCCATCCCTGAGATGGATCTTCACGTCAGCCCAAATCAATGCCCCCCAGATCACCTTTCCTACGCAGCTTGCTCCCGTGTGGCAGGGCCTCCGTAAGACCCTAATCCAGAGCCCCCCGGCTGCCAAGAGGAGATAGACCATCAACCAGTGATCTGGAACCCCCAGGTCAGGGATCGGGAAGGGGCATAAATTGATGAGCACCCCCACATCCAGTGGGCTAGTTGGGAGGCTGGCCCAGCTCGTACCATCAGGACATGGCAGGAGGTGTACAGGATGGTGGACGAGGAGGTGCTGCAGTGAGTATCAGACTACCAGAGAGGAGTGGAGTTGAGGAGAAGGGAGATAGACACACCAATACCTCAAGAGTAGCTTGCTCCCCCGATACAAGAGCCGATAGAGCCCGGGGAGGTATGGGCCGCTAGATTTTCACTAGCAGGCATCCCCCGATAGGTAGCAGGTAGACTGGGAGGTGCTCCACTTGGGACCTTCTTCACCGTACAAGAGGGGGGGTGTTTGGCTCTTGACAAAGAGCAGCAGGATGAGGGGATAGCTGTCCTTTAATGGAAGAGGATCGGAGTGATTGGCCTTCAGGGGAAGACATAGCAACTAGACCCTTTTGTCTTTTGGCAGGAGCTCAGGGAGTGGCGCCTGTGGATCTGGGAGGGTAGGCCACTTGATGAGCTAGAGTGGGATCCAAGAGAGTGGCTATGACTACTGCGATCGCCAAGGAGCCATCGAGGTTTCTAGAGTACATCGCCAGGATTGGCAAACACATACTGATACAAGAGAATATGGACTGGGCGTTGTCACGTAGCAGGCACTCGGTGGAGCACAGCATCACGGAGCCTTTCCGACGGACCTTCTTGCGTCGCGATATCGTATTTTTTATGGCTGGTGGTACATGGGGGCTTGACGGTGGGAAGCTGGCTTGCCCAGATGCAAGAGGGAGGTTATAAGCACTGCATATAACAACCTCTGGAAACCCCAAAGCACTGCCTTTGGTCGTGTGAGGCAGCGCAGCTCGTGTGGAGAAAAGCATGCCGGATCCTTCACCGTATAGCACCCAGCCTTGGATGTATCTCATAGGGAGCTTTCTGCTGGCGTGCGGTAAGCCAAGGCCGTCACCTTTTGTACGAGGCCGGGATGTAGGACACGATATTCATTATCGAGGCAAGGTCGTGCGCAGTGGTCGGTTTAGAGACTCTACCCATCCGCCAGGTACTTGAGCCCACAGTAGACCACTCTGAGGTATGGGAGATCATAGAGAGTCTTACTGGTTGGCATATCTGGAAGGCACGGTGTTAGGCGGCTTTCGGCGGAGAGAGACTTTCAATACAGGCGACCTTAGTAAAGCTCTGGACCTCCATCATCCACTCCCTCCGCGGCCGATGGGATTAGGTGCAGGGCGAGTCCAGGGCTCGTCAGGAGCTCCGATGTCATTTCATGCGCACTTGGGTCGGCCAGGACGTGTTTTACGTGATGCAGGCAAGTAGCCCCAAATGGCGATACACCCCCCCCCCCTCCATGGCTTCTTGCCCCCATCCCCCCCAGACCGCCTTGAGAGGCTTGTATACATGATGTATTTGTGACTTTCATCAGTTCTAGCTAGTCTGTTGAGCATGAACACTCCGTTGTAATCAGTTTTTTTTTAGTAATATAATCAACCACATTTTACTTGGAAAAAAATAATGGGCAGGTATAGGGCAGTATGGCCTACCTCCAAGCTGGTGCTAGAGGCTAACATTACCAAGTTTATGGCTAGCCCAACAGGTAAGATACTATGGAAATGCAAGAGTAGTAAGAATTTTGTCAAGAAGAATCCCTCCCACATACTCCGAGTTGCAGAGTGCTGGAAGAAATGGCACCCACATTCTAAGAAAAAGACCTGGGTCCACCATGTCCTAAGAACAAGGCGGACCACATCCGCCAAGAGGCTAAATTTTTTCCTCTAGAAGGTTATAATGAACAAGCTCCCCACAAGAGAGAGGCTGAGTAAATCCATGGATGTCTCGCCACTCTGTAGATTGAGCAAGCATGCGAAAGAGACAGTAAGGCACCTTTTTTGGGAATGCATGGAGATACGAGGAGCTTGGAGACAACTACAGACTTGGATTAGGAGAGCAAGCTTTGCCGAGAAAAGTGACATTAAGATGGTGCCGTTTGGTGACCAGGGCAACAAAGATGACCAGACGATGAAAATGTGGACTGTAGCTAGAGCGGTGACTCTCCAAGCGAGATGGAGAATGAAAAATGAGAAAGTCTTTGATAGAAATAGGAAAACTTTAGGCCCTAATGTACAATGGGCTAGACTTAAGCGAGAAGTCTTGGTAGCGCTTAAAGGTTGCCAGGCCACAAATAAGGTTTTTAGAGTATTCTATAGAGCCTTGTTAAGGACGTAGGACTGCGTCTTGAAACTGGCCTAACTATAGAAAAACTTGTATCAAGATTCTAGGATTGTTTCCATAATACGCGGAAAGAGCTTTCACATATGTATATTTGGATGGTCCCTATGTTTCAAGGGATCCCTAAAATTAAGGGGCCTCACCTAAAAATTCTAATTCTAAAAATCAAAATGAGGTTCTAAAAATATAAGTCTATGCCTTAAAAGGTTTTTCTAAATCCAATCCTTTTTGTTTGTCACGAGAATGTGTTTTATCTATGGAACTCTCTTTTGGCAGCTCCTATTTAAAGAAATACTCAAAATTGAAGATAAACACAAATGTATGACAAAACAGAAAGCGATAACAATAGAACTCACATGTGAAGGGTAGCTCAAAGATAATGAAGATGAAAGAATGAAGAATGAATAATACAATGCTCAATGCTGTAAACACACTATACAAAGTGAATCAAAACCTCGAACTCCCGTGTCTCTAAAAAGACCAGGGAAAAAGTGATCTGGCGAGTGTGTCATGCTCTGAACGGATCCTAGATCGCAGCAAGCAGCCTCCAAACAGCGATTGGCTTCTGTAAAGAGCAGTGCAAGCTGCATTGTCACAAAAGCGTAGGGCTGTGACTGAAAATGACTGATCTGATGAAGACAAAAGCACTCGGACAGCAGTCATCAGCTTCACAGCAGAGCATGATTAGGGTGCATCAGCAACCAGCAAACACAAGGCTGACACCTAGTGAAGGCTGCAATGATCATGTGTCAGCTGTATGACAGCGCCAAACTGCAAAATGTAGCCTAGGCTGATGTCACCTGGCTGTAGGCTGCTGGCTGGAAATGGCTAAGCTGCAGCAAACACAGCAATGGAGAAGGCTGATGCAGGTGCCTCACTGATGAAAAGCGGCACGAACTGAGAGGTATCTGCCTAAGGAGGGGTGTAGACAGCACTACACAAGACTCCAACAATTTGCAAGACAAGGTTAGGGCTAAGTGGTGGACAGCCTTCTATTTGGTAGATAAGGATCCCCACAAAATTAGGGTTGTGGCTTATGGGATGTAGACACTTTGGTAATCTCTTGAAAACATTGGTTAATTTGAGTTTTGGGACTGTTAAGTTTGTAATTTCGTTTTTATCTCAATACCCCTCTCAAGCCAATTACTGGAACCCAAGAGGGATTGCAAAACATAGCTCAACTCCCCAAGGCATCCCACCCAAAGCAGCCAAGGCATTGGACAAAGGGTACATCTCATCTACCTAGTGGCCTAGCAAGGCTACGGAGACAATTATAATCCTACCCCGAGACCCCAAGGGACCAAACGAAGGGTGCTCATCAACTGTCCAGTGGCCTACCAAGACTTGCAAAGGCAATGAAACTGCTTTGAACTTTTTGTTCTTTTTTAAAGTATCCATGCCCCTGAGGGGAGAATAATAGATGGTCAAATCCAACATCACAAAACAAAAAGCTATCCCAACAACTTATGGGTGTCGATGATAAAGATGATGGAAAAATATGGAGGTGTATGTGTTGAGCTAAGACTATTGTTGGCATCCAATTTTAGCCTTCAGCCCACATCCATTAGTTGTTCAATCCTTGCCAAGTACAGTCGTGTTCACTCCAACCCAAAACTCGAACCCCAGAGGGACTGCAAAGCATAGCTCAACCCATAATACCCTGAGGCATCCCACTCCAAAGCAGCCAAGGTATTGGACAAGGACTCACTTCAAAGAGGCCAAGGTATCGAACAAAGGGTAAACGTCAACTACCCAAAGACAATGTAATCTTACCTCAAAAGCCCAAAGGGTCACTCCAAAGAGGCCAAGGCATTGGACAAAGTGTGCTCTCATCCATTGCCCAATGGCCTATTAGGGCACAAAGGCAATGAAATCGCTTTGAACTTTTCTTTTCTAAAAAGTATTTATGCCCATGGAGGCAGAATAATGGATAGTCAGATCAAACATCGCGAAACAAAGACCTATCCAACAACGCATGGATGCCACTAATGAGTAAAATATGAAGGTATATATGTTGAGCTAAAATAGTTATTGGCACTCGATTTTCAGTCTTCAGCCCATATCCATCAGCTATCCAATCCTTGCTGACTACAACCACGTCCACTCCAGCCCCTAGCGCATTTCCAACCGTTGGCCTATTGCCAAGAGGTATCAAGCAGCTCACATTCATTAGTTGTCCAATCCTTGCCTGTGTTTTGAAGAAAAACCCTAACATAGAAACACAAATAACACCGTACGACAAAGCACAGACTGATAGAAGAACACAGTTAGGGTTAGGGTATCTCAAAGACAATGAACACAGAGAATGAATGAAATGATATGACTATTGAATATACAATGCTCATGCAACAAACACACTATGTAGTGAATGAATATTGTACCTCGAACTCCTATATCTCAAGGATCAGGGCAGGGGTAATGAGCTAGAGAGTGTGTCATACTCCGAACGGATCCCAAATCGCAACAAGACAGTGTATGCACAACATAAAGTAAATTCTTACTCATGTCTCTATCATGAGAAAAAGGTTGTCTTTTTGCTTACCAAACTGACATGTCACATACTTTATGAAATTTTGCAACTCAAAAAGTAGGCAACACTGTAACCAACCCTTTGGACTATGTTCATTTCAACCTTTGCACGTTTGTATGTCCAATATTTTTGTGCCATATTTTAATGTTTGCAACTACTTGTTTGCCTTTTAGAATACATAGTACGGGATGTCGAACACCAGCAAATGCAACCAAGGAAGGCTACATCTGATGCAGATGGCAAATCAAGAGAGAGAAACACCAAAAACGTAAGTGAGGAGAGAGAAAGACTAAAAACGTAGATTGCAAGAGAGAAAATAACAAATGCATGTTGCAAGAGAGAAAAATACTAAAAACACAAAAAAAACCAACAATAGCAGCAATCAACATGCTGAAATCAACTCCGAACAGTGTATGGTAGGCTGAAAACAGGTGTCAAACTATTGTAAATAGCAATGGCCAGCTTGGACCACGATGTCCTCCACGTCCCGGTTATGAGCAACAAGCTGAAATACGTGAAATCTACAAAAACGAGATTAAGACTGAAGGGAGGGCAACATACCTATTTATAGAAAGTTTGGGCCCTCCCAAGTAGATTTGTGCATATGGGATACAAGCACTCTCTAGGAACGCATTTCTTTTTAAATAAACAAGGTTTCTTCCTTAATTAAGCATGTTTTGGGGCTCTTTAAGTGAAGCTAATGCATTTTTAACTCAACACCCCCTCTCAGGCCCAACAATAGTGCCACGAGAAGTAAGCCAACCAAGCCTTTTTTTTAAACTTTATCTTTTACTCCAAGGTATCCCACCCCAAAGCAGCCAGAGCATCGGACAAAGGGTGCATGGCAGTTGCTCAATGGCCTACTAAGACCATAGTTGTTAGGTACGAAAAGTACGGTATAGTATGGTACGATAAAATACGGTACTAAATGGTACCTTAAGATTTTATAAGGTACGGTACGATATTAGTACGAAAAAAAATTAACTTCATTTTTTAAAAAACTATAAATAATAGAACACATGTTTAAAGTGAAACTAGCAGTGCCATTACAAAATATGTTGAATACATGTGGTAAAAAGCCCTCGCAATCAAATGCAAGCAACAAACATGCGGGCAACGATACAGTGTATTGGATACATCATACAATCATCAATGAGTAAAACTAGATACAATCATCAGTGATAGTACTAAGTAGATACAAAAAGGTGAGACTCGAGAGAGCTAAGGCCTAGAGGCTAGGATGACTCATGAGGCATCACTATCATCAGCATCATCATCATCATCATCATCTGAGTGCTCATCAAGAGAGTTTGAAGATGACTCCTCGCCATCGAATGATGAGGCACTCTCATACTCATCCTTACTGATAAGGTTACCATCATCATCAAATGATGGCTCCCTAGGTAATGACGGTCTAACTGTAGGCAAGGGGGGAATGTCATCATCAGGAACTGGACGAGAGCTACTAGAGCTCCGCCTCATATATGTCTGCAAACCACCTGAACCACCCCTCGTCGATCTCGGAGTGTGTCGAATGACCATGCCCTTGTTGGCAACTCGAACTCCTCGCCCACGAGCACGCTGACTACGAGTGTCACGGGTGTCTGCTGCTATGAGCTCTCTATAGAGCTCTACAAAGATCTGCTCCTCCTCATCGACCTCCTGATATACACTCGCAAGAGTGTCGCCCCTCAACTTGAATGTATCAACATTCACCTACACAATGCACATAAGATAATAGATTATAAATACTAAATTGTTGAGTATAATACTATAAACTAACAAGTTGAAACCAACAAATTTAAAAATTAAAATTGACTTATCATTTTATGGTTAGGTGTTTACCTGCTTTGGACTACCCATACTCATCATGGCCTTCATCATGCGCAAGTTAGTGCGGCAATACACTAGCCGCTCTAACCGTCGTGTGCTAAGACGATTGCGAATCTTCCTGTGAATGAGAGAATAGGCACTCCAGTTTCTCTCACATGCACCCGAAGAGCAATCCTGCGCAAGGACTCTCATGGCCAGGGGCTGAAGAGTCTCCAGCGCATTTCCAAAAATTTGCCACCAAAATAGAGGCTTTACAAGTGACTCCCTTCTCCAACAAGTGGGAGAAGAAAATGCCACATGTCCTCTCTGATCTGCATAGCATTCAAGCTCCTCTACGACTCTGTTGTGGTCATCTATGGGGACCACACAAGTCAAATATGCAAGCTGATCTGACCGGAGCTCTCTGTCATCCATGATCGCCGGCGACTTGTAGACCGAATGCACCAATGCTGCAAAACCATGGATGGGCCTATGCATTCATGCCCATCTCCTCTCTGCTATCTCTATGATGTATGCACGCTGAGAATCTATGATCATCGTGCAAGCCTGTACCTCCACCAATGCCGCTCTGAAAAAGTGAACGAGAAGGCCCATGGTGAACCCCTCGCAATCAGTCATGCGCAACACCCTATAAAAGGGAGTCACGGCAATCACAATGGCACGGACTTTCTGCCAAAATTGCTCATCAAGGCACAGCCGCTGCATGGCTTTCGCCTCCTCTGTCTCATGCTCATCCCACTCATTCCATAGAGTTAACACCACTGTTTGGCGTAGGGCGGACCGCACCTCATAAAGCCACTCCAACAATAACCACATATAAGCAAACCGAGTTGAAGAAGACTTCTTCAACTCAAGTTTGCTATGCTCGCGATACATCGCAAGCACCTTTACCTTCACCATGAAGAAGGTGACAACAGATGTAGCCTTGTGTACCACCCTTTTCACCCATTTTAGCTTCCCGATGTCCTCCGTGAGCAAGTCCAAACAATGACTTGCACATGGAGTCCACACGATCGAAGGAAACTCGGCCTCAAGCAAACGGCCCATGCTCCGACAATTGGATGCATTGTCAGTCACAACTTGCACCACATTCAACGGGCCCATCTACAAGCACATCATACATGGCACAAATTATAAAAGCTTCGAAGAGAGATGAATCATGAATCATGACTTGAAAATTCTAATTATGATTCATGAATAATGAAAGCAACTTTAAAAAGACAATGTGTACCTCAATGATGGCAACTTTAAAAAGACAATGTGTACCTCAATGAAAGCAACTTTAAAAAGACAATGTGTACCTCAATGATTCATGAATAATGAAAGCAACTTTAAGAAGACAATGATGGCTTGCTGAATGTGGTGGTAGATGAATGGGCCGGTCGTTTTTCTTCCCCTCTTTCCGGTGTCTACAGCCCGCAAAAAATATGTACCAAGTGGACATGAAACGAGTATATTGATGATACCCCGTTTCTTACGGTCACTCCATCCATCGGTGAGAATGGAGCAACCATATTTTGTCCATGCGGCCCGAATAAGATCAAGGGCTTTATCAATCCTCTCCTTCTCTTCATCAATCTTCTTCGTCCTCATATCATTGTATAAGACGCCACTCCATCCTTCACATGGGCCCACATTGGTGATGGTTCTCACCATTTTCTTCCATTGCTCATGCTTTAGGATGTTGAATGCAAGATTGCACTCAATCACCGTGCGTGCAATCTCAACATCGGCTTGCCATTGCCTTTCTTTAAGAAAGACAACCAATCCACGTGCATGATCGGGAGCTTGAGAGAGAGAGGATTGTCTCTCCGGTACTGCATGAGCCTCTAACCTTTGCCTTTTGCCAATGCCGGAGCCCGAAGCGGATGTGGAGTCGGCACCACCAATGGTGGAGGCCTCACCCACATCGGTCGAAGATAGGCCTACATTTGAGGCTTCCTCATGAGTAGGCATAGGTGTAGATGCCGCCGCCGCCGATCCGCCACCTCCTCCACTAGTGGATCCCCCTCTCATCTTGGCGAGAATCTCGTCCGCAATGTGTTGAGGGATCGACTTGCACGAAGCGACTTGCCCTCCCGTCTTGAAAAGATGTTGGAGAAGCTGGATTGCACCACTTGTGTAGCTCTTCCTGCAATACTTGCATATCAAATTGTGGGATTTGGATTTCTTTGTGTCTCTCTCCACATGGATGGCGTGCAAGTTGAAGGCCTCATGCTTCTCGCGTGTCATGGTACCGAGGCGAGGCCGGAGGTCCGATAAAGAGGAGAGAGTCGAGACTTGTCACTCCGATCGGCCGTGATACTTGAAGAAGGAGGGGATGGGGGGAAGAGGAGAGAGTGAGATGATACTTGAGCCTTGAAGAGGGAGGGGATCAGGGAAACTTGGAAAGTTGGAAGAAGAAAGAACTTTGAAAAGGGAGAGGATGGGAGGAAGACTCAAGAGAAGAGGGGAAGAGGAGAGAGGAAGAGGGAGCTTGGAGGAGATGGGAGCTTGATGCAGCCTTGGAGTCTTGGAGACAAGAGGGAGGGCTGAGGAGAGAGTCGAGACTTGCAAGAGTGTGTAACGTGTCATGTATGTGTGTTGCAAATGATTAATTGTGCCCAGTTTGTGCCTTTTTCCCCAGCCCGTTTCGCGCGGAAACTCCCTGGATAGCTCATTTTGTCCCGCAGGATATGTGGCCAAAACATGCTTAAAATATCGTACGAAACAGTACAGATATGTACCCTATAGTTCTTATGGTACGAACCTGTCCGTTCGACGTACGAGTGCAACCCTGACTAAGACTACAGAGGCGATGGTTATTTTACCAAGGGATCCCAAGTGATCATCCTAGAGAAGCTAGGGCATCGGACAAAGGATGCACGTCAACTGCCCAATGGCCTACCAAGTCTTGCAAAGGCAAATGGGATCAGCTATGGACTTTTTTCTTTTTTCTTTTTTCTTTTTTTTAAAGGGCTTTGTAGTTTCGATAGATTTAACATTAAGTGAGGGTTTCAAATCATTTTTTGTCCTATTGAGTATGTGTCCCAAATGGGAGAGTGATAAGAGATGGTCAGATCCAAGACCTTCACAAAACAAGCATACTATCCCTACCATTATTGGGTGTCGGTGAAAAAGAAAATGGCTAAGATGTAGGTGACACAAATATAGCAAAGATGTGAAGCAAGCAAGACAAGCAAAGCAAGCAAGCTAGGGAGAACTACCTTGGAGACTACCATACGCAACTCCAAAATACCAAAAAGGGATAAATGTGCACAAATGCATGTTTACATAGACAGAATGTCAATGCATGGGGTAATGTAAGATATCATGCTCATATAAAATGCAATACAATAGTGCCATTTGGACAGTGCCCTTGCTGGGGAATTATTCACTTGTCAAAATGCCCTTTTACAATCATGTCATTCTAACAGTGCGGATGAAGTTACAAATGTCCATAAGTACAATACAAAAGAATAAATGAATGAATGTCTAAAAACTATAAACATCATCAGTGTCACTATCAAGAGAAATAGTTGTCTCCCTTTCAAATTGGAAGGAAAAGCCAAAGAGAAGCACCCTCTCCCCATCCATCTGAAGTAGGAGAGGGTATACCAAAGCCGATCCTAGGTAAAAGGTACTGAGAACCGGCCAGTTGACCGCTTTGGTCAAAATGTCTACAAAATTGACTAATGAAAGCACAAACTCTAGGCGGATAGTACCTAGCTCAACCTGCTCTCTAGAGAAGTGAAAGTGGACTCTCGTCGCATCCGTAGTGTGATAATCGGATTGCCCGTAAGGGCAATGGCACTTTGATTGTTGCAGTAGACAATGGTGGGAGAGTCACAAGGAAAGTGAAACGCCGTCAGTAAGCTCCTTAGATAGATGGCCTTGATGGTGCCATCAAAGAGAGCCCTATACTCAGCCTCGGCCATGGAAGCCGCCACCATCTCTTGCTTACGGCTGGACCAAGAAATGGCCAAGGTGAAGAGTTAGTCACCATGGGAATGCTGAGTGTCAGAATCTTTTGTCCAATTAGAATCAGTGTACCCCTGCAAACATAAACCAGAACCATAAGTAAGACTATAAAAATAAGTACACCGTAAATAACGCCACACATAAAGACATGCAATCCAATGTGACATCCTAGGTGCTGTGAAATACAAACTAAGAATGCTAACTAAGTAAGCTAAGTTTAGCCTAGTATGAATTAGCCAAAGAAGTTTCTCTATTTTATCGTTAGGCATGTGTGTGTATGTACAACACCCGAAGACTCTGAAGTGAGACATGATAGACCGAGAGCCAAAGAATGCCTCCTATGGGGTCTTCTAAGGAAGAGCCATAGTCAAGGACCAATTGAGGATGTACACTGTAGTGTTAGCAGCCTCAACCCAAGGGGCTCAGGAAGCTGTGCTACAAACAGCATAGAGCATGTCATTTTCATGATTGTCCAGTTCCGATGCTCCATGACTCCATTTTGAGAGGGAGAGTTAGTAGAGGTGACCTCGCAAGAGATGCCATGCTACTATAGAAACTTGAAAAACTCATGGGAGATTAACTCACCACCGCTATCACTCCTCATGCAACCAACACAACGACCCGTTTGGTTATGAACCAACAACACCCAAGCAAAGAAATATGTGAAAACATGACTCATGCTTGAGGAAGTACAACCACATGTATCTTGAATGATCATCCACTATCAAAAAGAAATACAGTGCACCGTTCAAGGCAGCAATGGATGTGGACCCACAAAGATTAATGTGAATCAATCTAAGAGACATCTCAACTCTACGTGTAGACTACTAAGGAAATGGGATACGGTGTTGCTTCCTTAGCTAACATACTCTACAAACATCTCGAGCTAGCTTCAGGCGAGGAAGGCCCTCAACCATCTCACGGTGAAACAACTCATAAAGAGAGTCATAGCCAAGATGCCCTAAGCAAAAATGAGAAAAATGCTCATTGTTTGTAGGCTCCCAAGATATGGCTAATGCTTGGTTATCCACTCAGTAAGAAAATGAATCATAAGGTATAGGCCATTAGGCTATCTTTCACCGCGAGCAATCACTAAACCAATATAAGAGTCAAGGACCTCGACTGTGGTCCCTATAAAGAAAAATGCTCGTCCCAAACGGCAAAGCTACGAACAGATAATAAGTTCAACCCAAGTTGAGGGACATGGTATACATTGTCTAGCGAAGCTAGATCCGTACCCTTATCAATGGCAAAACTGATGCGACCTAACCTGGATTTTGACCGAGGAGTTATTTCCTATGCAGACCTGCCCAATTGCAAAGGCTCGGGTATGAAAGATATCCTCTATAGGAGTCAATGTGATGTGTAGCTCCACTGTCCACAATCCAAATAGGTGTAGATGTGCTCGGCTGTGACAAGTGGGCCTCTATGGTAACCTCATCGAGAGGCAACTCACAGATGTGGACGAGAATGTCAACTGAGATGGCTGACCGATGGCAGTGTGAGTCTGACCTTTCTACTGCCCCTTGCCATCACCCTATCTCCCCTGATGGGGGTTTCTCAACTGAGGGGTGGGGGTTTATGGCTTGGGTTATGGCACTGTGTCTCTTACCTTTGATCAACACTCGTCGTCAAAATGGCCAGTCTTTTGATAATGTTGGTAATACCTATTCTTCTTAGGTACATTCTACCATCCGGTTTGAGTTGAGACATGGAGTTTTCTTGTGATTCCCTTGCTTGATTTTGATTTTAATTTTGATTTGGTTTACCCTTCCCTTGCTGCCCCTTCTGAGAATGAGCAATAAGAGCCACCTCTAAGGAATTATTCATATGAAATCGATCTAAAACCATACATAACATAATAGCTGACATTCAAATTCATAGAATGTGGATAAATTGAACAAAGAAACCACTTGCTGCACAAAATTGAAGAATTTATGTTGCAGCTTGTTAAGAAACAATGTGACCTGATTATCAGTGTTGTGGAGAATTTGACAAGGAGACGCCAATACTCATCCAATTTGACTTTCAAGTCATCCCAGTCAAAGATTTTAAAGTTCTAAAGCTCATGGTCAAAGATTTATTCAACGGGTCCTATCTCGAACCGCAATCAAGTGTGCCCATCGCTATGATGCTAAGTCAAAATGCTGAAGCTAAAAATGAAACTCAAGCAACAAGCTCTACATCAGCTCAACAATAGCAGAGGCTTTCTCTCAGAGAACTCGGCTCTGATACCATGTGAAGAAATACCCTAACATAGAAACACAAATAACACCATAGGACAAAGCACAAATTGATAGAAGAACACAGTTAGGGCTAGGGTAACTCAGAGACAATGAGCACAGAGAATGAATGAAATGGTATGACTATTGAATATACAATGCTCATGCGAATAAACACATTATGTAGTGAATGAATATTGTACCTCGAACACCTGTATCTCAAGGATCAAGGCAGGGATAATGAGCTAGAGTGTGTGTCATACTCCAAACGGCTCCCAAGTCGCAGCAAGGAAACCTCCGGATGTCGAGCACTACCAAACGCAGCCAAGAAAGACTGTATCTGATGCAGACGGCAATGCTAGAGAGAGAGAGTAAAAACGCAGGTGAGGAGAGAGAAATACTAAAAATGCAAACTACAAGAGAGAGAAAACAACAAACGCAAGCTGTAGGAGAGAGAGACTAAAAACGCAAGAAAAACTAGCAACAACAGTCAGCATGGTGGAATCAGCTCCAAACAGTGTGTGATAGGCTAGAAACAGGCGTCAAACTGCTATAGAAAGCAAACTTGTTACCCAACAGGTAGTGTCTCCAAAGCTTTAGAGCATGGATGACAGCTAGTAATTCCAGATCATGCATATGGCTAGCTTGGACCACGATGTCCTCTGCATTCAAGGTGTGGACAGTAAGCTGAAATACTAGAAATATGCAAAAACGAGATTAAGGCTAAATGGAGGACAGCATACCTATTTATAGAAAGTTTGGACCCTCTCAAGTGGGTTTGTGCTTATGGGATACAAACACTCTCTAAGAACGCATTTCTTTTTAAATTATTAAGGTTCCTTCCTTAATTAAGCATGTTTTGAGAGTGTTTAAGTGAAGCTAATGCATTTTTAGCTCAATACCTAGCGCCCAGTTTCTAGTTGCTAGCCTGCTACCAATTGGTGTTAGATAGTTGCGTTTTCAACCTGCAAGTCATGTCTAGCTGCCAACATCGTCATTCCATCTATGTTGCTTGATTCCCGAGTTTTCAGGCTATGTAGGTCGCCTACATCAGCACACCCTCTCCCACTTGTCACCGAGCTGTTCTTAGCCTCATGTGATCATTTTCTAGTACTTTTTGGGAGGTACATCATTCAGCCTAATCCCACCTCGAGATTGTTGCATTTTGGTTAGCAGCCACTGCCCTTTTATTTTCAGTATTATCACAACTCCAACCGACGGTTACAGCACTCTGGATCCGTCTCCAATGGGCGTTATACTCCGACTATTTTCATCACTTTGCCTTTGAGCATCTTGTACACTCTTTTCATCATTTACAACATTCATTCACTCAGAGTTCTCTTTCTTTTCTATTTGTGTTTTTGCATTTTCGTGTTATTGTTTTAGTTATTGTGTTTTAGTCATGTTCATACATTCTGTGTTTTCTCAATGCAAACCCTAGCATATCTTCACATGGTATCAAAGTTGGTACAAGAGTATCATGTGGTTATCATGAAGCCTTGGTTTGGTGTGAGATACACGAACAACATGAAGCCTTGGTTTTGTGCAAGATACACGAACAACATGTAACCAATTCGTAATGTCTTCAACTCCTCAAGATCCTACCATGTCTTATCAAGCTTCTCCATCATTGCAAGCCTTGAGGAGGCATTATGGACTTGACACGAAAAAAAGACGCTTCACCTCCTCCTTAGCCACATACTCATTTCATGGCAAACGATGAGCTCCAAGAATACTTGTATCAGGTATCGCAACTACCACTCTACAACTCCTGAAAACCTTGCTCCTAATACATATCTAGATCAATTGGTTAGGCTGGCCACATTTTTTATTAGTGAGAACATACAACATTTGGGACAATCGCTGATCCATCTTCATCACCACCAAGCATAGTGTCAGATTCATATAACCCTTTTGAGTTGTATGAATCAAAATCCTCCCCTCTTTTTTCTTTTGGTATGCAAGATCTAAATTAAGACAAGTTTGAGTATATAAATCTTCATCGAGGAGGCTCTTGAAGCAACCGTACTTCCATAGGTATATTTGACACATCTATTTCATTTGAGCATCAAGTTGGTAGCAACTATTCTCAAAACCCTCCCATCCCTCTATCTTTTGATCAAAACATAGATTTTCTTTCACCTGCTTTCAATAACTAAGGATTACACTCCAAAACTGCATCCGATACACTAGAATTTGAATCATTTGTTTCAATTCCTAGCACTTTTTATTCTTCTACACCACATGTTAGCTATCCACAAGTGAATGCCACTTTGCACCTTGGTACATCCTCAATAGGAATGCCACCTTTTAACATTGTGCCTTGTACACACCCACAAGTGAGCACATATATCTATCCTGGGATGGCTATGATGGGTACCCCCTCACTTTCATTGGACACTCACCACCCCATCTATTGGTCTCTCAAATGCAAGGATTTCCATCCTCGGCCTACAGTGCACTGTCACTTGCTCCATCGATTACTTCCATGCAAGAACTTCCATCCTCTACCTACCATGTTCCTATTCCTCCTCCTTGGGCTACACATGCAACTACCATGCCATCCCCAATCAGCCCATATTCACTTTTGGATCCATGTGCACTTAACCCAAATGCATGTGGTGGACACCTTCGCATCAATTCCCAAGTGTACTCCATCCCCCCACTCTACCCATCGTATTCCTCCTCCAACACTACCACTCTTGTTGCTACGGCCAAGAATGTTGTTACAGATAAGACTCATTTTAATGGGTCAAATTTTATCATTGGTCCAACTTAATGTAACAATGTTTGAATCTCAAGGTCTTTGAGACCTAGTAGTTGGTTTAGAGCCTATGTTGGACCTTGATTGGCCCACCCTAACCACATTTGTCAATAGAGAGCTTGCAATGCTACGACAAATGTCGAGTTAATGAAGGGGTTACTTCTTGAGTTCCATTCCCAGTTACAATATTTTCCCCTAACATCTGATCATTGGATCCATCTCCTTGACTACTATGCGGCAAGAGATCAAACCCAACGCATCAATCTTGATTATGAGCTATAGGAGTGTTCTATTAAGAAAGGGGATGATCTAAAAGTCAAGTTAGTTGAATGTAGACGGTTACTCGCTAAGTTCGCCGCCCACTCTAACTACATTTGTCAATAGAGAGCTTGCAATGCTACAACAAATGTCAAGTTAATGAAGGGGTTACTTCTTGAGTTCATTCCCAATTACAATACCTTCCCCTAGCATCCGATCATTGGATCCATCTCCTTGACTACTATGCGGCAAGAGATCAAACCCAATGCATAAATCTCGATTATGAGCTGTAGGAGTTTTCTATTAAGAAAGGGGATGATCTAAAAGTCAAGTTACATGGCTGGAGTCTTGATCTGGTTTGTAGCGTGTCTTGTGTGATTCATTCTCTGTTTTCTGATTAGTAGTGCTGAATATAGTGTATCTATACTTTCATATGGTTAGTTCTAAGTTTCTATGATTTTTGGGTGTGAGATTAGGTATTTGCTTCATAAAGTATTCTCTATTCTTTTATGTATTCTGCATAGAAAGGGCAGCAACACTTTGGCGATCCTGCCATTGCCTTCTTGGAACCTCTGTGTCAAAACATTATTCAAAATGATGAAGGTTAAGCCCAGATGTTCGAAGTTGCTGCATGAAGCAACAGTTTTCTGCGTGAAGCAGAAGTTTTCTGCATAAAGAAGAAGAACCAGAATCAAGACAATTCAACTCTTTTTATGTGCTTTTCTATTTCTGGATACTGAACCATAGTCGAAATACTTTTCTTTGATGATATATATCTGAAAATCTAGTTGCTTCTTGGGGCAGTGGTATATTGCTTCAAGCAGCATGATGCAGATTAAAGGTTTAACTTTGCATTTCCGCATATATGTCAGAGAATTACCCATACCGATAAAATGTTATTCTAACCTGAAGCAAATCCAGAGAATTACGGGAGTTATTGGCAGGACAACAAAGGGAGTTATTGCAGAATGACAGCCGGGAAGCAAGAGGAATTGACACCCTGGATGGGGAGGAGTTTCCATCTTTTGGAGAGGAGTTTTGGGATGTTGGTACCTCTGCTGGTACCGCTACTGTGTATCATTCCCCTGCGTCGTCCACGGAATCTCCCTCAAGCTCTCTTGATGAAGCAAAAGGAGTACCTAACTTGCAAGATCTTTCAACTCCTCCGGATAGTGCAGCACAGCGATTACAGCATTTGGTGTTAGGAAGTGCGGTCCTGTTGAGGAGACAAGTGGGTACTGCCAAGAAGTCTTTAACTTTTGATCCCTTGCCCCCATTAAAGAAGAAGAAGTTCCGAACTATGAATCCCAATCCACCACTTAACCCTAAGGTTAGGGCATCTAAATTCTTAGGGAAGAAGAAAGAAGACCCGGATTGTCATGTTGCTCAGTTTGAGACAAGGTGGGTGGCCAGTGGCTTCAACAATATGTTTGGGGATCAAGTCAAATTACAGCAGTTTGCGGCAACTTTCAAGGGTAAGGCTATGGATTGGTATAGTACTTATGATGATGGATACTTTACCACATATGGTGACCTTAAAACCGCTTTCTTAAGTAGGTTTAGAAAGCATAAGACAGCTACTGATGTGTTGAAAAGGTTGAAGCAGATCAAGCAGAAGACAATGTTAGTGCAGGATTATGCACAGAAATTTAAAAATCTATTAAACAAGTTGAATCAGGAAGATAGACCTTCTATGGAGTTACAATACTCTTATTTTGTTAAGGGTTTGGACAAAGCTATTGCAGTAGCAATTGCTAATGCAGAAATTGGAAACAATAATAGTATAGATCGGCTGGTTGAAGCAGCCCAGCGGGAGGAAAAGAGACTTGGTAAGAGTAGATCCAAGAAGAAGAGTAAACATGACTCTTCAGACTGACTTTGATGGTTCTGATTGAGAGGATAGTAGTGAGGAGGAAGATACTTCATCAGGCTCTGAGTCGGAAACCGAATCAAGTGACTCAAATGATGATCAAAGTAAACGGAGACAGAAGAGATACAAAAAGAAATCCAGGAAAGATAAAACCTCTTCTAAGGATAGCAAGAAGGGGAAAGAGAAAGAGGAAAAAACGGCCTTGGAAAAAAGGTTGGAAAAGAAAATTAAGAAGCAACTGTTGGAGATGGGAGTATTGACAACTTCCAAAAGTGTAAAGTCATGTACCATTTGTCAGAAAGTGGGCCATGAGGCTAGAGAATGCTGGTATAATCCAGTTGTACGGAATGCAAGGCAATAAACAGCATCTCCAGTGGCACCAGTTAACCAAATTGCACCTGAATTGGCACAGCAAAGAGGATTTAGAGGCTTTGGTAGGAAGGGTCAGCCACCTAAGCAATGGGGTAATGACCAGCCAAGGCAGTGGAATAATGTTCAACAAAGGCAACAAGGACCTTGCTATTACTGTGGCAGGCAGGGACACATGTCTGGACCTAACTGTGAGTTATGGGTACGCCATAGGACTGAAAGGGGAATGCAGACCGGGGAGCAGCAAGAAATGCAACCGGCAGGACTACCCTGTGGACAGCAACCACCAGCACCCGCAGCAGTAGTCCTAGTAGAGTTACCTGCAAAAGTCATGGAGAGCAAGGCAGTAAGTCATCAAAAGAACCAGCAAGTTCATGAAGCTTTACAGAAAGAAGTACTATGTAAGGGTGTGTTAAATGTTACTAAGCATGGTATAGAGCCACAGGTGGGCTCTGACTGTTCAAATTGCATAGTTGTGGAAGATTGTCTGGATGAGACAGCAGTTTTGGCCATTACCAGAGCAAAAGCTAAGCAAAAGATTAATTGGGAAGATCAAGAAAAGGCTAGGGAAGTGGCTTCCAATGAAGTTATGAAGTTGTAGAAAAAACAGTCTTCAAAACAGCTTAAAGTTGCAGAATTGCCTTATGAAGTTCAAGACAGTTAGCTGCTTCATGAGGAAAATCAGAAGGATATGCTTGTGTCAGGAATGCAGTTCAGTGAACAGTCACAAAGTTTGAAGCCTTATGAGGCATTGCATGGTTCTCATGAGTTGTTTGCTGCACTAACTAAATCTTCATTACAGTTGACTTTGGAACAAATCCTTGATTTAATTCCAAGGTTTAAAGAAAAGCTTTTAGCTAACATTATGTCGAATCAGGATGAAGTGTTTAAGCATTATGCTATGGAAAGAGAATAGACCTCAAATTGTCAAGCGGTGATTTCCACACAGATGGAGGTGGTATAAGGTTCCGACTATTCAAGTTGACTATTTGGGTAGCAAGTTTGATGATGTTCTTCTAGATGGAGGTTCTGGAGTTAATATTTTGCCTGAAGAGATGTATTTGGCACATAAGTTGCAAGGACTTGTGGCAGCACCATTTCAGGTTAAAATGGTAGATCAAAGAAGAATTTAGCCATTGGGAATATTAAAGAATCAGCTTATTCGGAAAGCCGGGCTGAAGTTCAAGGTTAGTTTTGTTGTTCTTCGTATGGAAGGTTTAGGGGATTCATATAATATGCTATTGGGAAGACCGTGGATTAGACTAGCCAAGTTGAAGCAGGATTGGGGCTCAGATACAGCGACTATTCCTCATGGAAGTAAGGAGGTCAAGTTGTCCACAAGTAATCAGGTAATTTTGGAACCTAAGTACCGTCTGTTAGTTGCTCAAACAATTAATGTTGCACCTGAGATTGAGGATGATGAGGAGGAACTTTTTATGCAAGCTAACCCCACAGTTGTGCCAGTTTTTGAAGTGGATGTTCAGAAAATTTTGGCTCAGTATAGGGTATTTCCAGAGGTATTATCATCAGAAGTGGTTTTATCTTCAGAGCAGAATAGTTGCCCCATGCATCAGCAGAGTAATTTGATGCAGCAAACTGTTTGCCCCATGAAGCAGGACAATGACTTCATGGAGCAGAGTAGTGATTTCATGCAGCAGAATAGTAATTTGGTGGTGGAAAGTAATGTTACTTCTGAGGGAAGTAAAAAACACTGATTTGGGAACACTTAAAGACCAAAAGAAGCCTTCTTTGGATGCAAAGGAGGATTTAGACAAAGCGAGTCAGCAAGCTATTATAGATGCAGAGCTGAAATATGAGCATACCATGCACAAGTCAACTAGAGTCTTTGAGGATGATGTCCAAGAAGTGTATTTGGAAGCTGAAATAGGCTCTAAGCCGATAAAGGTGAGTATTTTCGTTGAGGAAGACTTCAAACAGCAATTAATTAAGTTGTGTAAGGACTTTCAGGATATTTTTGCTTGGGAATATACGGATATGAAGGGCTTTGATCCAAAGGTATGTCAGCATAGAATTAATTTAAAGGCGGATACAAAGCCGGTTATGCAGAAACGGTATCGTATGAATCCTAATTATGCTAAACAGGTGAAGGAAGAGATTGACAAACTTCTTCGAGTGGGTTTTATTCACCATGTTAATGAAGTGACTTGGTTGTCACCAATTGTGGTGGTGCCTAAAAAGAATGCTAAAATACGGGTTTGTGCAGATTATAGAAAGTTGAATGCGGCAACTATTACTGACCCATTCCCTCTTCCATTCACGGATTCTTTATTGGATGATGTGGCGGGCCATAAGATTTATAATTTTTTGGATGGTTTCTCTGGCTACAATCAGATTCGCATGCATCCGGAAGATATGGATAAGACAGCTTTCATAACCGAATGAGGTGCCTTTGTGAGTACTGTCATGAATTTTGGTTTGAAGAATGAACCCCCAGAATTTCAGGGTGCAGCTCATAAAACCTTTTATCCTTATCTTACATCTTTTATGAGGGTCTTCATAGATGATTTTTGTGTATTTGGTAAGAAAGTGGATCATTTGCAGCATCTTAGACTTTGTTTTGAAAGATGCCGTCAATTTGGCATGTCCCTTAACCCTTTCAAATCTGTTTTTGCTGCTAAAAGAGGAGTTCTGTTGGGGCATATCATTTCAGAAGAGGGTATGGCTATTGATTTAAGGAAGATTCAAGTAGTTCAAAAGGTTATAGTACCTACAACAGTTCAAGAAGTGATGCGCTTTGTGGGGCAGGTCAAATGGCACAGCAGGTATTTGAGGTATTTAGCTCATATTTGTGCTCCACTAACATTGCTAACCAAGAAAGGGGTTCAGTTTGTGTGGAGGCATGACCAGGATAAAGCTTTTGCTATATTGAAAAAGATGCTGGTTGTAGCACCAATTTTGCAACTGCCACAATGGGATATTCCATTTCATGTATTTGTGGATGCATCTGATATTGCAGTAGGTGCAGTCTTGATGCAGGAAAGGGTTGTTGGTTGGTTCAGACCTGTCTATTATGCAAGCAGACAGCTTACAACAACTGAGAAGAATTATACTGTTACTGAACGGGAAGCTTTGGGGATGATCTTTGCATTGCAAAAATTTAGACATTACTTGTTGGGGAACCAAGTTATGTTTCATGTGGATCATCAGGATTTGTTGTATCTTATTAACAAGCCGTAGATTAGAGGAAGATTGGCAAGGTGGATGTTATTATTGCAAGAGTTTGATTACAAAATAATACATACACCAGGTAAAGAGCATGCAGTGGCTGATTTTCTGAGTAGAATTGAGTCAGTGGACCCTGTATTGGGGATGAATGATCAGTTGTCTGATGGAGAATTATTCAATGTTCAAGTAAGTCAATTCAATTCCTTCTATGATCAAATGTTACAGTTTTTACTTCATGGAGTGATGCCTGCAGATTTGTCTAGAGACCACCGTAGAAGATTGGCATTACAAAGCAGGAGTTATCAAGTTATTTTGGGAGTTCTTTACAGGAGAGGCATTGATAA
Source organism: Lygodium microphyllum (assembly GCF_053477565.2). NCBI lineage: Eukaryota > Viridiplantae > Streptophyta > Polypodiopsida > Schizaeales > Lygodiaceae > Lygodium > Lygodium microphyllum. The sequence goes on from NC_141163.1 coordinate 112,377,306, forward strand.
TGTGCTAAGAAGGTGTGTAACTGTTCAAGAGCGGCCTGCAATTCTCCATGAAGCACATGCAGGAATCACTGGAGGGCATTTCTCTGGTCAGATTACAGCTAGAAAGGTTCTTCAAGCGGGATTGTGGTGGCCAACTGTACTCAAAGATGCTCATCAATATGCTAAAGAATGCATTACTTGTATGAAGGAGGGTCAACCTCAATCTCGGGATCGAATGCAAGATCATCCACTTTTACCTTTGGAACCATTTCAAAAGTGGGGTATTGATTTTGTGGGCCCCATCAAGTCAGCTGCTTGTCAGAGTAAGAATCAGTATATTCTGGTCTGTACCGATTATTGTACTAAGTGGGTTGAAGCCAAAGCATTACGGGATAATAAAGTGGCAAGTGTAGCTCAGTTTTTGTACTCTAATATCATGACCCATTTTGGATACCCCATAGAGTTGGTAAGTGATTAGGGTAAACATTTTCTGAATGAAGTAATCAAAGAGCTTACTGCTAAGCATATGATCCTTCATAAGAAGTCTACACCCTATCACCCTCAGGCAAATGGACAAGCTGAAAGTTCAAATAAGATTTTACGCCGAATTCTTAAGAAAGTTGTTGTTGATAACCATAAGGATTGGGATACAAAGTTAGATTCGGTATTATGGTCCTTTCGTACAGCATATAAGGTGTCAACAGGCTTGACTCCTTTTAAGTTGGTTTATGGACTTGAGGCAGTCGTCCCCATGGAGTTTTTGGTGCCTAGTTTGAGGATAGCGGTTGCTTATAGGTTGTGTCCAGAAGAATCCTTCATGATAGGCTGCAGAAGTTGTTGCAGTTAGAGGAAGATCGGATTATAGCTCACTACCTTCAAGGGGTGGTGCAGTCAAGAAGACAGGCATGGGTTGATAGGCATATTAAAAAGAAGATAATCAAAAAAGGGGATTTGGTTATGGTGTATAATTAGCGGCTTGGGAAGCATCCAGGGAAGTTAAAGTTAAGGTACACCGGTCCCTATGAAGTTTTGAAAGATGTTGGTCAAGGCACTTTTGTGTTGACTACTTTACAGGGTGAAATTATTAAGCTTGCAGTGAATGGATTTAGATTAAGAAGGTTTGTTCAACCGGATTATGATACGGTACTCTATGAAGTTGAATAGGAACCTACAGTTGCACTAAATTTGGTTCAAATTCCAGCACTGTTGCCTCATGGAGTAACCTGTGGCATTTTACCTCATGGAGCACTTTATGATTCTATGAGTCTCATTATTGTTTTTAGGGTTTCTTGGCTTGATTTTTGGCAAAAAGAACCACTCTTTTATTGTGAGCTATTAGCAGATAATTTTATCTTGTATATCACTTGTAGTGTACATGAAGAAGTTATGCAGACTTCAGTAGTGCTCTATGAAGTGCAAGCTATTTGGCAATTGTTCTATCTCATTTTAAAGGTTCAATGGTGCTACATGAAGTGGTGGCAATATATGACATTCAAAGTGTCAGAGTGCAGCGGTGCGGAAGCGTAGGACTGAGAGAGAGAGAACGCAGAGAGAGAAGAGAGAGAAAGAGACAGTGGACGATGAAGATCTGCTGTATATAGAATGCTGAATACAAAGATATACAATGGCGCAGTGTGCTGGACTGCGTGTCTCCACCTCGACGATGCGACCTGCTGTCCACCTCGAAGTCTGCTGCAGTCTGCACTGTCTGCTGTCTGAAATCTGTGAACAGAGACAGAGACTGCGCGTCACCGGTCTGTAATCTGCGTCAGAGAAGAAGTGTATAGACTGCTGAAAGTGTCGACTATTAAATAGTCGAAATCTGCCACGAACTGGGGCGCCAGAAACAGGGCGCAGCCTGGAAACAAGTCGGCTGCATTAAATGCAGCCGACTGGGCTGCAGACAGTCGGACTGCCACGTGGCAGTCCGACTGCACAGTCCGACTGTGCAGCTGCCTGCTGGTCCGACTGTGCAGGCTATGATCTCTAACACCCCCTCTCAGAGCCTAGACAGGGCAGAAGCCTGAGGGATCTGGAATGTTGCTGAAGTAGAGCCTGAGGAAGCGCCTTCGTAAACAAATCCGCAAGATTGTCCTCCGTCTTGCAATACTCCACAGTGATGGTCTCATCCAGAAGCTTTTCTCGGATGAAGTGGTACTGGATCTCAATGTGCTTCGTCCGGGCATGAAAAACAGGGTTCCTTGCCAAGGCAATGCAACTTTCATTGTCACATCGCAGCAATGTAGGACGAGACTAGGGGCACCCAAGCTCCTCCAACAATCTCCGAAGCCACACAACCTCACATGTGGTGGAAGACGCAGCCCGATATTCCGCCTCAGTAGACGAAAGGGCTACCGTGGGTTGCTTCTTGCTACTCCATGAAATAACACCTGCACCCAAAGTAAAACAGTAACCTGTAGTAGACCGCCTGTGGTCCACGTCACCGGCCCAATCCGAGTCGCTCCAACCTGCAAGTACAAGATCTGACCCATCTGGCCCTGCGGGGTAATGAATCCCCAAATCAAACGTCCCCCTCAGATACCGAAGTATCCTCTGAGCAGCCTGCTAATGCACCGTCTTAGGTTCACTCATGAACCCTGCCAAGAGCCCAACAGCAAAACATAGATCAACCCTGGTGTTGAGAAGCCAAATCAAAGACCCAATCAACTGTCAATAGCAGGACGCATCCGCCAAAGGAGAAGCTGAATGGGAAGTGGCCTTCCAGTTCGGATCCATAGGAGTAGAGAGGGCCCGACAACCTTCCATCTCAAAAGACACCAAGAGCTCCTGTACATATCTCTGTTGGGAAAGAAAGATCCCCCTCTGAGACTGATAAATCTCATGGCCTAAAAAGAAATGGAGTAGCCCCAAATCCGTCATCTCGAACGTCCGATGTAAAGCTGACTTTGTCTCCTGGACCTGCTGTGCATCATCACTTGTGACAATCAAATCATCAACATATAAGACAAACAACACACAACCATCCTCGGAAGTGTGAAAATACAGCTGCGGATCGGCCTTGGACCGCCGATATCCCAACTGAGACTGGAGGAACGAGTCAATCTTCTCGTTCCAAGCTCGCGGGGCCGGCTTGAGGCCATACAGGGCCTTCTTCAACCTGTAGACTTTCCCATCTGAAGAACCAAAGCCAGGAGGCTGCTCAACGTAGATCTCCTCCTTTAGGTCACCATTCAGAAAGGCCGACTTCACATCCAACTGATAAACAGGCCATCTCCTATGGCCAACCAAAGCAAGAACAGCTCTTATGGTTGCCATACGAGCTGTGGGGGCAAAGGTGTCATGACAGTCAATCCCTGGGCGCTGTGCAAAACCTTTAGCAACAAGGCGAGCCTTGTGCTTATCCAAAGTACCATCACTGAGATATTTGGTCTTGAAGACCCACTTGACTCCAATCACCTTCTTCTTCGGGGGGCGTGGCACAAGTGACCAAGTGCCATTCCTCTCAATAGCCTCCAACTCAACTTCCATAGCTTTCTTCCATGGGGCGGACTGTGAAGCCTCCTTCATGGAGGTGGGCTCTCGATCCTGCATAACACGGAACATCAAACAATAGTTGGAGCAAACAAGCTCCGAAGAATGCGCCTGGTGCCTCCGTGACCGCCGCGGACCATCCTGCTGTCCCCACTCCTCAGGAACCCCCTCGATCCCTGAATCATGGAGTGTGTCACGGGCCCAGCGAGGAGGAGGCCGAACCTCCCCTCTTCGTTCTCCATCAGCAGAAGACTCTGGAATATCCACCGGAGGTAACACCTCAGAGGGGTCCAGTGGAACAGTAGACTCTGTGTCAGAAACAGAATCATAATCAAAAGGCATGGGCTCCAATGGAACTGTAGGAGCCCAGCTCTCCCCGGGATCTCCAAGAACGGGATGCTCCTCACCCGTTGAAGTAGTCGGAACCTCCACAAACCGCACATCACGGCTAGTGTACACATCCCGCTTGACGGGATCATACAATCGGTAGCCTTGGGACTGGGAACTGTAGCCAACAAATACCTGTTTTCGAGAAGCCGCTTCAAATTTATCACGGTGAGCCTTGGGAATGTGAACATAGGCATCACACCCAAAGACCCGAAAGTAAGAAACATCTGGCTTCGTCCCAAAATAAGCCTAAAATGGAGTCATCCCTTCCACGGCCGAAGTAGGGGATCGATTAAGGATGTGGACTGCAGTAGCCACAGCCTCGGCCCACAGAACCTGAGGGGTCTGTCGGTGCTCCATCATGGTGCGCGCCATCTCGATCACACTGCGGTTCTTCCGTTCTAGAATACCATTTTCTTGAGGAGTATTGGTATTGGCAAACTCCTGGTGAATTCCTCTATTTGCACAAAACCGAGCAAATTCATTAGACACAAATTCACCTCCCTTGTCGGATCGCAAGGTCTTCAACTTCCGGCCTGATCGGTTCTCCTCAAAGAGAAGCCAATCCTTGAAGTGCGAGAAAGCTTCTGACTTTAATGCCAAAAAGTAGGCCCAAGTCATCTTGCTATAGTCATCCACAATCAGCATGAAGTAGAGCTCCCACGCAAGGACTCATTCCTCATAGGGCCACATAGATCTGTAGATACTAGCTCCATCGGTGAAGTAGACCGCCGCGAAGCTGTGTAGGGAATGGCATCTCTATGTTGCTTCCCCCGTATGCAGGAGACACATGGCTGCTGGCTCACCACTATATCCGGCAACCCTCAAACAAGCTGTCCACGTGACGCCCTCCAAAGATAGTCATAGTTCAGGTGACCAAACCGAGCTTGCCATAATTCAAACTGTGACTGTAAGGTAAGAAGAAGAGTAGAGAGGGCAGTGGAAGACTTCAGTTTGTAAATGCCGTTCTCCTCATATCCGGATGAGAGAACCTTCCTCGATCCACGATCAAGGACTCGCACAGTAGAACTGTCAAACTCCACCAAAAGACCAAGGGAGCAAATCTTATGAACTGAAAGGAGATGGTACCCTAATCCTGGTACATGCAAAACCTCTGAGGTATGGGTGCCACCTTGTCCATCCGGAATAAGCTGCATCTTACCCCGACCTGCAACAGAAACTGAAGAGTTGTCTCCAATGAGAACCTGCCCACGCGAAGGCCGCAGCTGGGCAACACCATCTGATGAAGGAGTCATGTGCCGTGAGGCACCACTATCAACAATCCACTCTCGAGCTTGGGGAGCCGTCATCGCAGCATCAGAAGCATTCGGTGAAGCGTCCTCAATGACAGCTAGATGAAGAAATGCAGCTGATGAGGTGCAGCCACCGCTCCAGAATCCTTGGTATCCTTCTTCTTGGTGTCCTTCGTATCTTTGTCAGGGCAATCCTTCTTCCAACGGCCAGTCTTTCCACAAATATGACATGTGGATTCTTTGTCCTTGTCTTTCTCCTTGTCCTTCTTGGACTTGTTATCCCCCTTCTTCTTCTTTTGGTCCTTCCCCTTCTTCTGAGAGGCTTGACCTGTCAACGCCTCCAACTTGGAAGCATTCTGTCCCTTTAACTGTTCCTCTTGGTCCAAGACCATAGGAACCAACTCTTCCCACCGAAGAGTAGACTCTCGCCCCGAAGCAATAAGGGCAGAGTAAAATGTACCGAATCGTGGCGGCAACTGGGACAGTAGTGTAATCGCCATGTCTTTGGAGGAGATCGGCTTCCCCGCATTCTGAACCTGCATCTGTAGCTGTCTTAGCTTGTTAATGTGTTCCCGTAGCGAAGAAGACTTATTTACGGACAAGGTCCGCATCTGTACCTCCAAAGAAACCCTCTTCATTAGGGTCATCCGATTGTACATTTGATCAAGCTCTAGCCATATCTCACGAGCCACCGTCAAGTGCTCGATGTGAGCGATCATGGCTGTAGTGCATGATAGGAAGAGAGGATTGAATCCTGGCATTCAGTTTGTCCCAATGAGACTGGGCCCTGGCCAACTCCGTACGAGCATTGGAAGAGAGTTTGGACTCATCTCTTACCGAGGGCCGGTCAATCTCCTCCTGTACCAACTCCGCCAAATCATAGGACTCAAGGATGGCCAACATCATGATGCGCCAAATGTGGTAGTTGTCGCCGTCGAGCTTCTGATCTGTAGGAAGAGCCGGTAAGACAGGCACCTTCCGGTCCATAATCGCCTGGAACTCCAAGTCCATCTCTGTAGACATCTTCACCTGCAATGCCTTCTCAAACGCAAAAGCAGCCCCCTCTGATTGGGTAAACTCGGCCTGCTAAGGCTCTTCCGCGTCCTAAAGCTTCTTCACCCGCCGGAGGCGATGAAAAAGCAAAACCTGCACTTTTAGGCTGAAAACTCAAACTTCCTCTGCGTCAAACAGCAGTAAATAGCAGCAAATCCACCACCTGTACTCCTTTCCTGTGCACCCACACTCGTTTCAGCCTTGTTCCAAGGCGCAGCCCTCCTGTCTGCCCTTAAACGCAAAAAACGCAAATTTGAGTCGCGATGGAAACTCCTCTTCAGGTTGATTCTGCGCTCAGTCAGCCCTCAAACACTGCTCTAATACCATGTCAGAGTGCAGCGGTGCGGAAGCGTAGGACTGAGAGAGAGAGAACGCAGAGAGAGAAGAGAGAGAAAGAGACAGTGGACGATGAAGATCTGCTGTATATAGAATGCTGAATACAAAGATATACAATGGCGCAGTGTGCTGGACTGCGTGTCTCCACCTCGACGATGCGACCTGCTGTCCACCTCGAAGTCTGCTGCAGTCTGCACTGTCTGCTGTCTGAAATCTGTGAACAGAGACAGAGACTGCGCGTCACCGGCCTGTAATCTGCGTCAGAGAAGAAGTGTATAGACTGCTGAAAGTGTCGACTATTAAATAGTTGAAATCTGACACGAACTGGGGCGCCAGAAACAGGGCGCAGCCTGGAAACAAGTCGGCTGCATTAAATGCAGCCGACTGGGCTGCAAACAGTCGGACTGCCACGTGGCAGTCCGACTGCACAGTCCGACTGTGCAGCTGCCTGCTGGTCCGACTGTGCAGGCTATGATCTCTAACACAAAGTTGGCTCTTGGAATTTACTTTGTGAGGATTATCTTTTTAAAGTTTTTTATCCTGCAATCATGATTGGGCAAAGTGGTATCATGGCCATGGAAGATTGTGCTTTGAAAAGATATTTACCTTTCAACTTGGAATGTTTATGTGATGGTTTAGAAGATCAACTGTCTTTAACTCCAGTTCTGTTGGTATTTTCATTGTGTAAACTTATAAAGTTTCAGTTGCATGAGGTGGATTTGAAGCGACAAGATTCTCATGTTCAACTTACAGGGAGTACAAGTGGCAATCGGTATGTTACCATATCTCTTTTTTCAAAGAGTTTAACTCATAGTCAGGTAAGGCAAGTGGAAAAAGGGCAAACTATGGCTAAGAAGAGTCATGTGCTGTCGCCTGCGCCAATTCAACAGCGTCTTCCTGCGATTTCCACTTGCCTTACCTGACTATGAGTTAAACTATCGTGCCCTCTTGACAGGGAGTTTTGAATTCCTAACCCGCAGCAGGTCGTCGGTGATGCAGCTATGGTGAAGACAAGGCAAAGAAAGAATTCAAAACTCCCTGTCAAGAGGGCACGATAGCAGCCGAGAGCAGTCCAAGGCCATGATGAAGACTCTAGTGATAGCCCACCTAACGGAACGCCATCGAAAGTCAAGGACTCCACATCAAAAACGTCTTCTATTATGTCAAGTGAAGATGAGGGTGAGTTGATTACTCCTATGCTTGATTGCTCTATACTCATGGATACCAAAGAACCCAATACCAGGGGTTGGTTAAGGCAAATTGGGTTGCTTGATTTCGCGGAGCTGCCATGGGATGCTTGGGGAAATAATACACATGCTCAGCAGCAGTTACTTATGATTAGAAAAAGTAGCAAAGTTGGTGGAAAATTGGAGCTTACTCCTGCTCTACTAGCACATGTTTTCTCTCTTGAGCTTAATGATCGGCCAAAGCATTGTGGCGGTGCACAAATGAAGCTATGCAGCAAGAGTTTGGGCTTTCTACAAGCGTTAGAAATCAGTATGTGTTAAGGCATGCAGATGCAAAGAGGAGGTTTTTCATCAAATGGTTCATGCAGCGGTTCTTATTGTTCATAAAGGCTAATGTAATAACAAAGGACACCTTTGGTATTTTATGGTATGCAGAAAATGTTGGGATTCCAAATTGGTCAGGAACTCTATATGACAAATTGATGCAGGAAGTTCATGTGCCAACAATTCGCAAGCAGCAGCAGAAAAGTAGACTTGGACCTATGTTGGCTGATTTATATGCTCATCTGCAGGTTGTATGTCCAACATTGCATCCGTCTCTTTGGGAATCTCCGAGTATGGACAAGGTTACTGCATTTAAAAGGCAGAAATTAGTGGATGGGATAATGGTTGACTGTTATAATAAAGATTTGTCTCATGATCATGCATTGGGTGATCTTGAGAATGTCAAGTCAAAGGAGTTTGTGGATCCTTTGTTTATGACTTTTTCATCTCATGAAGCTTCACATGCTAGTACTTTAGGATGTATTGTTCCTTTAGATATATCAGCATGGTTAAATGATGATGTTAAGAATGACAATGTTCATGAGGATGTGCTCATTACAGGGGTTAAGAAGAAGGTTAGATTCTCCAAGTTGAAGATGGAGACTATGCCTATACCAAAGCACAGTGATGCTATGTAGCAGCATATGGGTTTGTCTTATGACAGGGAAGTGGTTCAGATGGATATGTTTCTCAAAGTCTTGCTGAAGCTTGCTCTTTGGTTGCAGGGTTACATCGGTTCATGAAGGATATGCATGCTAATGGTGCCGTTAAGTTAAATGTGGTGCAATCTTTGCAGGAGCAGTTAGAGTCCATGAAAACTAAAAGAGATTCTATGCATGTTGAAATGGAAAAAATGAAGGAATTACATGAGAATGAGGTTGGTGCTTTGAAAAGGCAAATTGATGAGTATGCCGATATGTTGGTTAAATGAAAATTGTCTTCTGTTGCATTTAAGGAATGGACAGCTAATATGCAGGATAAGTTTGGTGGTGAATTGGATTTGTTGGCTAAAGAAAATGCTAAGTTAAAGGCTAAAAGAGTATTATTGGATGCCCGTTTACAACCTCTTCTTAAAGTGGAACAGCAAATCTTGAGAGATATGGAGGTTGATCTTGATGGCTCTGTTTTTATGCAACAAGATTTGACATCAACGAGAGCTACATTGACTTCCTTTATGCATGATCAGTGGGTTGGTATAGCTACTAGGATGTCTCAGGTTATTTCTCGGCCATATGCAGTTTTGCAGTAGACATTTGTGTCTGAAAACATGGAGACATTGATTCATGAGAAAGATATATTAAAGGAAAAGTTGGATGTTATGCAGGCTGACTATCATAGGATGATGGATGTAGTGTCTGGGTTGCAGAATGTTAAGCAAATTCAGGGTTCTGAAAATCCGTCCGTGGATGCAGTAGATATGGTCAAAGCTGATATTAATAATGTTTTGCAGGATATAAATCAGCAGGTTAAGATTCAAGATCATATGGCTGATGCAGTTCATGATATTGCATCTTTTGGATTTCAGGAGCATCATGTCCAGGAGCAATCTGTTACAGATTGCAATGATGCTCATGAGCCTCATAGTTCATAAGTTCTTTTGGTGTAGAACTGTCAGATCTGATTCTCTTTTTGTTCATCATACTTACATCATACTTGATATGTATGCCTCTAGGATTATGCCTTTATGTTTTGTTTTGACTGTCTCTTGAGGGGCTTATGCAACTGCAGTAGAGGGCTATAAGTATCCTACTGGAGAGGCTCTACTTATGGTTACTCTATGTGGCTTACTTCACGGTGAAAGGCTGTGGGTAAGGCATAATCTTTTTCACTAGATATGTCGGGTTTTGGATAAGGCATTTTGAATTCATGGATCATTCAAGGGTTCGAGTCATAGCTGTGCCAGCAATCCACCGGGCTGTGCCAGGTGTTACCCGTTGGCTTAACACTACATTTATCCTTAAAATGGTGTATTACCTTAGTTATTACTATTTCCTATGTGAAGCAGCCTTTATATGTCTTATGAAGTTCACTGCCTCATGAAGTGCAGTTTTGAGGCAGTTGCAAAAACGTGACCTGATGAGGCATTTTGTGTGTTCTTCTTGTCTATCTGATCACTTATGATGATTACGCCTGATGTATGATGTTTCTACCTAATTATGAAGAGGATCTGGCAGTTGGAGCTATCATGGCTGGAGTCTTGATCTCGTTTGTAGCATGTCTTGTGTGATTCATTCTCTGTTTTCTGATTAGTAATGCTGAATATAGTGTATCTATGCTTTCATATGGTTAGTTCTGAGTTTCTATGATTTCTGGGTGTGAGATTAGGTATTTGCTTCATGAAGTATTCTCTGTTCTTTTATGTATTCTGCATAGAAAGGGCAGCAACAAGTTTCATTGGCAGACACCTCCTGATGGCGTGTGCAATGGTGGCCACATACTTAGGCTAGTACCCTTAGGGTACATGTACTATACTAGTCTCACATTATTTAGCACTCTTAGTTCCCTAGGCTAATAAGGCCCATAGAGTACTTTGTCCTTAGGGCTTTAAGATTTCCTTCATTTGTCTTTTGCAACATTCACACACTCACTCATTCGCACATATCTCTTCCTCATTTTATCTTTATTTCTGTTTTCTTTCACTTTGAAGCATCTCACATAGAGCTCCTTTTAGGTTGCGATTTAGCAACATGCGCACACTCAGATATACTCATAGTAAACAAGAGAACAACAAGAGAGAAGAGTGTTGGAAGGTCATATCCACTATGTGAGACTGAATGAAAGTACAATCCCTAAGGAACTAAGTACCACACCCATTGACAGGTGTTTACACAGGGAAAAAACCCTTCTCTAGCTAGAAGGAAAAAGTGTCTGTGAGATAAGGAAATGTTCACACCAAAACTTAGGGGGAACACAGTAAGTGTAACAAACCCCCCTCGAGTGAATGATGTGAATATATACATAAAATAGACAGATCAATCCCCAAACGGTATCAAGCCGGAAGCCTTGTGAAAGGCATCGAGCTTCTCTCTAGAGAGAACTTTCATAAACACATCTACTAAGTTGTCCTATATAGGGACATAAACCAAGCTAGTCTCCCCTACTACATGAAGCCTCTCTCTAGCATAATGATAACGCACCTCAATGTGCTTAGTGTGAGCATAAAAATTTGGAATCCTCACAATTGCCATGGCACTCTAATTGTCTATGTATATAGGAGTGGGTGACTACTGTCCCACACTAAGATCAACCAAAAGGCGTCTAAGCCATACAGATTCCAATGTAGCTATAACTACTCACCTATATTCAACTTCATAGCTAGATGTGACTACTATAGACTGCTTCTTGCTCAACCAAGAAATGCATGAATCACCAAGCACAAAATAATTGCCACTAGAGGACACCCCCATGTCAAAACAACCAACCCCATCACTGTCTGTAAATGCATGTAAGCAAAGAGTAGGCCTTTATAAGATAGAAAAGGCCCAATATTTGAGTACCTTTGAGATAACGAAAGACACATTTAACCGCTTGCCAATGTATAGTACCATGGCTTTACATAAAGCATGCCAATTAAGAGATCCCAAACTGATTATCTGGCCATGTATTACACAAATACAATAAACAGCCAACAACCTACTAATAAAGAGCAACATCAAACGGTTCTCTTGCATCCTCAAGCATAAACTTATGGCTTGTCTCAACAGCAATAGAGATGGGCTTGCAATCTTACATCCGAAAATGCTCAAAAAGCTACCCAGTGTACTTAGGCTGTGTTGCTGCCCTATCTATGCAGAATACATAACAGGACAGAGAATGCTTCATGGGGTAAATACTCAATATTGCATCCACCATGGAAACTCACAACTAACCATATAGAAACATAGACATACTATATTCAGCACTACAAATCAGAAAATGAGAAGTACAACACATAGAACAAAATGAGACACCATAGATGATGGCGCCAACTGCCAAATTCTCTTCATAATCAGATAAATCCATCATACATCAGGCATAGACATCACATATAACCAGATCAATGAGAAGAACACACAAAATGCCTCATTAGGTCACGTTTTTGCAACTACCCCAAAACTACACTTCATGAGGCAGTGAACTTCATGAGACAATTAGAGGCTACCTCACACATAAGTCTAACATAACTAAGGTCTAACCATGCTAAGGGCATAATATATGATGAAAGGTGAGAAGGATTGAAGCTTGCACACGAGCTATGGCGGGAGAGCAAGAGCAAGAAAGAGAGAGACAAGAAATGGGAACTCAAACAGTCACAACGTGTGACCGGGCCTTCCTTTATTTACTAGTCACTAAAAAATGAATGTAAAGAATAAAGTGACATGACGGGCGCCCGCCACCTACAGTGTGTAGTGGCGGGTACTGTCAGTGTAGTAATACACGGGGCGGTACGGCGGAGGCGCCTTTACTCCAACAACCTCCCACTTAAAGGCGAATCTACCCCAGTGAGAGAGAAAGAAAAGAAAAAGACAGTACAACTGTACATAGGTACAAGGGATGAGGAAAGGCAACATCTCATCCAACGCCCATCAATCTCCTGAGGAAGGCAAAGCGCTCAGTAGTGAGGCTTTTCGTGAGCAAATCTGCAGGATTCTCGTCAGTGGAGATCTTGACAAGGTCAACAGACTTGTCCTCCACGACACCATGTATGAAGTGATACCTCACCTCAATGTGTTTTGTCTTTGCATGGAAGACCGGATTCTTAGCCAACTAAATGGCACTCATAGAATCCGAATGTAGTGTAGGTATAGCATCAATCCCAAGGTCAGCAACTAGACGGCCTAGCCATATGGCCTCCTTGCAAGCCTCAGTGGCTGCAACATACTCGGCCTCAGTGGTAGACAAAGCCGTACACTTCTGAACCCTGGACATCCAAGAGACAGCACCTCCAGCATAGGTGAATACATAGCCAGAAGTGGACTTCCTACTATCTGCATGTCCTGCATAATCGGAGCCAGTGTACCCCATGATCCCTGTATCCTGGCTGCCATAGCAAATACACATATCTGTTGTGCCCTTCAGGTACCTCATGATACCCTTCACGGCATCCCAATGTTTCCTACTAGGTGTAGCCATATAGCGTGCCACAACACCAACTGCAAAGGCAATATCTGGACGAGTGGCTATCATGGCATACATCAAACTGCCCACGGCTGAAGCATAAGGGATATGGGCCATCTCGGCCCTCTACTCATCTGTCTCTGCGGACAATTGGCCTGTGATACCTTCACATAAGAAGGCAATGGACAGCCAATAGGCTTTACGTCCTGCATGCGGAAGTGCTCAAGGACTTTATGAATATATTCCCTCTGTGACAAGTAGAGGAGTCCCTGATGCTTGTCGCGTCTAATGCGCATACCAAGTATGTGAGAGGCCTGTCCCAAATCCTTCATCTCAAAGCTCTTCTTCAGCTGAGATTTAAGAGCATCTAGCTCATCATGAGCTTTCCCTGCTATCAGCATATCATCCACATAGAATACCAAAATAAGCAATGAACCATCACGGGCTTTCTTCGTGTAAAGACATGGATCCATAGCACTCCTGCTGTAGCCCTGTGACTGCATAAAGGCATCAAACTTATGATACCATTCCCTAGGTGCCTGCTTCAAGCCATAAAGACTTTTCTTCAACTTGTACACTAGGTGCTCCCTGCCAGGTTTTGCAAAGCCCTTAGGCTGCTCCATATAGATCTCATCATACAAGTCTCCATGTAAGAAAGCCGTCTTGACATCCATCTGATATAGATCTAAGTCAAGCTGAGCAACCAAAGCCAAGACCAAGCGCAGGGTGGTCATCTTAACCACAGGAGAAAAGACCTCATCAAAGTCTACACCATGCTCCTGCTTAAAACCCTTTGCTACCAATCTAGCCTTGTATGCCGGCTTGGGGTGTCCAAGGGTACTTTTCAGCTTATACACCCACTTGCATGGCAAAGCCTTCTTGCCCTTAGGCAAGGCAACCAAATCCCAAGTCTCATTCTTATGCAAGGAGTCGATCTCAGACTGCATAGCCCTCTCCCAGGAGTGACTGTCACCCCTGCGCATAGCCTTATCATAAGTGAAAGGCTCTCCTGCATCTGTAACCAAAATATAATGCATAGAGGGCTGAAATCTATCAGGTGGACGTCTGTCTCTAGCAGACCGTCTCACTGCAGGCTCTGCTCCTTGCCCAGCTGCCTATCCAACACCCTGACCATGAGCATCTGCTGTAGCTGTAGGCTGTCCAACTGGCTGTGCAGGAGCTCTAGGCTCCTCCTGAAAGATCACTCTGCGGATCTCAACCACTTTCTCAGGCTGCCTGTGCATCTTGTCTTCATGGAAGACTACATCATGGCTGCGTACTATTTTCCGCGCCTGCGGATCCCATAGTCGATAGCTCATCTCTCTTGAATCACCATAACCAAGAAAGATGCATTTAATGCTCTTTGGATCCAACTTACTCCTCTTGTCCTTGGGCACATGGCAGAATGCCTCACATCCAAAGACACGGAGATGTGCATAAGAGGGTGGCTTACCAGCCCAAACTTCCTCTGCAACCTGGAAATCCAATCCACTAGAAGGCGATCAGTTTATGACATGCACTGCCGTACTAACTGCCTCAGTCCAAAAGCTCTGTGGTAGGCCTGCATGACTAAGCATAGAGCGGACACACTCCTGAATAGTCCTGTTCATGCGCTCAGCCAAACCATTCTGGGCGGGGGTGTAAGGGGCGATCAACTGACACTTAATACCCCTGTCATCACAAAACTGCTCAAAAGCACGTGAGACATATTCTCCCCCATTGTCAGTCTTAAGGCATTTCAGCCTATACCCAGTCTGGTTCTCAACAAGAGCAAGCCAACGCTGAAAGACTGCCAAGACATCGGACTTTTGCTTTATGGGATAAGCCCACACTTTCCTAGAAAAATCATCAATGAAGGTAACAAAGTACTTCGCGCCACCCATAGACATACACGGCATGGGCCCACAAACATCTGAATGCACCAAAGCCAAGGGCTCACTCATGCATGGCCTACCCAATTTCTTATGCGTAGACCTATTCTGCTTACCATAAAGACAATGATCACACGAGTCAAAACGTGCATAGTCCAAAGGCGGAAGATACTGCAAACCAGATAACATTTTCATTCCCTTCAAAGACATATGCCCCAAACGGGCATGCCAAAGTGATACATGTGGGATAGAGCCCACTGCCAAAACATGGTCTACAGAAGACCCAGATACAACAAGAGGATAGAGGCTGCCAGCCTTGGCGCCTCTAGCAAGCATAAGTCTGCCTTTGGTAATCTTCCAGGCAGAATCCCCAAAACAGACATGAAACCCTTCATCATCCAACTGTCCTGCAGACATAAGACTGCGCGTAAGCGCAGATACATGACGTACATCCCTGAGCAAAAAGGAATTGCCAGTGGAAAACTGCAACTGAATATCTCCACAGCCCACAATATCAAGAGACCTGTCATCTCCAAGTCTGACTGATCCAGATACAGTACGGTAAGAGTGAAACCACTCACGGTAAGGCGTCACATGGAAGGACGCACCTGAATCCAATAACCAGCACTGTGCATACATACTAGGTGTCTCAGTCAAGTGTGAAGCATCAGAAGAACTAGCTGCAAGTATGAACTCATCACTACCATCGGAATCCTCGGTCTGCATGACATTAATTTCTTCAATCTTGACGCTGGACTTCGCAGGTACTATGTTGCAATCAGAGGACTTCTCCTGCACTTTCTCTTTGCCCTTATCCTTACGCTTCTCGTTGCGCAACTCATGACACTGTGGTCTGATATGGCCCTTTTTCCCACAATGATGACAAGTGACATTAGAGTTGCGCCCACGCGACTTACTACATGACTTTCCACGAGATTTAGACCGACCCTTCTGCGAGTCACAGCCACGGTTATTACCACGATCATTCCTGTCATTCCTGCCTCTAACTGTCAAAGCATGTGAAACACGAGAGGCATCCAAGTTTTTGCGATTAACCTCTTCCTGCAGAAGAGCACTCTCAACATCATTCAGTTTCAGAGTAGCACTAGAGGCACATAGGGCAGTGCGGAATACATCCCATGACTCATTCAGAGTCCCAAGCAAGAAAAGAGGAGTTACTTCCTCTCCAAAGGTGATATCCTGCAAAGTCAGGTTCTTCAGTATAGCATGGAACTGGCTCAAGTGAGCAGACATAGTCGCATTATCCTTCATGCGCAGATCCATAAGCTGCTTCAACCAGTACATCTGACTCGCCGGACTTTTCTTATCATAAAGATTCTTGATCTTATTCCATAGATCCCATGCACTCTGTGCTTCCTCAAATACATTATAATGTACCTCTTCACTGAGAGACAATACAATCATGGACTTGCATAGCTCATCAAGTTCAAGCCAGTCATCATTGTCCATAGTTTCAGGCTGCTCCCCACTCAACCGAAGTGGCTTAATTTGAGATTTCTGCACCAAGACCTGCCAAATTTGACTCTTCCAATAAGAGTAGTTGGTACCATCCAACTTTGTGATAATAAATATGGCATTATCAGTCGAAGAGGATGCCATAATGCAGGCTGGAAATGCACAGACAATGTAAAACTGCTGGCTGTTTTACTGTAGAAAATGCCCAAAATCCACTGAAATGAGCTCCAAATGGCGAGAAAAGTGTGCCAAAAGATGCTGCCCACTTAGTACTAGGTGCGGTACACCAAATCAGGATATTTCAGCATAAAAAATACTGCTCAGTTCACCAATAAATGCTTGCTGTAATAAATTTCAGAATTACAATAATGAGAGCAAACTATCCCAAAACTGGATCTAATGTCAACTAAACAATGCTAGGTCCAAAGCCAGCATAAAGAGGACAAAGCAAAGCCAAATGACAGTGAAAATACATGAGCATAACACCGAGAGATGTCAAATAGCATCTGCCAGTAAGAGGCACACCCCAGACAATCCAGGCAAAATATAGAACCAACTGCCAAAACCTGACACAAATAGGTGTCTGCTCAAAAGAAAGCGGATCCAAAATTGAGACTCAGCTCATAAGCATCCTGTGAACCAAGACATATACTCAATGCAACATCCAATTGTCGGAGTATAATCCCAAAGTCTCAATACATCCATAACTGCTCAATGACATAGACTGCTCCAATAGCATGTAATCCCTGCTCAAGGTCAAGTAAGCATGCAAGATGCTCCCACTGGCACAAAAGGCATACAATCGAGTTAAGGGCTCAAGCAACCCAAGACAAAGTACCAGTGACAAGTGACCAAGTCAATGCGTCATACGCTTCCCAAGAGCATGACATACATGAAGCAACTGATGTAGCAACCACTAAGCAAGACATAATCCCAATGGCAAGATCTCTGTCAAGTCAATACATCCAGTAGCAAGCCAAAATCAATATCCCTGTGAGGTCGGAAGTGCTCAAAACATCCAAATCGGAGCTCCAAAATATCTGTCAAGCATGGACGAACTAAGAGGCATCAACCACGGACCAAAGCATGTAATGCATAGAGCTTATCTGTCAAGTACAGACAATAGGCATAAGCGGCCCAAATGCCAGTCAAGTCGACCAAACTGCCAATGACAAACCAATAACAACGGAGCAAATGCGATGCTCAAAAGCATTCCGGAATCACGATCATGAGTTCGAAGTCGATCCCCAAAGTGTAATACATCATGACATAACCCATAGCATACATCCGGTATCGATAGAGAAGCGATACATGTGACAAATGAGCTTCAGCCCACTCATGTACAACAGCTCTAAACAGTCCAAAACTGTCAATTTCCAGCCCAAAACAATGCATCATGGGCAAATCGAATGCATACATTCCCAAGACATTAGGCATCATGTAGACCGCATACGGGCATCAAACAAGGTAACCAGAGTAGAGTATAAGCATCAAATGCCAATGCCAAGTGTGGCTGCCCTATTTCCAGCACTGTATAACAGTAAATAACAGTCCCAAATCAGCCAATATTTCAGGCCAAAATCATGGCATAATCATGTGTATACATTCCCAAGTCACTAGGCATCATGTAGACCACATACGGGCATCAAATAGCACAACCGGAATGGAGTATAAGCAACAAATGCTAACGCCAATGGTGCTGCCCTGTTTTCAGCCTGTTATGACAGTTTATGACAGTCCCAAATCTGAAGAAATCAGCCCCGAATGATCAAGACCAATGCCCAAAGCTTGAATGACATCAAACATGAAGTCTATAGCCCTCTTGATCAAGGTAGAGAGCAAGAAGCAATGGCCAAGTGTGGAGCTGAAGTAGACGAGTGCTAACAGCCTGGAAAAAAATGGTGCAATCTTCCCTGTTGGTGCTGAACTTGCTGCTGCTCCACATGGGCTGAAAAGGGGGTAATGGGGGGCTCAAGAAGGGCCTATCAAAGGCCTATGACAAGCCTCTTTGAGCCTTGATAGGTGTAAGGCACAATATGAGGAGAATAAGCTTCAAGGGTTTGAAGCCATGGCTGCCCTTGCTGTTTGCAACCTGTAGACTGAAATAAAACCCTAAAAGAGTGATCAAATACCTCAGTATCAATGCCTTGAAGGTGCCTCAATAGGCCAGGAAGGTGCTCGGGAAGCTGGGGAGTGATGGGAGCTCGAGGAGATCGGATATGGCTGCCGGGATGGAGATCCAATGCGTGAAGGGAGTCGATGAGAAGGTAGAGAAGCACCGAGTCGGGCTCGAGCAAGAGGAAGCCAAGCTCGGATACCAGTTGAAAGGTGAGAAGAATCGAAGCTTGCACACGAGCTATGGCGGGAGAGCAAGAGTAAGAAAGAGAGAGACAAGAAATGGGAACTCCAACAGTCACAATGTGTGACCGGGCCTTCCTTTATTTACTAGTCACTAAAAAATGAATGTAAAGAATAAAGTGACGTGACGGGCGCCCGCCACTTGCAGTGTGCAGTGGCGGGTACTGTCAGTGTAGTAATACACGGGGCGGCACGGCAGAGGCGCCTTTACCCCAATACATTATCCATAAAGTGTGAGACCATGACCATGACTAACACCTGGCACAGCCCGGTGGATGGCTCATACAGCCATGACCCGAATCCTTGCATGATCTATGAAGTCAAAATGCCTTATCCAAAAATGGACATATCTAGTGAGAAAAATTATGCCTTACTCATAGCCTTGCACCATGAAGTAAGCCACAAAGAGTAACCATAAGTAGACCCTTTCCAATAGGATACTTATAGCCCTCTACTGCAGTTGCATAATCCCCTCAAAAGTCAATCAAAACAAAACATAAAGGCATAATCCTAGAGGTATAGATATCAAATATGAAGTAAGTATGATGAACAAAGAAAGAAACAGATTTGACAGTGGTACATCAAAGTAACTCATGAACTATGAGGCTCATGAGCATCATGGCAATCCATAACAGATTGCTCCTACATGCTGCTCATGCGATCCAATAGGTAAAACATCCATATCATGAATCTTATCCACTGTAAGCTCCCTGATCTACACCTGGTTATGAATATCATGCAATACATAATTAATACCAGCCTTGATAACATCAACATCAGAAGCCCGATTTTCAGCATGATCAATCTGCTTAACACTCTGCAAAGCAGTAACCATTGCCACAAGTCTATGATACTCAACCTACATCCCATCAATTTTCTCCTTAAGAGCATTCTTTTCATAAATAAATGCTTCCATATTTTCAAACACAAATGATTGCTATAAAACTGCATATGGTCTAGATATAACCTATTACATCCTATTAGCAATACCCACCCACTGATCATGCATCAAAGTAGTCAATGTTGCTCTCATTGAAGCCAAATCTTGCTGCATAAAAACAAACCCATCTCGATCAACCTCCATATCACTCAAGAGTTGCTTTTCCACTTTAAGAAGAGGTTGCAAATGGACATCCAACAGTACTCTATCAACCTTTAACTTAGCATTTTCCTTGGCCAACAAATCAAGTTCACCATTGAACTTATCCTAATATGAGCTGTCCATTCTTTAAAAGCAAATGAAGACAATTTACACTTAGCTAACATATCAGCATACTCATCAATCTCCCTCCTTAAAGCACCAACCTCATTATCATACAATTCCCTCATCATTTCCATTTCAATATGCATGGTGTCCTTTTTAGTCTTCATGGCTGCCAATTGCTCTTGCAAAGATTGAACTACATCCAACTTCACTGCACCATTAGCATACATTTCAGTCATAAACCGAGACAAACCTGTAGCAAAAGAGCAAGCCTCCTCAAGATTTTGAGGAACATATCCATCATGAACCACTTTTCTATCATAAGACAAAGCAACACCCTGCTGCATAGAATCATTGTGTCTAGGCATAGGCATATTCTCCATCTTGACTTTGGAGAATCTTACATGTTTCTTTACACTTGTAATCACCACATCTTCCTGAACACTGTCATTTCTGACATCATCATTCAACCACTCTGATATATCCAAAGGCATAGAACATCCAAAAGTATTAACATGTGACACTTCATGAGAAGAAAAACTCATGAACAAAGGATCCACAAACTCTTTTGCCTTGTCATTTTCAGCATCACCCGAAGCATGAGCATGAGACAAATCTTTGTCATAAAGGTCAACAAGTATCCCATCCACCAATTTTTGCCTCTTGAATGCACTAACCTTGTCCATCTTTGGAGACTCCCAAAGAGATGGATGCAATGTTGGACACAACCTGCAAATGAGCATACAATCCAGCCAACATAGGTCCAATCCTGCTTTTCTGTTGCTGCTTCTGAATGGTTGGTACATGAACTTCCTGCATCAATTTATCATATAGAGTTTCTGGCTAATTTGAAAGCCCAACGTTTTCAGCATACCATAAAATACCAAATGTATACTTTGTGATGACATCTGCCTTAATGAACAACAAAAACCTTTGCATGAGCCACTTAATAAAAAACCTCCTCTTTGGATCAGCATGTCTCAAGACATACTGATTTTTTACAGTAGTACCAACTCCAAATTCTTGTTGCATGGCTTCATCGATACACCTCCAATGCTTTGGTCTATCATTGAGTTCCAGAGAGAACACTCGAGCTAAAAGAGATGGAGTAAGCTCCAATTTGCCACCAATTTTTCCACTCTCTCTAATCATTAACAACTGCTATTGAGCATGCATATTGTTGCCCCAAGCATTCCATGGCAACTCAGCAAAACTAAGCAAACCAATCTGTTTTAACCAGCCCCCGGTATTGGGCTCATTGATATCCATAAGAATAGAGCAATCAAGCATTGGAGTAGCCAACTCACCTTCATCCTCACTAGACATAGTAGAAGATGCTTTTGGCATGTTATCCTTGACTTTTGATGGAGCTGGATCAAGCGGACTATCACTCCAACCCTCGTCATGCTCATGAACAGCCCTCGGCTACTGTCAACCTCTCTTCACGGGAGGTTTTGAAATCTTTCTTTGCCTTGTCTTCACCATGGTAGCATCACCCACGACCTGTTGAGAATCCAAGATGAAAAGAGATGAAGAAAACAATGGAGGGTGATGGCATGGAATTGTAGGAAGCCGTTGTTATATGGGCGCAGGCGTCAACACACAAGCCTTCTTTCCCATACTTTGCCCTTTTTTCTCTTGCCTTACTTGACAATGAGTTAAACTCCTTGAAAATAGAGAGAAGATAACATACTGATGACCACTTGTACTCACTATGAGTTTGACATGTGAAACTTGTCCCTTCAAATAGACCTCATGCAACTAAAACTTCGTGGCTTCACACAATTTCAAACCAAAGGAACTGAGGTTAAAGTCAATCGGTCTTCTAGACCATCACACACAAATCCAAAGTTAAAAGGTAAAAGTCCTTTCAATGCACAATCTCCCATAAGCATGATACCATTTTGCCAATTCATAATATCATGAGAGAAAGCTTTAGAAATAAAATCCCCACAAGGCAAATTCCAATAACCAACTTTTAATGTCATATAATACCACCACTTCATGAAGCTTTTTTGCACTTCTATCACGACATGAAACAACTCCAAAATATTATGCACTTCATAGAGCACTATTGAAGTTTGCATGGCTTCTTTATGAACACAATAAATAATATGTAAAATAACATCATCTGCCAATATCTGACAATAAAATAAGGGTTCTTTGTGTAAAGAATCAAAGCCAAGAAACTCTAAAGACGATCATGAGATTCAAAGAATCAAAAACTGCTCTATGGGGTAAAATCCCATTACTTGCTCCATGAGGTAACATTGCTGAATTTTGAATCAAATTCACTGCAACTGTGGGTTCCTCCTGAACTTCATGAGGTAAATCATCATAGTTCGGTTGCATTAACCTTCTTAATCTAAACCCATTCATTGCGGGCTTAACTATTTCACCCTTCAAGGTAGCCAACACAAAAGTACCTTGACCGACATCTTTAACAACTTCATAAGGACCAGTATACCTCAACTTTAGCTTTTCTGGATGCTTCCCAAGCCTTGAATTACACACCATAACAAGATATCCCTCCTTAATTATCTTTTTCTTGATGTGTCTGTTTACCCATACTCTATCAAAATCCTCCTATGTTTTTGATAAAGGCTTTTGCTGCTTCTTGAGTGTCTCCATATCAGTTCTCCTACTCCCCTTAAGGTTACATTACTTTCTGCAACCAAGTTGATGTTTGGCTGTATAAAATCACTGTCATGCTCTATGGGATAATTGTGTTGCTACATGGGGTTACTATTTACTAACAATAATAAACATGTTGCTTGGAGTAGTAACCATATTGCCTGCAATAGTAACCTTATTATCTGTTGCAATAACCTTGTTTCTTGCTACAATAACCCTGTCTCTTGCAGCAAGGTTACAATCGCCTTCATCAAGATTGTAGTTTCCTATAATATGAATGATATCTTTTTTGTCCATTAAAGACAAACGAATACTATTGCCAACACTAAAATATCACCAGCATAAGTATAATGAGATATTGTCAAAGTTTGAGAACTATTTATCTCATAAAACTAACAAATAGCCATAATATCCTTAGAATTATGAACTGCTGCTACATGAGGCACTACAGCCAACATTGCATAAAATTAATTCCAACTACTTTCAAAACCTGTGAATCCTTTTGTGGCTCGTCATAATCAACTTGAACAATGTCCCCTTGCATTATAGGCTGAATGAAAGTAGCTGCAACTGCTAACAGGTAATGAACCATAGGTGTATAATATAACCATTTCAATGAAATATGCCAGGTTTGAGAACTCATCATATACAATGGCATCCATAGTATATCATAGAGAATGAAGATATAGAACCATAATAGAATAAGTAGATTGCTGCTCCGAATGCAAAGAATAATTGCATTGACTTGAAAAAATATCAATGATGCTCTAGCATTTTCATCATAATAAATGTATGGCAATGTACCACCCAATTTGGATCTTGAATAAGACATTGCATCCTGAAAGAAATATGTAAGATAATCCACAACAACTTGTAACTGCTGATTTTCAAATACTTGGAACCAATAATCAGCATGTGGTTGTCATATTTGCTGTTTTTGAGGTTGCTGTAGCACTTCTAACTGCATTTCAGCTTGCTGTAGTACATTTTGCTGTTGTAGGAAGTACAAGAATTCAACTTGCTGCTATAGGAACTGCAGAAATTCAGCTTGCTGCTGTAGGCACTGCAGAAATTCAGCTTGCTGCTACATGAAGTTTGGTTGCTGCTACATGTAGTCAAGATACTGTTGCAGGAATTCAAAGTTCAACAGTAAGAACTGCTGAAATTTAGGTTCTTGCAGATCATTCTAAAGCTTTCTTGATACACAAAACTATAACATATACTTGCTACAAGCATCCACCTCATACAACATCAGTACTTTCATGCTAAAAAACCAATCAACCTGAATAACATCAATCATTCCTGCTACAATATGAACTGCATAGATATCCACTGTAGATACTTGCATACTTCCAGATACTGCAAATTCAGTGATAGACTAATCAGAGTCCTCAAAGACTTCAGAAATAGTTGTTTGAATTGAAACATCAACAACCTGATCATTCAATGGATAGAGATTCTCAAGAATAACATCTTGACTTGAATCAGGAGAAAATACCAACTATGTATGCAAATCAGTAATTTCATTATCGTTCAATAGAACAACTTCCTCAAGAGCATTAATGACTTCAAAACAATGAGAAACTTGGAAATCCATTGCTGTAGTAGTACTTTCTCCTCTTGAAGCCAATTAATAATAGACAAAGCTTCAATGGATGCAACATTGGCTGCATTTCTTTCCTTTTCAAGCTCAACAAAAAACCAATGAATCATCTCAGTTGGAGATTGAAGCATAGAGTGTACCTCATAGGAAACTTCAGAAAAACCATACAAACTGACTGCATTCTGCAATGTTTCATATTCAACCAACTCTTCCAAAGGAAATGTAGTGCAAATCTTGCAATCTTGCTCTTCCTGTAAAGGGATTACAGTGCTAATCTTGCAATTCTGCAATTCTGGGAGTGGGACACTAACTTGTTCTTCACATCGAGCAATCCAATGACCTAAAATATTATCTTGCTTGTTGGAAACATCGGTATCCTAAACAAATACATCCAAAGATGGTGCATTTTTCACTACAAATAGTGGCACTTCTTCAAGTTCTGGCAAAGTTCCTTCATCGAAATCCAACTTGGTAGTTGCATTATCTTCCTTAGCATCAATAAGAGAACCAAGAAAATCATGCACAATGGCATCTTCATTGCAACAACCATAATCCCCAAACTTATCATCCATAACAGCATCATCTTCTGGAATACATAATTGATCTTCTTGATCACCAATTTGATCATCTTCATTATTCATAACTGCTAGCTTTCTTTTTTCTTGATTAAAGATGACTGGAGATTGATTATGACAGTTTGCAAAATACCAAAATATGGAAAATACCTTGAGATTATTGATGCAAAGTGTATGATGATCCACTCTCCCATTGGTAGTTTGCTCTGTGGGATTTGGGGCACTCGAGGATTTTTGGCTTCTTTGGCTCTTGTCCTCTCTCGCTCCCTTTACCTCAATCTTTGGCAAGACCATGGGTAAAGAGCCCGAATCATCATCATCATCATTACTTGAACTGGAATCAGAATCAGAATCAGAATCAGAATCCAAAACATCTTCATATCTTTCCTTGAGTTTTTCAACTACTACAGGCAATCTCCTGATATACTTAATGCTTGAACAAGACCTGACTTTTTTGCCTTCATGATCATCGTGCCATTCATAAGCATTATGAAGAATATCCTCAAAAGAATCCAACTTCTCCCATGCTTTATCAATCTTTGAACTTGACGCCTTCTTTACTACTGATGAAAACCTCTTACGAATACCATCAAACTCATTGCATAAATCAAACATGCAAAAATACTTGCAAGATTTTCTGTCTTCACAAGACCCATGAACATAAGAACGATGCTTTGAAGTATGTACAAACTCAAAGCAAACTTTCCACCACTTTTTCTTCTACTTTGATTTACCCATTGCTTTAGGTAGTTGTCACTGCTTCAAGCAATTATCACTACTTTAGGCAATCTGTCTTGCTCCATGACTTGATAAAAATTTCAGATTTTTAGGGCATTCTGCTTCATACAGAAACTCTGCCTCATGCAAGAAATTGCTTCATGGAGGAAACTGCTTCATGCAAGAATTCTGCTCCATACAGCAAATTCGAATTTCTGGCCTCAATCTGTACTGTTTTTGATAGTGTTTGAACACAGAGACACAAAGAATCAATAGCAACATATACCAACAGAAAACCCTTCGAAGTCCATACACCGAATTCATTTTTCATCCATAAAACAAAGTCGCTTTTCACAAATCTCAAGTACTTCTTCAAATCTCTGCACAAATTCCACACTTGGAAAATCTTCCAAACTGCATATAGGAAATTAGGTTTCCTTCCCCAAACAGGGTCATTTTTTACAGAGCTTGAAATTTATGGCATCAATAGAAGTCATTTTGCTGTTAAACTTTCACACCAAAGATTCAGAAAAGCGTGGCAGGATCGCCAAAGTGTTGCTGCCCTATCTATGCAAAATACATAATAGGACAGAGAATGCTTCAGGAGATAAATACTCGATATCGCATCCAGAAATCATGAAAACTCACAACTAACCATATAGAAACATAGACGTACTATATTCAGCACTACAGATCAGAAAATGAGAAGTACAACACACAGAACATGCTGCAAATGAGACAAACACACCATAGATGATGGCGCCAATTGCCTGATTCTCTTCATAATCAGATAAATCCATCATACATCAGGCATAAACATCACATATGACCAGATCAATGAGAAGAACACAATATATCTCATCAGGTCACGTTTTTGCAACTGCCCCAAAACTGCACTTCATGAGGCAGTGAACTTCATGAAACAATTAGAGGATGCCTCACACATAAGACTAACATAACTAAGGTGCAACCATGCTAAGGGCATAATACATGATCCATAAAGTGTGAGACCATGACCATGGCTAATAGGCTGCTACAAAATAGTGTCCCCCCTTAACTATAGTAAATTCTATTGCAAGTTAGTAGTGCAAGTGGCCAAGATTTGTCACATCAAAAGCATACTGCAATTCAGCTTTTAAAGCTAAAATATGTTTTCATGAGGTCCAATCAACAATATATCATCCACATAAAGAACGAGAATCAAGAGGCAATCCCCATCTTTATGGACATAAAGTGTGCTCTCAATGTATGAATTACTGAAGCCAAGAGCAATCAAGTATGCATATATCTTCTCATACCATACCCTAGGTACCTACTTTAAACCATAGAGAGCCTCATGCAAATGGCACACTTTGCTTTTTCTGACTCTTTTAAACAAATCCAAGAGGTTGAGAGACATAAAACTCCTCATGAAGATCACCATTTAGAAAAATGATCTTGACATCCAATCGATGCACATACCAATCATGATGAGCAACCAAAGCAATGATACTGTGGAATGGTGGTCATACGTGAAGTAGATGCAAACAACTTATCATAGTCAATCCCATGATGTTGGACATACCCTTTGGCAATAAGACATGCTTTCTAGCAATCAAGGCTACCATCAGATCTGCGCTTTAATTTGTAAACCCACTGAGTGCCTATAGTACGCTTGCTAGCAGACAAGTTATATAACTCCTATGTACCATTTTTATCAATAGAATTTAACTAGGATTGCATAGCTGCCATCCAACATTCGTTTTGTAAAGCATCATGTCTCGTAATGTATCTAACAGCCATCTAGGGTTTGTTCTAGCTTCCCGAATAGCAGCCCTCTCATCCACCACTTCATAATCAACAATACCTTGATCAATGGGCTAAAAATCAGGTTGTTGTTCAACATGTGTTTGCTTAAGTTGCTGAAATGGAGCAAAATTAGATTCACCTTGCTAAAATAAAGGCAACAAATTGTCAAGCATGTCCATAGGCCCCACATTGGGCTACTTTTTGCAGTCTATGAAGGGCTGACCAACATGTTCAGCAAATACCACATCTCTACTTACAAAAATCTTGTTGGTGGAGGGTTGGTACAAGCGATACCCTTTACTTTCTCCACTATAGCCAATAAAGATGCATTAGACATCTTTGTCTTCCAAATTATGTCTTCGTGGTTGTGGCATTGAAGCATATGCCAAACAACCAAAGACATATATTTAACACCATTGGTTTTCGGCCATTCCAAGCTTCATAAGGCATACATTCAACCAATGCTTTAGTTGGGTTGTGATTCAGCACATACACTGCACATACGATAGCATCAAGCCAAAACTTTAGGGGCAACTTATTATGTGACAACATACAACATGCCATTTTTATCAAAGTGCGATTTTTTCTTTTAGCCACACCATTTTGTTGAGGTGTGTAAGGCATAGTACACTAATGGATAAGGCCCCTTTCAGCGAAGAAGGAATTGAATTCTTGCGACATATATTTCCCCCCCCCCCCCCCCCAACTTGTACATATTGTAATTGGTTTGCATCTATTGTCATTTTCAGCCAAGGCCAAGAATGTTTTAAAGCATGTAAACACTTTGGATTTGTGCTTCAAAGCATATGCCCAACAATGACAAGTCATGTCATCAATGAAGGTAGCAAACTACAAGTATCCTTCGATGGATTTGACATGCATGGGCCCACAAACATCAATATGTACAAGCTGTACTTTCTGATCAACATGCATAGTACCGCCCTTGGGAAACAAAGCATGATACATTTTGTCAAGTATACACCTTTCATATACATTGTGAGTAGGTACTTTCGACAAAGGGAGATCGAGCACCATATTCTTGCTTCTTAGGAGGAGCAAACTACCATAATTAAGATTACCAAACCGAGCATGCCATAACTCAGTGTCATCCAAAATGGCACCATCGACATGTAATGCATCCTCTGATGCTCTCCTCTCAAATAAATCAAGCTGATAGCATCCATTGTACAAGTACCAGAGACAATGAGGACATCCCCACCACTACAATCATAGGCACTACATCGATCCATGTGGAATTTGACCACAAAACTAACACATGCAATGGCTGAAACTAAAAGCAAGTTTTTCTTTATGCCTAGCACATACAAGATGTTTTCAATCATAATAGTCTTCACATCCACTGCAACAATGGGAATCTGACGATGCCTTGAATGGCATACGAAGCATCATTTGCACATGCAACTTATCCCCCCTTTTGTACATTTGCATATAACACAAACAAGTCACAAAAGGACATTACGTGCTTAGAAGCACCACTGTCAAAATACCATGTGCTACAATTTTGAGCAACTAAAAGACCATGCTCATATGAAGAGGGATCATAAGAACAACGCACAACAAAGGCATAAGGCTGTCCAGTGACCAATGTCCAAGCTTACCAAACGTGCGGTTGCATCCTTTGCATTTGCTGAATTTTCAGCAACACTCATACCCGATCATTTCTTCTTTTCACTTACCATCCTCTTTTTGCATTCTTCAATAACATGTCCCTTCTTCCTATAATAATTGCACCTCTTTTTCTTAGCACCGTCACCCTTGATGCTTGAGTCCATAAAAATGTTGTTTTGCCATTTCCTTTGGATTTTGATGCTGCCATGACTTACCTTTGTTGCAATGGCTGGCTGCAAATACTTGATTATCCATACTTATATTGGAGCGCTTCAGCCTTGATTGCTCTTTTTGCAACAATAGTGATACCAACGCATTAACTGTGTAAGCATTAGCATCTCCCTTTACAAGTCAACGGAGTATAGTGGCAAAACTCTGATAAGTATTAGGTAGACCAGCCAAGACCATAGATACAAGAGATGCATTGGGAATGATTTCATCGATATTAGCAAATCGCTCCATAATGTCCTTGACACGTGTAATGTATGTATCCAAAGAATCACCCTTTTTCATGTGCTCCATCTCAAGCTGCTTATGCAAACAAGCTACATGAGCCTCATTGCCTACCTTGCTTACAACAAAGCAAGCTTATCCCAACATCCTTGGTTGTTGTGCACGACCGAATATGGAAGATGCCTACCTTTTGAACGAGAGTACAATCAAAGCATGACCTTGAGCATCACACCCGTCTCATTTAAGGACCTCGTGCCTTTTAGTGTGCTCGGATGTGAGACACCATTAGCACTTGTACTTATACATATATATCTATCTAAAAACCTAAAGTGGTACACTCGTCATTGTACCCAAAAATCGTGCACACTCTCTACTCTACTCTCTCTCTCTTTGTCTCGCTGCTGCTAACAAACACTGACTATCTCAATCTTCGTGCCTCCCTGTCACTACAAACTAGCATTAGAGCCAATGGCTCACGCAAGCTATTGAGGGGTAGACCAATAGGCGTAACAGTCTTGTGGACTATTGAGGAGCAGGCAACACGTGGAGAGTAGACAAACATGTAAGCACAGAACAATTGACGGACAGGCGACTGCTGGTCGGGTGCAGTTGACGGCAGACTGATGACACGTCAGACGGGCTACGTGACAGGTGACG
Organism: Lygodium microphyllum; assembly: GCF_053477565.2. Classification (NCBI taxonomy): domain Eukaryota; kingdom Viridiplantae; phylum Streptophyta; class Polypodiopsida; order Schizaeales; family Lygodiaceae; genus Lygodium; species Lygodium microphyllum. The sequence goes on from NC_141163.1 coordinate 112,407,379, forward strand.
AGGTCACGCTGCGTGACAGGTGACGAGGCGACCTAAACACGACGTCAAACGGTCTCCGTGACAGGTGACAGGGCGAACTGAACACAACGGGGCTGCACAACGACCTATACATGACAGGCGACAGGTCATCCCGTCACACGAACAGGGCAAAAGGTCAACGCCACATTTTTTCCTTTAATTTACTTCATCCTAAAATTTGGTGCCTGACACACATTGCAGTCATCTCTGGACCAAAATTTGCAAACATTGAATGCACAGGCCTCAAACATTTTTTGGGGATTCTCAAATGCAAGTGAAATTTTTTGCTTAGATGAGTCAATTTCACTCAAATTTGTGCAATCTTGTCCCAAAAATTTGGGGCTTTTCCCGGATTTGGGGATTGTGATGCAGGACAAGACAATTTGTCTCAAAAATTGTAGGAAGTTGTGACATTTTGTCTCCAAAATTTGGGCCTTTTCATGTACATGCAAAATTGGGCTGAAATTTACCCAATTTCTCGACATTGATGCACATTGGACCTCATACAATTTGGGGCTTTTGCTGTTTGGGTAAAATTTGTGCGCCATTTGATCATTTTATATACATGAAAGCTTAATTCCATGCAATTTGGACATCTAGCACTTGGAAAATTTGGGGGTTTTTGCTGAAATTGCTCTATTTTGACAAAATTGGCATGTTCTATGCATGTCAGAGACAATGCAGATGTGTAGTTGATGCTTTGAGCACAAAAAGTTTTGGGGCTTTTGACCGTGCATGTCAAATTTTATGCCCATGGGTACATGTACAACAAAAATTGCAGCTAAAATTTGGGATTTCTCATGTAATGTGATGTATATGCCTTTGGAACAACTGTAATCAGTTGTGGAATGCTGTAGCACATGGTTTGGTGCTTCTGCAAATTTAATTACAGATCTGAAATCTCTCCTTCTACGTGGTCATTTATTGCTGGTTGGTACTTATTTGTACCTTGGTCACTTGTGTGACAGTTTGGTCCTGCATTTGCTGAATTTTTTTGTCACATTTGGGCTGAAAATCATGACTATCAACAATGACAGCAGTAATATCATGCACATAAAGAAGATTGAAGAAGCACATAACTTTGCCGTTTGGCAAAAACAGCACTACAATATCCTATTGCAAAAGCTGGCAAAGCAGTTTAAAACCAAAGGGGCAAAGCTTGCAAACATGAAACAGGAAGATTGGGATGAGTTAAACTCAACCATTGAGCTATCGATTTCTGATGCCTTACTATTTAATATTGAAGGTTTGGATTCTGCATATGCTATGTGGACTCGACTGGAAGAAATGTATGCACAGAAGAGTGCCCCAAGCAAAGTTTATTGCCTGAAAAAGCTTATGGATTTGCGTATGAAAGAGGGTATAGCAATGTCTACTCACTTGAGTGAGTTTAACTCCATTCTCACCCAGCCGATTGCCTTAAAGTTCTTCATTGATGAATTTAAGGCTACGTTCTTGCTTTGCACTCTTCCAGAGAGTTGGGATACATTCAAGACTGTTATGAGCAATTCTAATGCGATTCTTTTGTATGTGCTGATGTAGAGAGTGCTCTACTCAAGGAAGAAATGAATCAACAAAACAATGCATCGAGTAAGTCTTCCAGTGCTTTGCATACTAGGGGCAGATCACACCACAAAGGTAAATTTGATAGCAAGGGACGCAATAAATCGCGTGGTAAGGATGTTGAATGCCATCATTGTGGCAAGAAGGGTCACTTTAAACGTGACTGCTACAAATGGAAGAAAGAGAAAGAAAATGAAAAGAACATAGATGATAGCAAGGAAGAAAAGAAAGAGGGTCAACCTAAGAAGAGCAGTGTCAAAATTGAAGAGCTGAATGTAGTCACTCATGACAGTGCAGTGGGAATGACGTACTCTTGGTCTCTTCACACTTTGGTGCACATGCTTTACTTGCAGATACAGATGATGACATGCACAGACGTCTCATAAAAGGTCTCTTTCACTGAAATCTTCTCCTCTAGAAATAGTATATTCAGATATGTGTCAGATGCCAAGATTATCTTTAGGGGAAAAGAAATATTTTGTCACCTTTGTTGATGATGCTACACGGAAGGCATGGGTTTATCCTATTCGTAGCAAGGATGAAGTGCTTGACAAGTTTCAAAAATTCTTGGCATTGGTTAAAAATCAAACTGATAAGACACTTAAGTGTCTTCGCTCTGACAATGGTGAGGAATATGTGTCCAAGGCCTTTCAGTCATTTTGTGATAGCAAAGGGATCAAGAGGAAGCTCACTGCCCCTCATAATCCACCCAAAAATGGAGTTGCAGAGACCGTATGAATCGGACCATACAGGATAAGGTCCGTACGATGCTGTCTCATGCTGCATTACCCCATGGTTTTTCGGCAAAGGCTGTTATGACAAGCGTACACTTAATTAATCGGCCACCAAACAAGTCTTTAAGAGGGGGAGTTCCCCAAAAAGCGTGGTCGGCCAAGCCACCTTCATATGCTCACCTGAAAGTGTTTTGACTGCGAGGCTTTTGTGCACATTCGTAAAGAAAAATGTAGCAAACTTGAGCAAAAGTCCTGTAAATGCATTTTCCTAGGATATGGTGACGAGGGTGAAATGGGGTATAGATTGTAGGATCCCGAGAAAAGGAAAGTAGTACGTAGCAATGATGTTATCTTCCAGGAAGATCGCATGCATAAACAGCTCGAAAAGATTGAGGAGGTCCGTAGGGTTGTATTCCGGGAAGAAATACCTTTTGGACAGCAAAGAATGCCCGCTGTGCAACAGCAAATACCTGCTGTAAATGAACCTGCAAATGCAGCAAATAATGCTAGAAATGATCAGGTAGCCATTACCCATAATGATGAGCCACTGGATGTGCAATAACAGCCAGGACAACAAGCTGTTAATACTGATTTGCAAGTTCAAATGCCAAGACAGCATGCTGAAAATGGAAATTTGCAAGAACAGCCAGCAAAACAAGGATCATTGGGTTAGCAGATTGTCTACGGCTACTAGACAACCTGTTAGATTTGTTCCTGGTGCAAACAATGTGGCTGATTATGTCATGTTAACAGACTCTGGTGAACCATCATGCTTCAAGAAAGCAATGGACAGACAGAACAGCAAAAAATGGTATAAAGCCATGTTGTCAGAAATGAAATCTCTTGAGAAAAATGGCACTTTGGACTTAGTGCAGTTGCCTAAAGGGCAAAAAACACTTCCATCCAACACTTCTCGTTTCTCACAAAAATACAAAGCAAGATTGGTTGCGAAGGGATACAAGCAAGAACATGGAATTGACTTTGATGAGATCTTCTCTCATATGGAGCTCATACAGATGGATGTAAAGACTGCATTCTTACATGGTGATCTGCATGAAGTTATATATAAGCAATAGCCTAAAGGGTTTGTGGAAAAAGGGAAAGACAAGATGGTATGTCAACTCAAAAGGAGTTTGTATGGGCTGAACCAAGAACCAAGAGAATGGTATCATAAGCTTGATACATTCATGCAGTCTCAAGGTTTCCATAGAAGTCAAGTGGATCACTGCTTGTACACTAAGAAGGCGGCAGATGGCAGCCTGATTATTGTGATTCTGTATGTAGATGACATGCTGATTGCTAGCATGGATACTCATGCCTTGGACTCGCTGAAGCAAACAAAGGAGGTGCAAAAGAAGCTAGAGTTGAAGATCCACTGGTAATTGTGGATGAGCTAGAAGAACCTGTGGCATTCTATGTAGCAGAGCTTGCAGCCCTAACTTCTAAACCGCATACATAACCCCAAAGCTACTTGGCAATAAGTACATTCTTCATTATGTGTGCCCACCTGGGATAATTAGTGTCATCTAAATTGTTTGAGTCCCCAAACATGTTCAAAAAATCATTATGCCTTGCCATGGGTTGCTGAAATTTTTGGTTTTTTGTAACTAGTTTCAATGCAACGTACACATGCAAGTGCAACACAAAAAGAAAGCAAAGAAAGGCCAAAAACTTACAATTTTTCGAAAAATTGATGGTGTCCATGAAGAAATTGCAATTGAAAGGGCTCTGATGTTTGCAAATGTTGATGTAGAAGGTGCAATTGATCTATCCATGAATTTGGGAAAATTTCACAAAAGCCCCAAATCTAATCGGTGAAATTGGAGCTCAAATACAAAAAGCCCCAAATTTTGGCACAAGACCGAGCAATTTATGAGGACCAAGTGCAAAATCTCTAAAATTTAATGAGATTCACAGGTTTTAGGCAAAAGCCCAAAATTTCAAAAGAAATTTGGGAAAATTTTGGATTTGTTGCAAAATCCCCAAATTTTGTGCTTCACAGGAACACTGCACACGAAAAGGAGTGATTTAAAGACTTAATACTAATTAAATCTAGAGACTATGTATATTTTAATAATATTTGTGTCATGAGTAAGGCGAAAATGTAACAAGTGTGTATTAAATCAATGTCTCATAGAATGGAAACTGAGAGTCCACGCTGGCAAGCTATCAGTGCCTTTCGCTTGGACAACCAGAGCTGTCAGGGACAGAGACACACAGGCAAGGTGAGATGTTACACGGGGTTATCAGACACTAGTTGTTGAGTTTGCACTACAAGCGAAGTGGTGTGCAGGCTGAAAGCATGACAAGACAAACTGCATGAGGGAAAACTGTTGTCCAAAAAGCTACGACTGGTTTTGCAAGTAGAGGTGACAGCCACGTGTGCAAAGGTTTACAGCTGTGCAGCTTGGTTTTGAGTCTAGTCAATGCAGTGCACTATCGAGCTCAAATGGAAGATGGCATATAAACTGAGAAGAGCAAGCGCAACCGAGCTCATGGCTGAATGGCAGCTATGGCAATGTGTGAGCAAAGTGGTGGCAGCTAAAAGGAGGTACAACTCTAATACCACCTTTAGTTAGGGTTCAGCAACACGTGCATACTCGCACACACTCACAATGAACAAGTCAACAGCAAGAGAGAAAAGAGTGCTAGAAGGTCACATCCACTCTGTGAAAATGAAAGAAAGTATAATCCCTAAGGTCCTAAGTACCACACCCACTAACGAGTGATCATACCGAAAAAAGACCCTTCCCTAGCTAGAAGAAAAAAAGTGCTCATGAGATAAGGAAGCGTTCATAGTGGAACTTAGAAGAAAAACAAGTGCAACACACTTGTTTTTTGCAAATTCTAATCTCTTTTGCAATTTTTTATATTTCAGTCTAGGACTAACATACAAGTTTGCACCGGTCATTCTTTGTCTAGAGACATGGGAAGTTCACCGTTCTTTTGTGGTTTTATGTTCCTAGGAGACTTGTTCTTCTACTAGTATGGAGGCTTCCCCTCCCAAGGCGAATCTTGCAACATCTCTCGATGTTATCACAGCAATAGCTTCTTTCTAGCTCTTCTAGCTAGGGTGCTTCATCTTCAGCCTTCCTCATGGTTCTTCGGACCACACAAAGACCAACATCAAGCTCCTCTTTCTCCTTCGATATCAACATCCAAGGTTGAGGGGATTCTTACCCTTCATTGGTATTGTCATGAGGACATGTATTTTTGAAACCTCACTTAACATGTGGATTAATTTTTAATCACATGATTAAGTAAATGTTGCACATGTGAGATGCAACTAGGGTTAAAGTAAATTTACGAGCCCCGGACCCGAAGAAATCACGGGATGTCAAAGGCAAAAGTTGCTATAAATTATGCCGCACAGGTACTTGGTGGTATCTGGTGCCACTTGTTGGCCTAGGTCATTCATTTGGCCATAAGTGTCAGTTGTTGGTGACACTAGAGAAGTGGCATTTAATGGTACCTAATGCCAATCTGATGGTCAAAGATGGTGCAAAGACACTTGGGAATAAAAGTTGCCTAGTCAATTTAATTATTAGCTGGTCAAATTATTTTTCAGGGTACCAAAATAATTATTAGATTAATTTTTAGCTTTCGAAGGCTAAAAATTAATATTTAATTATAAATAATGTTGGAAAAACCATTCGGGAAGGCTACCACTTATCAAAAATGCCCATGCAAGACTGAAAAATGTCTTTAGAGGCTGGAGAGAGGCATTTTTAGTGATTCAGTCTGCACGAGAGAGAGAGAGAGAGAAAATGCTGCTGGTCTGGCAAATCTGTACGGGATCTAGAGTGATTGCCAGAGGTTGTAAAAGTGATACCTTGTATCCTCTCCATGTATCTAGTGTGTGTATCCATGTTGTTGCCGTAGCCAAGCAGCCAAGTGTTTCTTTGTGGCATGGCCGATTGGGACACATGAGTCAAATTGGAATGAAAGTTCTTTCTCGTTTGGGTTACTTGCCTTGTCTTCGTTATGTTGATTTTGAGTATTATAATCATTGCGTTTATGGTAAACATGCACAGACGTCTCATAAGAAGTCTCTTTTGTTGAAATCTTCTCATCTAGAGTTAGTACATTTCCGATGTATGTCACATGCCAAGGTTATCTTTAGGGGGAAAGAATAGCTTTGTCACCTTTGCGATGATGCTACATAGAAGGTATGGATTTATCCTATTCGTCGCAAGAACGAAGTGCTTGACAAGTTTCAAAAATTCTTGGCATTGGTTGAGAATCAGACTGATAAGACACTTAAGTGTATTCGCTCTGACAATGGTGGAGAATGTATCCAAGGCCTTTCAGGCATTTTGTGGCAGCAAAGAGATAAAGAGGGAGCTCAGTATTCCTCATAATCCACCCCAAAATGGAGTTGCAGAGTGTATGAATCGGACCATGCAGGATAAGGTCCGTACAATTCTGTCTCATGTTGCATTATCCCATGGTTTTTGGGTAGAGGCGGTTATGACAGCCGTATATTTGATTAATCGGTCACCAAACAGGTCTTTGGGAGGGAGAGTTCCCCAAGAAGCATGGCCGGGCAAGCCTTCTTTGTATACACACTTGAACGTGTTTGGCTGCGAAGCATTTGTATACATACGTAAGGAAGAACACAGCAAACTTGAGCCAAAGTCTTGTAAATGTATTTTCCTAGGATATGGTGATGAAGGTGAAATGGGATATAGATTATGGGATCCCGAGAAAAGGATAATAGTACGCAGCAATGATGTTATCTTCCAGGAAGATCGCATGCATAAACAGCCCGAAAAGATTGAGGAGGTCCGTAGGGTTGTGTTCCGGGAAGAAATACCTTTTGGACAGCAAAGAATGCCTGTTGTGCAACAGCAAATACCTGCTGTAAATGAACCTGCAAATGCAAGAAATAATGCTAGAAATGATCAGCTAGCCATTACCCATAATGATGAGCCACTGGATGTGCAGTAACAGCCAGGACAGCAAGCTATTAATACTGATTTGCAAGTTCAAATGCCAAGACAACATGCTGAAAATGGAAATTTGCAAGAACAGACAGCAAAACAAGGATCATTGGGTTAGCAGATCGTCTAGGGCTACTAGACAACCTGTTAGATTTGTTCCTGGTGCAAACAATGTAGCTGATTATGTCATGTTAACAGACTCTGGTGAACCATCATGCTTCAAGAAAGCAATGGACAGACAGGACAGCAAAAAATGGTATAAAGCCATGTTGTCAGAAATAGAATCTCTTGAGAAAAATGGCACTTGGGACTTGGTGCAGTTGCCTAAAGGGCAGAAAACACAAAGATGGTCACTTTTGGTTCCTCACCAAAGTACAAAGCAAGATTGGTTGCGAAGGGGTACAAGCAGAAACATGGAATTGACTTTGATGAGATCTTCTCTCCAATAGTCATAATGACTACATTGAGAACCATTTTGGGCTTGGTTGCAACTAAAGATATGGAGCTCATATAAATGGATGTAAAGATTGCATTCTTACATGGTGATCTGCATGAAGTTATATATATACAACAACCTAAAGGGTTTGTGAAAAAAGGAAAAGAGAAGATGGTATGTAAACTTAAAAGGAGTTTGTATGTGTATTGAAACAAGAACCAAGAGAATGGTATCATAAGTTTAATACATTCATGCAGTCTCAAGGTTTCTATGGAAGTCAAGTGGATCACTGCTTGTATACTAAGAAGGCAGCAGATGGCAACCTGATTATCTTGGTTCTGTATGTAGATGACATGCTGATTGCTGGCATGGATACTCATGCCTTCGACTCACTAAAGCAAAGTCTTCATGGCAACTTTGACATGAAGGATCTTGGTGATGCAAATCACATTCTTGGCATGCGAATACTCAGAGATAGATCGAAAGGATTACTCTATCTATCTCAACAAGAGTATATCTCCAAGGTTTTGCGACGTTTCAATATGGAGGGGGGGGAAACAATTGGGATTCCATTGCCTCCATATGTGAAACTTAGTGTAGAGGACATCCCTACATCTGATGATGAAAAGGCTGAAATGGTCAAGATACCATATACTTCAACTGTTGGCAGTTTGATGTATGCTATGGTTACTACACGTCCTGACATTGCCTTTGCAGTGGGAGTGGTTAGCAGATACATGGCAAACCCTGGTAAAAAGCATTGGGAAGCACTGAAAGGTGTTATGAGATACCTTTCAGTTTGATGTATGCTATGGTTGTATGCTATGGTTACTACACGTCCTGACATTACCTTTGCAGTGGGAGTGGTTAGCTGATACATGGCAAACCCTGGCAAAAAGCATTGGGAAGCACTGAAAGGTGTTATGAGATACCTCGAAGACACAAAGGATTTATGCATCTGCTTTGGAAACCAGAAGGCATCCGTCAATGGCTTTATGGATGCAGACTATGTTGGTCATGCGGATTGCAAAAAGTCCACTTCTAGGTACGTGTTTACCTTCACAGGAGGAGCGGTCTCTTGGATCTTCAAGCTACAAGTCTACTATATAGGCAAAGTATGTGGCTGCCACTAAGGCATGTAAGGAGACTTTATGGCTTTTACGTCTGGTGGGAGAGCTTGCCATTACAGAGTTACCTGTTCTCCCTTGTGATAGTCAGAGTACTATCATGCTAGCACGGAATCCCGTCCTTCATGCAAAGATGAAGCACATACATGGGAAGTATCAATTCATTAGAGATGTACTTGATAGCAAGAGCATTGAGCTTGTCAAAGTGCATACAGATGATAATCCTATAGATCTTCTCAGGAAGAGTCTTCTAGCAGAGCGGTTTGCTTATTGCCGACAAATCATGGGAGTTGGATAGGTATATGTATTTCAGCTTTGTGCATACCTAAACTTAGTTGATTCTTTCCTCCTCTTAAGGCACATTGCCTTTAGGTGGGAGGTTGTTGGGAATAAAGGGCCATCGTGCCTTTAATATGTGTACGGGTATGAACACACCCTTAGCACATTTGTACTTTCATATATATCTATCTAAAACCTAAAGAGATACACTAGTCTTTTGTACCTAAGAACATTGTGTCTCACTCTCCTTTTCTACTCTGCACTCTCTCTCTCTCTCTCTCTCTTTGCTATGAGAAAGCATTGCATGTCTCGATTCTCCCAATCTCTGTCATAACAAAGTTTTTTTTGGCTCATATGGCCTAATCTCTTATGCCATAACTCCAAGTGGCTGCAAATTTCAGCAACTGCAAGAAACTTGCCATTCAAGGCTTTACAGTGCAAACAATACAAAGTGTCTTTCTTGGTTCCTTTTGCAATCAGCATGGAACCCTTTTTCACTTTCCACAAACCACCACCAAACAGTGTAGTGTAGCCATGCAAGTCAAGCTAACCAACATATAGTAAACTCTTTTTAATGCCAGGCACATATCTCACATCTTTCAACACAAGCTCTTGACTATTGTCTAAAGACAAGTGTGCAGTGCCAATCCTATCAATGCTACAAGCATGGTTATTTCCAAGATACACCTTTTCATAACTGCCTACATTGAACATAGCAAAACACTCCAAGCAAGGAGTTACATGGAAAGAGGCACTAGAGTCTACAATCCAAGTCTGAGTGACACCATCATCAACTGATAAGAGTGCATCAATCACATCAGGCTTGGTAATTTGCATATTTTGCATGTGACATACAAGGGCATCGTAATCAACTGCGCATAATACATCAGCCCTATATCCGAAAGCTCCTCTATGACCACACTAGAGGCCACATCAGCCTTTTCTTTGCCTTTGGTTGCCTCAGATGCATCTATCTTATCTTCCTTTTTATCTCTTGCATTATTCTTTCTCTCTTGTTCCTTCTTATAATACTTACAATCAGGTTTCTTGTGGCCCTTCCGACCACAGTGATAGCAAGTAATGTCACTCTTTTCCTTTCCTTTGCTCTTGCTCTTGTTTCTCTATCCTGCATTTGCATTTTTTTTTTCAGCCCTGCCTCTTACATTATAAGCTGAGTTGTTGCCTTCTCCACTAGACTTACGTCTAATCTCTTCATTCAAGATAGAACCCCTCACCCCATCATATGAGAGATTGGGGTTATTGCTGAGTGAAACCACCAAGGTCTCCCAAGAGTCATCCAGTGTCATGATCAAAAAGATCGCCCTCAACTTATCATCAAAGTCCAAATTTGCATCTTTGAGCTGATTTAGAATCCCTGTAAATGCACTCAAGTGCTCAGCTGCAGGCTTTGACTCATCCAATCACATATTCACCAACTTGTGCATTAAATGCACCTAATTAACAAGTGTGGTGATCTCATAGGTAGTTTTCATCTTTTCTCATATTGCATAACATGTATCTGAATCCTTAATGTTTGTCAAGATGTCATCAGTGGCACCCATCTTTATGTAAGCCATAGCCTTTTTATTTACTCTAGCCCAATCTGCATCAAACATTAGTGCGGGTTTATCTTCCTGCAAAGCATCCTCACAATCCTTTAGAAACAAAATGCCCTGCATGCGGTCTTTTCAAAGGTCAAAGTCATGACCATCAAACCGTTTGATTTCCATCAAACTCTTGATGTTTGAACTGGAAGAAGTTGCAGCCATTTTATCACGAACACAAGAGTAAATGCACTAAACTGCAGAAGCACAAGCTGAACCAACAAAATACACTGTTGTCCTTTCTCAACCATAAATAAATCTTTGTTGTTTGTACAAGAACCAGCCACCACACGGGCAAAAAATTCAGAAATTTACCGAATTCTGCACAAATCCCCAAATTTTCAAGTCCAAATTTGCATAAATGTTAGCCAATCTGACCCAGCTGAGCAAAATTTTGCCAATACATGAAAAGCCCCAAACTTTTGGGATCCAATGTCAAGCAATTTTCCTCAAAGGAGCAAAATTCTGACTAATTTGGCAAAATTGCTAAATTAATTGAGGTCACCACACACAGTGTCTGCAATTTCTGACTTTAAAATCAGTGACAGGCATAATCAATGTCAAATCTGGGAGAAGTCCCAATTTTTCGAGTTAGATTTACACAAATTTGTGACCTATGCCTCCAACGCATGAACTCCTGCCAAGAGTAAGTGATGACTGAAAGGATTGAAGGGAAATTTTTGGAAAAAAAAAACTTGACGTGGGATCCGTTGACTTGTCAGGTGGGTCGCGTGGCCCGTCTGCCAACGACCTAGCCATCATAGTCCGACGCCACGTTGACTACTACCTGGTCCCCCCCACGTGCCACTGCCCATTGCTACCGACAACTACTGCCTGGTCCCCCCCACGTGCCACTGCCCAACTCGTCACGAACAGTCCAGCTGGTCGTCAGTCTGCCTGCCTCAAAGCCAAACGATGGTCCCCGCTGAAACTTGCCCCACAGGCTGCGTGTTTGTCACCTGAGCTATTCGCTTGCGACTGTAAGGTGTGTGTCTTCCATCAGTTGTCAATCGGCTGTGCATCGAGGAACGTGCAAAACCTCACTCTGATACTAGTTGTTGTAAAGCTCAGCTGCAGAGTGACAGAAGTTTGAGGAGTGAGCGAGAGAGCGTGACGGCTGAAGAGAGAGAGCTAGAGAGCAGGGTCAAGTACGATTCGATAAGTGTGAACCAACAATGTATTGGTACACAAAGAATAAAATGTATTTATACTTAGGGCACGTAAGGGTGCATTCACGTGTACAATGTGCGTGTACTATACATGCGGGTCTTTATCCCAATAGACGATTAGGTTACCCTATTCCTTAACAAGCTGCCAAGAAAATATTTCCATTTTGTGCATCAAGTGATTTCACAACCTCTGATGCCGACATTTTACGAGTTTGAGTGTCAGTTGTTGTGTAACACATGGTTATTCAATCAATTTTATAATATGTCCTTGATAGAGGGGGCTCTAGTTGCAACTTCTCAGAGTGGACAATAGAGCAAGGGCACACAAAACTCAAATTAAAATTGAAATCAAAATAGGGCTAGTGAATCCCAAGGAAACACTTCATTTTCTCTTAAACTTGGATGGTAGAATGTATCTAAAAAGAACAGGTATTGTTAACATTATCAAAAGGTTGGCCATTATGACAACGAGTGTCGATCTAAGGCAAGAGGCACACAACCCAAATCCAAGAATCAGACCCTTGCATCCTAGTTGGGTAATCCCCCAAGCAAGGTGGTGGCAATCCTAAGCAAAGGTAGTGGAGAGACTAGACCCACATTGCCATCGGTCCATCATCACAGTCCGCAAACTACTCAACTCTAGAGGGTTTGTATGATTGGTTTGTGGAAGACCGCATTGCCATCAGTCAGTCATCACAGTCCGCAAACTACTCAACTCTAGAGGGTTTGTATGATTGGTTTGTAGAAGACCACATCCTCTCCTTAGAGACATTGGATGCGAGTCTCGTTCACATATACGAGTTGCTTCCTAGTGAGGTGTCTACAGAGGTCCACTTGTCACAGCCGAGCACGTCAATACCTATTTGGCTTGTGGATAGTGGAGCTACCCACCACATGACTCCTAGAGTAGACATTTTTATTTCCCTAGCCCCTGCAGTCGGGAATGTTTGCGTAGGAAACTACTCCTCGTCAAGATTCAGGCCTAGGGTCGTGTCACTTTTCCCACTGACCTGGCTCCAGATCTCGCTTCATTGGATGATGTCTATTATGTCCCCTAGCTGGGGGTGAACTTGTTGTTTATTCAATAGCTTTGCCGGTTGGGGCGAACAATTTTCTTCACAGCGACCAGAGTCAAGATCCTAGACTTTCAAATTGGTTTAGTGATTGCTTGTGACACGGCACAGCCTAGTGGCCTTTAGTGTTGGGTTTTACTCACACCTATGCTTACACAAGAGTGCCAGTGATCTGCACGTAGGACACTAGGACACTTTTTACTCTCCATAAGAGAGGTTTTTTCCTCTAATCACATTATTTTTTATTTGTATATTTATGTTACACATTTTGGTCACTTACCACACATTACAAACCTGTGTATGTTCGAACGCATTTTTAAGTCACTTATACAACCCTAAAGTCTAGGGGTTGTACTTTGTATTTGGTATCTTACTTTTCAATCTATCAAGTGTCGAGCTGTGATCACACTCTCTCTCTTCACTGTCGTGTTCACTCTGAAGTTGTACTGCTGCCCTATGACTTCAACGAATGGTATCAGGGCAGTCCCATCACCTATCTCATGACCTATGAATCTGCCGCCAACTTCAGCCTGCACAGTTCCATTAGCTGAGAAACAGCCATCAGCTCTTGTTTGCTCAGTTCGTCACTTGCCCTGTGCCACGTTAGCAACGCCACCTTGTTTCTGACGCCACCAGCTGCTCCACCAGCTCTGCCCCAGCTCAGTCCTGCTCCTGACACCCTGGTTCCTGTGCAGCTTCCTCAGCCTGAAGACAATTGCCACGTCAGCATGTTTTCAGTTCTGCAGTCATTGTCAGAAGCCCTAATCTGCAGAACAGCCCTAGACTGCCACGTTGGCAGCTGCCACAGGTGTATTTCATTTTTTTAAACAGAATTTCAGAGCCAAAGCAAAGGGCTTTTGCACGATGAGGTCAATTTTTGCTTCGGCAAGTGCTTCAGTGTACAAGTTGCAGAAATTTGCAGGTAGTTGGGTCAGAAAATTTGGGGCTTTTGTATCTTTCGCAGACATTGGCACATGTATTGTGGTTTCAGTCTGAAATTTACTGAAATTACGCACATTGGACGGTCAAAATTTGGAGCTTTTGTGTTTTTAGTGCTGCTGAACACTCTTATTGCATTGGGCAATGTGTTGTTCACTGAAATCTGAAAAATTAAAGCACATTGAGGCAGTAGTGGTCAAGTATGACACAATTTAGTTTATTACAGCTTGGCATTTGTTGTAATTTTTGGAAATTTAAAGATTTCCAGGTCAGCCAGCTTTTGTTATTGCTCTTGTGCATTTGATTTAGTGACATCTATCATGGCAGCTCAAGGATAGAGTGATGTCTTCACTTATGTATCAAAAGAGGATAGATTGGATGGCAACAACTATTCTCTGTGGTCCTTCATGATGAAGAATGTGCTTGTTGCAAAAAATCTTTGGGATTATGTCAATGGGGAAGAAGTATGTCTTGGTGATTCAGCTCCTGCAACTCCTCCACAAGGAGGCCGTGGCCGAAGGCAAGAGGTCATAGCTGCAACCTCTCAACAAGGAGTAGGACGTGGACAAGTTGCCGCTCAGCCCTACCAACCCAAAGAACAACTGCACAGAACGCTTGGGACACTAGGGATGCCCAAGCATTGTCACCTGTTACATGGGTAGTTCAGCGATCGATAATCATGCATATTTGTTTTGCTACTACTTCACGAATAGTATGGCTTACACTTGAGCATATGTTTGCTAGAAAAAATAATGCTCGCCTTTCTTTTTTGAAGAAGGAGATTGAAAATGTGAAGATGGAAGAAGGTGATGCTATGTAAGATCACCTTTATAAAATTCAGGACTTGCGCGAGCAGTTGATGAATGTAGATGAGTATTATTTTGATGCTTAGATGATTTCTACGACTTTGAACTCTTTGCCACCTTCTTATTTGGCCTTTTATACGGCATTGAATCTTAACTGCGAGTTTCTATGCAGGCACTTACTTTTCTTCAATTGGCTAGCTTATTGATGCAAGAAGAATAAACAAGAAGAATAGTGGAGTGGATGTTGTAGCTTCTAAACAAGCTTTTATGGCAAAATAGAACGGGAAGGGCAATCAGCCCAAGAATGCTTCGTAGAGTTCTCGAAGTTCTGGAACTTCATAGAACAATAAGAAGCAAGGGGGTATACAAGCCAAGAAAGGCAAGTGCCATTACTGTAAAAAGCCAGGTCATTATATCACAGAAGCAAAAAACGCATTGCGAAGGAGAAAAAGAACAAGTTTGGGATGTCAATTTCAGATGCACCTTCTACTACTATTGCTACAAAGTCCGTGTCGCTTATCATTAACTGTGACTATTATTTTTATACTTATAGTTGTGATTCGTCTTGGGCAGATAGAGCATTCACCTCTATAGAGGATGCTAGCACTTCGTTTTTTGACAGTGGTGCTTCTAAGCACATTACATCCCTTAGGGATTTGTTTACTTCTGTTGTTGTGGCTCGTATCGGCAAATTAGTACAACACGCCAATAATGCATCTTATCCCATTAGAGGTGTTGGAGAGATTGTTTTAAAAGCCATTGATGGCTCTACTCTTTATTTGCATGATGCTTTATATGTACCACGGATAAAGAAGAATTTGCTTTCCATTTCTTCTTTAGCAAAATGTGTGGAATGCAAGTCACTTTTGATGATGATAAATGCATGGCAAGGATAAGGAATTCTTGACTTTGATACTTACTCCTCTCTTGGAGAGACCTCCTAAGCACATTTGTGAGGGATGCATTTTGGGAAAAATACATCGGTTTTCTTTCCCTCATGATGTTGCTTTTAGAGCTACGGCCAGGTTGCAAATTGTGCATTCATATATATGTGGACCCATGCAGACAAAGTCATTGGATGGATGTTATTACTTCATCACCTTCATTGATGATTTTACACATTTTTATTGGGTTTATTCATTGGTTAAAAAGTCAGAAGTGTATGATGCATTTTTGCCTTTTATTGCACTTTTGAAAAATCAATTTGGTTGTTAGATTAAGACTCTCCGTTTGGATCGAGGGGGGGAATATATGTCTTCCTTGCTGAATATTTTTTTGAAGCAAAAAGACATTGCACATCAATTTACTACTACATATACTCCACACTGGAATGGGGTTGCAAAAAGAAAGAATTGGTCACTCATGGAGATGGCCAGATGTATGCTGAAGGCTAAGAAATTGCCACATGTATTTTGGATGGAAGAAGTTATGTGTACTTGTCACATTTTGAATAGATGCCCTACTAAAGCATTGAAAAATATAACGCCTTTTGAGGCTTGGAACAGCCATAAACCTTCAATTGTCCCGAAGGTATAAAAGACATTTTCTTCTTGTTGCCTTTCCTGTCCTTTGGAGCATTCAAAAATCGAGTGAAGTGAGGATCCTTTGCCAATTCAGCAAAGAGATTTGCTGCTTTCCTCATCCGAGCCGATTCTTGAATTGGTCATCAAATTCCTCTTCACTTTGCTGGTCATCAGCCTCCTTATGCCCTGAAGGCCATGCATCTTGCCCAATAACAACATTTTCAGCTTATTGTCCATGGTCTGAGCCTTGTCCAAGGTTAGGCATTGCATTTCCTTCATTCCTATGTGAATATTCATACTGAGAGGCATCACCATTGCTTGAGTCCATCTCAATGTATGAAGACATATTGCTGTAATTTCTCAGTTGAGAGTAAAAATCAGCACTAGCACAAAGCTTTGGCTTGCAATCACATGCCTCAGGCTCACCAAAATCAAGGGATTGAGTGGTAATCCCAGCGATGGAACCATGAAACCAGCCTTCTTCCTCGGATAGGGTGGTAAATAACCTGATTAAGCACAATTTACAGCAATTAACAAGTTCACAAAACTGAAATGTATACTTTACCATATAATCTTGGACATTGGACACCTTGTTGGACCCAAAACTGACGCCCCTTTCGGTATTTATTTAACTTAATTGAAGAAGTTGATGTACAATGGGATTCTCGCAATCCCTTTCAGTATTCCAACTTCCCTTGCTGTCCAAAATGACCAGCAAGTCTTCAATCTGATTTGGCCCTTGATTCGAGCAGTCAATTGACCTTCACCCGCTTTTATGGAGAAGGAAAATGCCCCAAATTCATTGATTTGTTGGTCTCTCCACTTGAATTTGACTAAAAATAGCTTCAGCCTTGTTGAATCTAAGTCTTGGAGCTTCCAATTTTTGACACGTTTTCTAAGGTTACTGCTAAATCCTAATTTTTGCTGTAGAGTAGGGTTTATAGCTAAGAAATCTGAAATTCCTTAGCCTCTAGTAATCTCAATGCTGTAATCTTTGGAGCAAGGCTGTAGAAAGGTTGGGAGATGAGGTAGAATGCTAAGGAGAGAGAAAGTTCAGACTTTCTTCGCAAAGAACTAAAGAAAATCTATCATTTACTACTGATGCCCTGTCTCAATAGCTTGTAGATGCAAAGAACTGAAAAAAATAAGTCATTTACTGTTGCTGCCCTGTCTCAACAGCCTCTAGATGTCGTCACTTGTTGTTGATTGGTCTTCTCCTACCCCCTAGTTGCCTCTCTCTCTCTTGCATGCTAAATCCACTCAAATGCCTCTGTCCAACCTCTAAAGAAGTTTTTCGGTCTTGCATGGGCATTTTTGACAAGTGGCAACCCTCCAAATGGTTTTTCTAGCATTATTTATAATTAAATATTAATTTTCAGGCATTAGATACTGAAAATTAATCAAATAATTATTTCGATGCCTTGAAAAGTAATCTAACTGGCCAATAA
This sequence comes from Lygodium microphyllum, assembly GCF_053477565.2. NCBI lineage: Eukaryota > Viridiplantae > Streptophyta > Polypodiopsida > Schizaeales > Lygodiaceae > Lygodium > Lygodium microphyllum. The sequence goes on from NC_141163.1 coordinate 112,425,041, forward strand.
TTAAATTAGTTAGGCAACTTCCATTCCCGAGTATCTCTGCGTCATCTTTGACCATTAGATTGGCATTAGGTACCATTAAATGTCACTTCTCAAGTGTCACCAACTGACACTTATGGCCAAATGAATGACCTAGACCAACGACTAGCTCCAGATACCACCAAGTACGTGTGCGGCATAACTTACAATAACTTTTACCTTTGACATCCCGTGATTTCCTCAGGTGCCGGACTCGTAAATTTACTCTAACCCTAGTTACACCTCACATGCGTAACATTTGCTTAACCATGTGGTTAAAAATTAATTCAGATGTTAAGTGAGGTTTCAAAAATACATATCCTCATGATATGTGACCTCCAAAAAAAGGATAAGGCTGAATGGTGGATAGCATATCTATTTATAGATGAGTGAATCCTCCCAAATTAGGGTTTCATATATGAGACATAGAAACTCTCTAGAAACATGTTTTTTTTTAAATGACAATTTGGGTAATTACATGTTCTTCGACATGTTTTAGGGATACTTAAAAGAGCTAAATAAGTTTGTAATGCATTTTTAGCACAAGACCCCCTCTCAAGCCCAAGACCGAAACCAAAAAGGGACTATAGGAAAGGCTCAAGCCCATTTTTATCCCAAGGCATCCCACCCCAAAACAACCCGTGCATCGGGCAAAGGGTACACATTGGTTGCACAGTGGCCTACCAAGACTAGAGAGATGATGGCTACCATACCAAGGGAGTCCAAGTGATCACCTTGGAGAGGCCAAGGCATCGGAAAAAGGATGCTTGTCAGCTGCCCAGTGGCCTACCAAGAGCTACAAAGGTGGAGAAACCACATTGAACTTTTTTTTTTTTAAGGTTTTCAAAAATGTTTTCGTCCTATCAAGTAACTTTCTCTCAAGGGAAGAATAAAAAAGGGATGGTTAGATCCACCACATCATAAAATAGATAAGCTATCCTAACTACCCATGTGTATCGGTGAAAAAGTTCAAGGATAAAGAGTAAAGGGGTGAAGAAGTATGGAGATATAGTGATAAGGTGGTAGAAGAATTGCGGATGGAAATAGCTCAAGATTTGCTCAGGGGTGCTATGGATAATGAGATGCACAGAGTAATGCAACATGATGAGAATGGGCATGCAGCAAGTACCACTTGGAAAACGTCCCCTTTCATGGGAAAATTGTTCACTTACCCAATCACCCTTTTACAAAGATGATAATGATCATGCAATTCAAAGGGGAGGTACAACAGGAAAGGGAGGCTAATGTTGAAGGCAGAGGTTGAAACCTATAGATATCTGTAACCACCCTTCCTTCCATGGATATGTGCTAAATTCCTAATTACAACTTAATTACAGCATAAAACAATTAATGCAAATCTGAAAATACAAATTTACCTACTGATCTTGGACAATGCACATCCGATTGGTCCCAAAATTGGCGTCCCTTTCTGTATTTCTTCAGCTTTATTGAAGAAGAAGTTGATTTACAATGGGATTCTCCCGATCCCCTTCGGAATCCAAACTCCCCTTGCTGTCCAAAGTGACCAGCAAATCTTCAATCTATTTTGCCCCTTGATTCGGGCACTTAATTGGCCTTCACACACTTCATAAACAATGGAAATGCCCCAAATTCAATGGCTGGCTAGTCCTCCACCTGAAGTTAGCTGAAATTCACCTTAAGCCTTGTTGATATCAAGTCTTGGAGCTTCCAATTTTTGGCACGCTTCCCAAGGCTGCTGGTAAATCCTAATTTCTACTGTAAATTAGGCTTTATAGCAGAGAAATTTGCAATTTCTCAGCCTCCAAGGGTCCAAATGCTAAGATCTTTAGAGCAAGGCTATGAAATGGCTAGGAGATAAAAAAGAAAGCTGTAGAGAGAGAAAATTTAGAGTTTTGTCCCAAAGAATGTCTGAAAATCAGTCAAATGCAGCTGTTGCCCTGCCACAATAGCTTGTAGATGCAAAGAACTAAAGAAAATCACTCGTTTACTGCTGCTGCCCTGTCTCAACAACCTGCAGATGCTATCACCTGCTGTCGATTGGTCTTCTCTTGCCCTTGGCTCCCTCAGAAGGTCCTCCAATGGCTGCAAATCAGACCAGCAGCATCTCCTCCTCTCTCTTACAAATTGAATCACTAAAAATGCCCCTCTCCAACCTCTAAAGACGTTTTTCAGTCTTGCATGGGCATTTTTGACAAGTGACAGCATTCCCAAATGGTTTTTCCAGCATTATCCATAATTAAATATTAATTTTTAGCCTTGAAATACTAAAAATTAATCTAATAATTATTTCGGTGCCCTGAAATATAATTTGACCGGCCAATAATTAAATTGGCTAGGAAACTTTCATTCCCGAGTGTCTTTACACCATCTTTGACCATCAGATTGGCATTAGGTACCATTAAACGCCACTTCTCTAGTGTCACCAACTGACACTTATGGCCAAATGGATGACCTAGGCCAACAAGTAGCACCAGATACCACCAAGTACCTGTGCGGCATAACTTATATCAACTTTTGCCTTTGACATCTCGTGATTTCTTCGGGTCTCGGGCTTGTAAATTTACTTTTAACCCTAGTTGCACCTCACATGTGCAACATTTACTTAATCATGTGATTAAAAATTAATCCACATGTTAAGTGAGGTTTCAAAAATACATGTCCTCATGACAATACCAATGAAGGGTAAGAATCCCCTCTCAACCTTGGATGTTGATATCAAAGGAGAAAGAGAAGCTTGATGTTGGTCTTTGTGTGGTCCCGAGAACCATGACGAAGGATGAAGATCAAGCACCCTAGCTAGAAGAGCTAGGGAGAAGCTACTACTGTGATAACATCAAGAGATGTTGCAAGATTCGCCTTGGGAGGGAAAGCCTCCATACTAGTAGAAGAACAAGTCTCCTAGAAACATAAAACCACAAAAGAACGGTGAACTTCCCATGTCTCTAGACCAAGAATAACCGGTGCAAACTTGTATGTTAGTCCTAGACTGAAATATAAAACCTTGCAAAAGAGATTAGAATTTGCAAAAAACAGGAGTGTTGCACTTATGTTTCTTCTAAGTTCCACAGTGAATGCTTCCTTATCTCATGAGCACTTTTTATTTTCTAGCTAGGAAAGGGTCTTTTTTCGGTGTGATCACTCATTAGTAGGTGTGGTACTTAGGACCTTAGGGATTATACTTTCTTTCATTCTCACAGAGTGGATGTGATCTTCTAGCACTCTTTTCTCTCTTGTTGTTGACTTGTTCATTGTGAGTGTGTGCGACTGGGCATGTGTTACTGAACCCTAACTAATGGTGGCATTAGAGTTGTGTCTCCTTTTAGCGACCACCACTTTGCTCACACATTGCCATAGCTGCCATTCAGCCACGAGCTCCATTGCTCTTGCTCTTCTCAGTTTATATACCACCTTCCATTTGAGCTCGATAGTCCACTGCACTGACTAGACTCAAAACCAAGCTGCACAGCTGTAAACCTTTCCACACGTAACTATCACCTCTACTTGCAAAACCAGTTGTAGCTTTCCCGACAACAGTTTTTCCTCATGCGGTTTGTCTCGTCATGCTTTCAACCTGCACGCCACTTCGCTTGTAGTGCAAACTCAACAACTAGCATCTGATAACCCCGTGTAACATCTCACCTTGCATGTGTGTCTCTGTCCCTCACAGCTCCGGTTGTCCAAGCGAAAGGCACCGACAGCTTGCCAGCATCATGGACTCTCAGTTTCCGTTCTATGAGACACTGATTTAATACACACTTGCTACATTTTCGCCTTACTCACGACACAAATATTATTAAAATATTCATCATCTCTAGTAATAATCAGCATTAAGTCTTTAAATCACTCCTTTTCGCATGCGGTATTCTTGTGAAGCACAAAATTTGGGGATTTTGCAACAAATTCAAAATTTTCCCAAATTTCTTTCGAAATTTTGGGCTTTTGCCTAATACCCGTGAATCTCATAAAATTTTAGAGACTTTGCAATTGCAATTTCTTCATAGACACCATCAATTTTTCGAAAAATTGTAAGTTTTTTGCCTTTCTTTGCTTTCTTTTTGTGTTGCACTTGCATGTGTACGTTGGACTGAAACTGGTTTTAAAAAACCGAAAATTTTGTCAATGCATGGCAAGGCATAATGATTTTCTGAACATGTTTGGGACTCAAACAATTTAGATGACACTAATTATCCCATGTGGGCACACATAATGAAGCATGTACTTATTGCCAAGTAGCTTTGGGGTTATGTATGCGGTTCAGAAGTTACGGCTGCAAACTCTACTACACAGAATGCCACAGGTTCTTCTAGCTCATCCACAATCACAGGTGGATCTTCAGCTCTAGCTTCTTTTGCACCTCCTATGTAGTGACCGGGAGGCATGAAGATCGAGACAGTCAGTGTTCGTTAGTAGCAGAGAAAGAGAGAGAGAGAGAGAGAGAGAAAGAGAGAGAGAGAGAGAGCAGAGTAGAGAGTGTGCACGATTTTTGGGTACAATGACGAGTGTACCACTTTAGGTTTTTAGATAGATATATATATATATGTAAGTACAAGTGCTAAGGGTGTGCTCACACCAGAGCACATTAAAAGGCACAAGTGCCTTTATTCCCAATAACCTCCCACCTAAAGGCAATGTGCCTTAAGAGGAGAAAAGAATCAACTAAGTCTAGGTATATACAAAGCTGAAATACATATATCTATCCAACTCCCATTATCTGTCAGCAATGAGCAAATCGCTCTGCTGAAAGACCCTTTGTGAGGTCTGCAAGATTATCATCTATTTACACTTTGACAAGCTCGATGCTCTTGCTATCAAGTATATCTCTAATGAAGTGGTACTTCACCTGTATGTGCTTGGTCTTTGCATGAAAGACGGGATTCTGTACTAGCATGATAGCACTTTCACTGTCACAATGGAGAACAAGTAGCTCTGTAATACTAAGCTCTCCCACAAGACGTCAAAGCCATAAAGCCTCCTTGCATGCCTCAGTGGCAGCCACATACTCTGCCTCTGTAGTAGACAATGCAACACACTTTTGTAGCCTGGAGATCCAAGAGATTGCTCCTCCTGTGAAAGTAAACACATACCCAAAAGTGGACTTTCAACAATCCACATGACCAGCATAGTCTGTATCTGTTAAGCCAACGACAGACGCCTTCTGCTTTCCAAAGCAGATGTACAACTTCTTTTTGCCTTTGAGGTATCTCATAATACCTTTCACTGCTTCCCAATGTTTTTTGCCAAGGTTTCCCATATATTTGCTAACCACTCCCACTGCAAAGGCAATGTCAGGATGTGTACCAACCATATCATACATCAAACTGCCAACAGCTGAAGCATATGGTATCTTGGTCATTTCATCCTTCTCATCATCGGATTTAGGGCTGTCCACTGCACTGAGTTTCACATATGGAGGCAATGGAACCCCAATTGTTTTCCCCCCCTCCATATTGAAACGCTGCAAAACCTTGGAGAATGCAGTCTTTACATCCATCTGTATGAGCTCCATATCTTCAGCTGCAACCAAGCCCAAAATGGTTCTCAATGTAATCATTTTGACTATAGGAGAGAAGATCTCATCAAAGTCAATTCCATGTTCCTGCTTGTACCCCTTCGCAACCAATCTTGCTTTGTACTTTGGTGAGGAACCAGAAGTGATCATCTTGTAAACCCATTTGCATGGAAGTGTTTTCTGCCCTTTAGGCAACTTCACCAAGTCCCAAGTGTCATTTTTCTCAAGAGATTTCATTTCTGACAACATGGCTTTATACCATTACTTGCTGTCCTATCTGTCGATTGCTTCCTTGAAGCAAGACGGTTTACCACAGTCTGTTAACATGACATAATCACCCACATTCTTTGCACCAGGAACAAATCTATTAGGTTGTCTAGTAGCCCTAGACAATCTCCTAACCCAATGATCCTTGTTTGCTAGTTGTTCTTGCAAATTTCCATTTTCAGCATGCTGTCCTGGCATTTCAACCTGCAAATCAGTATTAACAGCTTGCTGTCCTGGCTGTTATTGCACATCCAGTGGCTCATCATTATGACCAATGGCTAGCTGATCATTTCCAGCATTATTTTCTTTCAAAACCACAAACATGGGATACACACTTGCATCTACTTCAATTTGCATACAATAATACACCACATACAACTACACAAAAAGCACATTTTGAAATCATTTATGGACATAGATTACCTATACCTGTTGCATCATTGTCAAAAAAAGTTAAAGCTGCTAATGATATTGCCACCAATACGCATGCTATTATTTTTATTGAAGTCAAAGACATGATTATGAAAGCCTAGCAATCATATACTAAACAAGCTAATAATAAAAGAAAAGCCATGAGTTTCAAAGTTGATGATTATATTTGGTTATGTATTGAAAAGAGAAGATTGCAAAGTGTTGAGAAACACCGTGTTGTTAAATTAGCCCCTAGATTATCTACAAGTTCATTTAAAGCAGGTATTTACTGTTGTACAAGGGGCATTCTTTGCCGTCCAAAATGTATTTCTTCCCGGAATACAACCCTACGGACCTCCTCAGTCTTTTCGGGTGTTTATGCATGCGATCTTCTGAGAAGATAACATCATTGCTACGTACTACTTTCCTTTTCTAGGAATCCCACAATCTATACCCCATTTCACCCTCGTTTAAAAAAAAAAACATTGAAAATTTTAAAAAATCATTAAAAAACACTTAAAATTCACAAAAAATTTACAAAAAAAAATCTTGAAAAATTCCCAATCTTTCTGCAGTAAATTGCACTATATTTCTAAACTGAATTTTCTAAAAAAAAAAATCAGAAACATTTTACAATTCAAAATTCATTTAAAAATACCCAAAAAATGAAAAAAATTCATTAAAAATGCTAAAAATTCCCAAATTAATTGCCAAAAAAATTCCTAAAAATTCTATTAACATTTTTTCTTATTTTTGGCATATTTTCTAAGCTGTAAAAATACTTCATTAAATCCTACATTCTTTTTTTTTTTAACACCTCTTTCATTCAAAATACCAACTGAAAAATCTCGAAAAAAAAAACATCCAGATATCTTTTGGATTGAGAAGAGCGCATTTATTACATTCACATACACCCACTACCAAGTATTTCCCTTTTTTTTTTTTTTAGTTTTTCCGCTACCCCAAAAATTCACAGTTAATTATTAAAATGAACCCTAAACACCACCATGGCATTCGCATTCGCGCTAAACCTACCATTTTTTTAAATAAAAATAAACCCGCCATTCACTTAGCACGCGCTAAGTGCGCTTAAGAGGCACTTTAATATTTTTAATAAAAATAAACCAGCCCTTACAAAAGCACGCGCTGGTAAAAAAGCGCTCCACATCACCTTAATTTTTAATAAATGAACTTGCATTTAGAGACCTAGTCTAGGTATCGAAGTCCGAGATTCGGATTAAAACACCGCTTTAACTTAATAATTGGTAATTAAAATTTTAAGAAGGAACCGTCGTTTTCTTGATAAGGTTTATCACTTAATAAAAATTCACCCATTTCTTAATAATTTACTAAAATGAACATTTCATTAAATTAATTCCCCCTCACTGCACTTATTTCTCCTTTTTAATGAACTCATTTCATGGGATGGATACGCGAAGTCTTCGGAGTTGTCTCCATGGTCAAACCTGATTATCAAAGTTGTGGTCTTGATATGTCTGGGTTGTTGTGATGTTTTGGTTCAGTTTCTTTGTTACGGTTAAGGGTACGGTATGTAGTTTTTCTTTATTGCCTGATACGGGGATTTGGGTGTTTGCATGTTGCATAGCATAAAGCTTTCGGTCGCATATGTCTAGAGGTCATGTCGAATTTTTTCTAGGCTGTGGTTTGCTTGGGTATAGTTGATCGAGTCACGTTTTTTCGTTTTGGTTGATATCTTATCCTTGGTTTTTGTTTGTTGCGTTGCAGGCATTCTCCTTGTTTGTCTATGTTTGTGGTGTGTGTGTAACCATCTGAATGGCGCCTCACGCTCCTCCCCCTATCCAGTATGTCCCACTAGTCAGTAGGGATTACTCTTCCCTACTCACTTTTGAGCCTCTCACGAAGACAGGACTCACACCTTTTGTGGCTGCCTCCTTTCCATTGCTTCCAGAGAATCCATCGATGTGTGACTAGTTTCTAGCATCCTACAGCAATAAGTCGGAACTGGTCTAGGGTACTTCCATGACTTTGACAGCTCGAGGCCTCGGGAAGGCTTTGTCTCTTCCCTCCAAAGGTGAACCCTTTGTTACAACTCGCCAGCTTTTCTCTAACGAAGAGATTTTGAAGCTGTTACAAAAGCAGACCGGGGAAATTCTGGATGCTAAGAAGATGATCAACTCATCAGGAGTTTCCTTTTCCATGATCACTGATCCTGTGTGGAAGTTGGTCTGTCAGTTTCTCCAAGACAGGTTTATGCCTGCAAAAACACCATCCCATTACTTGTCCAAAGAGCTCTTTACAGCTTCAAGGATGGTATTAAAAGGAGTAGCTATTGATTGGAGCACTTACCTACTCACTAAGATGGATCAACATTTCGTCAAAGTCACCAGGGGCAATGTTACCAATGTCACCTATGGATCGTACTTGTCTACCTTCTTGACCTACTCAGGTTTACAGAAGAGTGTACCTCCACCTCCTCCATCTGATCCAAACCTCCTCCTCCACCTTCAGATGAGTCAGAACCAATTGATATAGAGGATTTGGATTCTCCTCCTCCCCTCGTCATACAGCGCAAACGCTTGAAGCGGGTAGCAGATAAAGCTCCTTCAGTTCTTCCTTCAGTGCCCATTCCTGCTACCTCTGGCAGTGATCTCCCTGCTTATCTCACATGTAATAACTTGTTCAGAGCACATCGAGAAGGTTCGTTGGATATATCAGTCCCCTCACTGAACAGTCTAATATCGGGAGATGCCATTCCTTTCCTATGTAAAGACATTCAGAGTTCCATTGAACTGTCAGTTGACAGCCTGTGTTCAACAGCTGTACGCTTCCTTTTATGAAAAACTGATGCAGTCTAAGGACCAATTGCATAAGGCAACATCCGAGTTAGCCTCTACTAAGGATACCCTAGCAGATTTGTTTACGCAGATGGAGCAACAAACCCAACTGATTCAAACCCAAAGAGATGAGATATCTTCTTTGAAGATTCAGTTAATAGAGGCTCAATCAGAGGTTACTAGCCTCTCAGAGGAGGAGAGGATGTCCAAAAAAGCGCAAGAGTTCCAAACTCTTTTAGATGACAAACTTTCAGCCTTACAGACTGCTAATGATACAGTGGAATCACAAGCTTCCCAAATCAAGCAGTTGCAAGATCAACTGGCAAAGTCACGGTCTGTTCCTCCAAGCCCTCATGTTCCCTTGATCCCTTCTCTCTCATAGCAGGACTTGGCAGCTCTTCAGACAGGCTATCATGTGTCCTCTCTTTCAGGCCAAGGTGGAAAGATTGCAGTCTAGGATGGATTTGCTATAGTCTTCATTTGAGCAGTATCAGGAATATGTTCATCCGGACCATTCTTTCTTTGTCCACTATCAATTACAGAAGTTGGCCTTCTACATGAAGCTTTCCACGATGGATCTTCCTATTCCAGAGGATGGTTGGAGTGGAGCTTGGTCTGTTGAGTTGCTGACAGAGGTGGTCCGTGTGGTATTTGAAGATTCTGTCACGACCGATACCATATTGATGTCATATATGTATCTACAAGGAGACTTGTTGATTTCAAATGAAGTGGATATGGCTTAGTATGTAGGAGACATGGTTTTACAAGCTGTTTTGTATGTCAACCATTTGGAGTTGCGAATAGATAACATGTTTCAGAGTTACTCCTCCAAAGTGACTACTTGCCCTGATAATTCCTGGCATTCCATGATTGATTCTGTGGTCCTGAATCAAAGACACAGCCCCTACCTATGTCCAGAGCACTAATCAACTAAGGGTGTATCTCTTAGCTTATCTTTCCAAACATAATCCATTTGATTCTACCTTTTTTTATGCCTATCAAAGAATATCTATCTTAGGTCCTTCTGTTCTTACCCTACTGTATTACCAACAAATGGCTCACCGTTATGATATATATCTTTCCCTCTATCAAACCAATTCCACAACCATCTTACCCCTTCTTTTCCAACCTCAATCTTTTCCTCAAATTCCCATATTTACATATTGCTCTTTTATCGAGGATAGAGTATTTTCCCCTTCTCCACCATGTCCTCCATCCATTCATGTACCTTCTACATTTCCTATTTATCAATTAACACCCTTTTTAAGTGATTCTCTACAATTTTCAGCCACTCCTTTAAATTATTCCTCCTTTTATGATTTTGCCTACCCATCTCTTCATCCACTTTTCCTTATTCCACTTCCATCTCCTACCACTTCTATATCTCAACCACCTCAGTTGGTTAGTGACTATGACGAGTTTGATCATCAGATTTCCAGAAGAAGGGGATGGAGCTCGAATGATTCTCTTACAGGACCTCAGATAAACTGGCCAATAATTCCAGGAGAATGGATAACTGCCAGTCAAGCATACCAGAACTATATTCATTTTGCTTAGCAATATTCACAGTCTCTAGATCATTCGGTGAGATTGACAACAGCTCATTTTGCTTGGTACCTGGCATATATGCATAGGCATTCTCATAATGATTCAAAGCCTATTCCAAAGTTGTGCATGAATGTCAATGTGAGCATTGATTCCCAGCAGCTGAATATATTGTACTTTCATGCACTTTGTTTACCTAGCAGATACCTTATCCTATTGGAAAGGATGTGATGCCATCAGTTTTTTCAGAATCCTCCCAAGACATTTATAGATGAATCTTTATCTATGGATCGTTTCCGAAATCACCAATCTTTCAAAAGGGATCATCTTCATTGATACCTTTTCCAATGTATGGTGAATAATTTTTAATGATTAAATCTCTCTTTTTGGAAGAGTCATTCAGATGGTTGTATTGTGTGTAGTGTTTGTGTTGTGGGTTAATTTATGTAATAAGATCGTGGTGGTTGCCTATTGGATTGGCTTTCGTGCGAGCTACATTTTGAAGAATTATGGTGATGGGGTCGTGGTTGGAGAGTTGAAGATGCTGATGCAGAAGAAGAAGAAACCTCTTATATCCTTTACGAGTTTGTTGTGATTTCCAGTTTGATAAGAAGTGTTAATGTATAAAGGGTTTTCCTTTCGTTGTATTTTTATATCAAATACAGGTTATAAGATGGGATCGTGGTTGGATGGATTGTTTTTGAAGATGTATTGAATATCAAAGTTGAGCTTTTGAATGAACTTGTATTTCATTTTTCTTGGGTCGCGAGAACGCTTCCTTATTAAGTGTGGGGATATGTTGAGTGTTGAAATGACCTGTTTTTTTTGCTAATTTTTGTTGTTTTTGAGAGCTGAATGGTTGATTTTATGAGATGATTGATTGGTTTGGAAGTGATTTGAGAGTGTTTTGAATAGGTTGGAATGGTTTTATTAAGTTCATGATATTTATTAGTGGAGATATGAGGTTCTGTGATGTTCTGATAGGTTCTGATTGGTTCTGTATATCTTCTTTATAGCTTTTGTTTTGTTCTGATTGTCTTCTATATGAAGCATGGATTGATGATTGATGAAGATTGAGATCTTGTGAAAGCTTATTGAATAGTTTTTGAGAGTTTGGAATTATTTGAGTATGAGTTATGTGGTTTTGATGACCTTCTGTAGATCTTTTGTAAAGCTTCTGCCTCTGTACTGTAACTGTACTGTAGTTGTTCTGGTACTATACTGTGACTGTTCTGTAGACCTTCTGTATATGTTCTGATGGATGTATGTGTAGCTTGGGAAAGTTTTTTAGCCTTGGAAAGAGGTGAATACAAGTGCAAAAGAGCTAAAAGAAGTGAAAGAAGTAGCTGCTGAAGACTCAAGTAAAGACTGGAGTGAAGTGACACTGGTGAGCTATGAAAGGACACTGTAGTGGCTCTCGTGACTCTTTATATCAGACATACCTCTTGGGAGGGGTATCCACGACCTAAGAAGAATTATTGTGAGTGATTATGAAAGATTGTAGTGAGGATATGATGTATTATTGATGGAGAGAGAAAGAGAGAGAGTCAGAAATAGCCAATTCTACTAAAACAGAGTAATTGTATATGAGAGATTGAGAGAGAAGACTATGAAGATATTGAAGATGAATACTATGTGATGTATTTCCATTCAAAGATGGTGTATTTCTTTGCTTTCTTTGTTATATTGATGGATTTTATGAAGATATTGAAGAATATGATTGATTTTATCAAATCCGTGGGAGATCTACATGATGCTGCATGAAGATTTGTTGTGCCTGGTGTTCTTTTCTTCATTGTGATCATATAAAATCTAATAAAAAAGCTTGTTGATGTTACAAGATAGATTTTCTTGCAAGAGAATTCCCTTTTCCTTGGTGTTCCTCTTGGGGCTCCATGTTTTTGGTTCAATATCTTCATAATCTTCTCTCTCAATCTCTCATATACAATCACTCTGTTTTAGTAGAATTGGCTATCTCTGACTCTCTCTCTCTCTCCATCAATAATACATCATATCCTCACTACAATCTCTCATAATCACTCTCAATAATCTTTCTTAGGTCGTGGATACCCCTCCCAAGAGGTATGTCTGATACAAAGAGGCACCAAAGCCACTACAGTGTCCTTTCATAGCTCACCACTGTCACTTCACTTTAGTCTTTACTTCAGTCTTCAACAGCTACTTCTTTCACTTCTTTTAGCTCTTTTGCACTTGTATTCACCTGTTTCCAAGGCCAAAAAACTTCCCCAAGCTACACTCTCATCCAACAGAACACATACAAAAGCATACGGAAGTCACACTACAGTACCAGAACAGCTACAGTACAGTTACAGTACAGAGACAGAAGCTCTACAAAAGATCTACAGAAGGTTACAGAAGGTTACAGAAGGTCATCAAAACCTCATAACTCATACTCAAACAATTCCAAACTCTCAAAAACCACTCAATAAGCTTTCACAAGATCTCAATCTTCATCAATCATCAATCCATACTTCATACAGAAGACAATCAGAACAAAATAGAAGCTATACAGAAGGTATACAGAACCAATCAGAACCCATCAGTATATCACAGAACCTCATATCTCCACTAATAAACATCATGAGCTTAATAAAACGATTTCAACCTATCCAAAACACTCTCAAACCACTTCCAAACCAATCAATCATCTCATAAAATCAACCATTCAGCTCTCAAAACAACAAAAATCAGCCAAAAAAACAGGTCATTTCAACACTCAACATATCCCCACACTTAATAAGAAAGCGTCCTCACGACCCAGGAAAAAGGGAATACAAGTTTATTCAAAAGCTTAACTTTGATCTTCAATACATCTTCAAAAACAGTCCATCCAACCACGACCCCATCTTATAACCTGTATTTGATATAAAAATACAACGAAAGAAAAACCCTTTATACATTAACACTTCTTATCAAACTGGAAATCACAACAAACTTGTAAAGGATATAAGAGGTTTCTTCTTCTTCTGCATCAGCATCTTCAACTCTCCAACCACGATCCCATCACCATAATTTTTCAAAATGTAGCTCGCACGAAAGCCAATCCAATAGGTAACCACCACGATCTTATTACATAAATTAACCCACAACACAAACACTACAAACAATACAACCATCTAAATGACTCCTCCAAAAAGAGAGATTTTATCATTAAAAATCATCCACCATACATGGCAAAAGTATCAATGAAGATGATATTTCGGAAAACGATCCATAGACAAGGATTTATCTACAAATGTCTTAGAAGGAATCTGAAAAAACTGAAGGCAACACATCCTTTCCAATAGGATAAGGTATCTGCTAGGCAAACAAAGGGCATGAAAATACAATATATCCAGCTGCTGGGAATCAATACTCACATTGACATTCATGCACAACTTTGGAATAGGCTTTGAATCATTATGAGAATGCCTATGCATATACGTCAGGTACCAAGCAAAATGAGCTGTCAATCTCACCGAATGATCTAAAGACTCTGAATATTGCTGAACAAAATGAATATAGTTCTGGTATGCTTGACTAGCAGTTATCCATTCTCCTGGAATTATTGGCCAGTTTATCTGAGGTCCTGTAAGAGAATCATTCGAGCTCCATCCCCTTCTTCTGAAAATCTGATGATCAAACCCGTCATAGTCACTAACCAACTGAGGTGGTTGAGATATAGAAGTGACAGGAGATGAAAGTGGAATAAGGAAAAGTAGATGAAGAGATGGGTAGGCAAAATTATAAAAGGAGGAATAATTTAAAGGAGTGGCTGAAAATTGTAGGGAATCACTTAAGAAAGGTGTTAACTGATAAATAGGAAAGATAGAAGGTACATGAATGGATGGAGAAGAGCATGGTGGAGAAGGAAAAAATACTCTATCCTCGATAAAAGAACAGTATGTAAAGATGGGAATTTGAGGAAAAGATTGAGTTGAAAAAGAAGCGGTAAGATGGTTGTGGAATTGGTTTGATAGAGGGAAAGATATATATCATAACGGTGAGCCATTTGTTGGTAATACAGTAGGGTAGGAACAGAAGAACCTAAGATAGATCTTCTCTGATAGGCATCAAAAAATGTAGAATCAAATGGATTATGTTTGGAAAGATAAGCTAAGAGATCCACCCTCAGTTGATTAGTACTTTGGACATAGGTAGGGACTGTGTTCTGTCTTTGATTCAGGACCACAGAATCAATCATGGAATGCCAGGAATTATCAGGACAAGTAGCCACTTTGGAGGAGTAACTCTGAAACATGTCATCTATTCGCAACTCCAAATGGTTGACATACAAAACAGCTTGTAAAACCACGTCTCCCACATACCAAGCCATATTCACTTCATCTGGAATCAACAAGTCTCCTCGTAGATACATATATGACATCAACATGGTATCGGTCGTGACAGAATCTTCAAACACCATACGAACCACCTCTGTCAGCAACTCAACAGACCAAGCTCCACTCCAACCATCCTCTGGAATAGGAAGATCCATCATGGAAAGCTTCATGTAGAAGGCCAACTTCTGTAATTGATAGTGGACAAAGAAAGAATGGTCCGGATGAACATATTCCTGATACTGCTCAAATGAAGACCATAGCAAATCCATCCTAGACTGCAATCTTTCCACCTTGGCCTGAAAGAGAGGACACATGATAGCATGTCTCTGAAGAGCTGCCAAGTCCTGCTATGAGAGAGAAGGGATCAAGGGAACATGAGGGCTTTGAGAAACAGACCGTGACTTTGCCAGTTGATCTTGCAATTGCTTGATTTGGGAAGCTTGTGATTCCACTGTGTCATTAGCAGTCTGTAAGGCTGAAAGTTTGTCATCTAAAAGAGTTTGAAACTCTTGCGCTTCTTTGAACATCCTCTCCTCCTCTGAGAGGCTAGTAACCTCTGATTGAGCCTCTATTAACTGAATCTTCAAAGAAGATATCTCATCTCTTTGGGTTTGAATCAGTTGGGTTTGTTGCTCCATCTGCTTAAACAAATATGCTAGGGTATCCTTAGTAGAGGCTAACTCGGATGTTGCCTTATGCAATTGGTCCTTAGACTGCATCAGTTCTTCATAAAAGGAAGCGTACAGCTGTTGAACACAGGTTGTCACTGACAGTTCAATGGAACTCTGAATGTCTTTACATAGGAAAGGAATGGCATCTCCCGATACTAGACTGTTCAGTGAGGGGACTGATATATCCAACGAACCTTCTCGATGTGCTCTGAACAAGTTATTACATGTGAGATAAGCAGGGAGATCACTGCCAGAGGTAGCAGGAATGGGTACTGAAGGAAGAACTGAAGGAGCTTTATCTGCTACCCGCTTCAAATGTTTACGCTGTATGACCAGGAGAGGAGGAGAATCCAAATCCTCTATATCAATTGGTTTTGACTCATCTGAAGGTGGAGGAGGAGGTTTGGATCAGATGGAGGAGGTGGAGGCACACTCTTCTGTAAACCTGAGTAGGTCAAGAAGGTAGACAAGTACGATCCATAGGTGACATTGGTAACATTGCCCCTGGTGACTTTGACGAAATGTTGATCCATCTTAGTGAGTAGGTAAGTACTCCAATCAATAGCTACTCCTTTTAACACCATCCTTGAAGCTATAAAGAGCTCTTTGGACAAGTAATGGAATGGCGTTTTTGCAAGCATAAACCTATCTTGAAGAAACTGACAGACCAACTTCCACACAGGATCAGTGATTATGGAAAAGGAAACTCCTGACGAGTTGATCGCCTTCTTAACATCCAGAATTTCCCGAGTCTGCTTTTGTAACAGCTTCAAAATCTCTTCGTTAGAGAAAAGCTGGCGAGTTGTAACAAAGAGTTCACCTTTGGAGGAAAGAGATAAAGCCTTCCCGAGGCCTCAAGCTGTCAAAGTCATGGAAGTACCCTACACCAATCCCGACTTCTTGCTGTAGGAGGCCAGAAACTCGTTACACATCGATGGATCCTCTGGGAGCAATGGAAAGGAGGCAGCCACAAAATGTGTAAGTCCTGTCTTCGTGAGAGGCTCAAAAGTGAGTAGGGAAGAGTAATCCCTACTGACTAGTGGGACATACTGGATAGGGGGAGGAGCGTGAGGCGCCATTCAGATGGTTACACACACACCACAAACATAAACAAACAAAGAGAATGCCTACAAAGCAACAAACAAAAACCAAGGATAAGATATCAACCAAAACGAGAAAACGTGACTCGACCAACTATACCCAAGCAAACCACAGCCTAGAAAAAATTCGACATGACCTCTAGACATATGCGACCGAAAGCTTTATGCTATGCAACATGCAAATACTCAAATCCCCGTATCAGGCAATTAAAAAAAACTACACACCGTATCCTTAACCGTAACAAAGAAACTGAACCAAAACATCACAACAACCCACACATATCAAGACCACAACTTTGATAATCAGGTTTAACCATGGAGACAACTCCGAAGACTTCGCGTACCCATCCCACAAACAAGTTCATTAAAAAGGGGAAATAAGTGCAGTGAGGGGAAATTTAATGAAAGGTTCATTTTAATAAATTATTAAGAAATTGATGAATTTTTATTAAGTGATAAACCTTATCAAGAAAACGGCTGTTCCTTGTTAAAAATTTAATTACCAATTATTAGGTTAAAGCGGTGCATTAATCCAAATCCCGGACTTCGATATCTAGAATGAATCTCTAAATGCAAGTTCATTTATTAAAAATTAAGTGATATGGAGCGCTTTTTATCAGCGCGTACTTTTGTGACGGCTGGTTCATTTTTATTAAAAATATTAAAGTGCTTCTTAAGCGCACTTAGCGCGTGCTAAGTAAACAGCGGTTTAATTTTTATTTAAAAAAATGGTGGATTTAGCGCGAATGCGCATGTCATGGTGGTGTTTAGGGTTAATTTTAAAAATTAATCGAGAATTTTTGGGATAGCGAGAAAACTAAAAATAAATAAAAGAAAAATACCTAGTAGTTGATGTATGTGAATGCAATAAATGCGCTCTTCTCAATCCAAAAGGTATCTAGATTTTTTTTTTTTCGAGATTTTTCAGTTGGTGTTTTGAATAAAAGATTTGTTTTTTTTTTAAATGAATATAGGATTTAATGAAGTATTTTTACAACTTAGAAAATATGCCAAAAATAAGTACAAATGTTACTAGAATTTCTAGGAATTTTTTTATCATTTTTAATTTTTTTTTTTAAAAAAAAAAATTGGGTTTTTTTTTTTTAATTAAAATTGTCTGAATTTTTATTTTTTTTCTAAAATTGCAGTTTAGAAAAATATGCCAATTTATTACAAAAAGGTTGGAAATTTTTTAAGATTTTTCCTCTTTGTTTTGAATTTTAAGTGAGTTTTTAATAATTTTTTGAATTTTTCAATGTTTTTTTTTTTAAGTTTACGGGTTTTTTGAATTAAAAATCCGGAAAAATACCCAGAAATAGGCTGCGTGTTAGCTGCGTGTGAACAGCTAGCTGCACACCACCTCATGAACTAGCTAACGCCCGTCCCCGCGCGTGAACATCCACTAGCGGTCTCCCGCACACGCACACGAGCAAGCACGAAGAGCCACGTGTGCATATGCACCCTGTGCGGGTAATCATGGACTGAAAATGGGATGGCAAGTTTCTGCGTGATTCAGAAATTTCTGCGGGTGCGGCTAGTTTCGGCGGGTGAAAGGGGAACATACGGGAAGTTTCCTGCGAGTGAAAGGGGGCTTACGCGGAGTTGTCGGCAAGTTTCTGCTGGGGGTGTGAACAGGGGCTTATGTGGGTGAGGGGAAATTTGTGTCTGTGGGGGAAAAGGGGGCTTAGGTGGGGGGTTTGTGGGTGTGGAATGGTGGGGGGGAAGAGGTGCTTAGAGGGGGGTTAGTGGGTATGGAATGGTGGGGGGGAAGGGGGGCTTAGAGGGGGGTTAGTAGGTATGGAATGGTTGCAGGGCACGTGGCAGGGCGAAGGCGGGAAAGTCAACGGCGGATGGCAGCTGCTGCACGCGACGAGGGGCATCTGCGTCGGCGGCAGCGGCTGCAGAGGGCTTCACGGTGGCAAGGGACAGTGGCCACAGGCGGCAGAGGCAGCCGCAGGCGTCGTCAGGCAGCCGGCGGCGAGAACCAGGGCGGCACGTCACGGCGAGGAGGGAGGAGGCCACGTCAGCGAAGGCGGGCGTCGTCGTCAGGCGGCTGCGTGGGGCGGACGACACATGGGGCAGGGAGCAGGGTGCCCATGGGGCGTCGTGGGAGGGAGGGAGAAAAAGAGGAGGAAAGGGAGGAGGGGGAGAGAGAAGAAGATGGAGGAGAAGAGAGCAGGGAGATGGAGATAGAGAGAGGAGCGGACACGCAGAGGGAAGAGAGAGAGAGGGAGGGAGGTAGTTGGGGGGGGAGGGGTCGGGGAGAGAGAAGGGTGGGGGGGAATAGGGAAGGGTATCGGGGGGTGGAAAGGGTGGGAGGGTCCATGGGATGGGGAGTGCCCATAGGGGGGATAGGCACGGGGGGTCCATAGGGGAATGGGCAGGGGATAGGTGTGCCCAGGGGATTGGGTGCCCAGGGAAAAGAATGGGCGGGGGCCCATGAGAGAAAGGCGTACCCCCGTCCCGCGCGTGCGCGGAGCAGGGTAAAAAAATTTGCCGTGACGGGATCGAAATGGCGCCGGAATGGCGGTATGGAGCACACGGATGCGACCGAGGCGCGTGGAGACGCGTGAAATCGAAAACGGACCCGTTCACGCGCGGGACGATTCGCGCGAAAACACGTAAAAATAAAGAAAAATGAATATCTCCCAATCCGGGCATCAAAACGAAATGTCATAAAAACAAAAACTGGGCAGGACGGCAGGGAGAAGACAGGGGAAACACAAGGCGTTCACATGCAAAAAACGCAAAAAACAGGTCCAAAAACGCAATTAAAAATTAATATCGGAAGATCCGTGCATCAGAACGAGGTGGAGGAAAAAGGAAAAATGTGCAAAAAGACGTGTCCGACAATCCTATCACATCAAAACCGTTCCGGCTGAGATAAGACGCGTTCACGTGGGAAAAACCCAAAAAAACAGACCCGAAAATGGGATCGAAAATTAATATTGGACGAACCGCTCGCCGGAAAGACATGCAGTAAAAAGGAAAAATGTCCGAGAAGGGGTGGCACAAGATTGTCATGTCAAAATGCAGTTCCGGCTGAAGTAGGAGGGGTTCACATGCGAAAAAGACCAAAAATACACCCGAAAACAAATTTAAAAATTAGTAATTAAAAATCCAGAAGGCGAAATAGGATGGAGGAAAAAGGAAAAAGGTGGGGGAAGGCACGATGAACACGGCTGTCAAATCAAATTGGAATTCCGATGCAAACAGGGTAGGTTCACATGGAAAAATATCAAAAAGACGCACAAAAAAATCTTAAAAAACCGCAAAATTAATATTGAACAAACCGTGCATCAAAAGGACACGGAGTAAAAAGGAAAAATGTTAGGGAGAAAATGGTTGTCAGGGCTTTAACGTCAGATTACGGTTCCGAAGCAAGAAGAGCGCGTTCACATGGGAAACCGGCTAATGTGCGCAAAATGCTTCAAAAATTAATAACTCGAAAACCGTGCACCGGAACAGAGGTAGGTAAAAAGAAAAAATGGTAAGGTCAAAGGAAGAACAGGGCTATAAGGTTCGATGTGGATTTTGGTGAATGTAAGGTACGTTCACATGGCAGGACAGCAAAATCAGGGGATAAAGGAAAACTGCAAGGGAACAGCCCCGAGGGTGGGTGGTACAAAAACGGGTGGGTGGGAAGGGACCCCATTAGGGTAAAAGCAAGTCATGACATAGAGGCATTAGCAGGTTGAGGCATATGCAGAAGGGTATGCAATGTAGATGCGCAGGGACACGTCTCCACACTTAAAACCTTAACGGATAGGGTTAACCGAGCAACAAGGACCTAGGACCACATAACAAACCATCCGCTAACATCCCCACACTTAAAACATGATCATCACTGAGAAACAGAAGGTGTAGGGTTAGAAAAACTTAGCCCATGTTGTCAAGAATCAAGTTTGATTTTCGATAGCACGTCCTGTATCGTCGGCTGCAGGAGGTACCAAGGCATCTTCTCAGCACACGTCCGTCGTGGCAAGGACCACGCGGCAGCCCCCAAGGAGGTAGCTGATTGAAGGAATCGCAAGAAATTCGTCGATGATGAGGAATGTTACACTCAACTCACAGTCACTCATATGGAATGAAAGAACAGTCACTCGCTCCATGACTAATATCACTCGAGGAATAATGATTGAAACCCATATCTCGTACCCGGTTCAAAAATCAACAGGGGAATGGTACAGAGGGAGTATGCCAGGGTGCACAATTGATGGTGCATTAGTGCATCTAACCCGTCTGGCATAGGTGCAAGGAGGAAGGCAAGGGAGCCTTACAGTGCAATGTACAGAACAGGGTGATGTGTCCTGTGATGACGGTAGAGACCCATCCCGGGGGTGCATAGGGAAACGGAAACGTACCTGACTCCAAGTGTCGTAACGTCCCTCAATCTCACCTCTCGGTAATTGATTGAAGAAACTCCAGTCACACTCAGCCCACCCTCTGTCTCACACTATGTTGATAGATACAGGGACAGCCATTTCCTGAAACCCATTGATGTAATCCTCACAGTCACTTGTGCAAAGGTTGTATGCCTTGTGCGCATTTGATAGTGCAACTGTGCATCCCGCCCTGTGCCGACATACGGTACGAGAAGAAAGACCAGAGAGCCTTATGGTGCAGTGCACAGAAACAAATTGTGCTTTGTGCATTGAGAGGCCCATCCCGTACGTGCAACACTTCATTCACACTTCTCACCTCTCATTTGATTTGAAGGAAAAAGACTGATCACTCGCCCCACCCTCTGTCTCACACTCTGTTGATAGTTACAGAGGGCAACCCATACTCACTTCCCCATCCGGTTAGGATGAAAGCTCACATCACTCAATTGTTTGTCGATGAAGATCACGTCGTCAGTTGTTGAAGAGGCGTACCTAGGGAGGTAGCCATCAAATCGAACGTTGTGTTAGATAGGACATGTCTGCTAGAGGACAGTTAGACGCTCTACAGAGAGACATAGGACACACCGTACCAAGGGAGGCAGCTTCGGAACTGGATCCTGGAAATTTCAATTGATGATTCCACTTTCTGGACTGCTGGGTGTTGCCACCTTTTCCACAGCCAGCTTCCCGCCCAAGGGTGTTAACCACCTTTTCTTGGAACGAGGCCTGCTATGACAAGAAATTTCTTCCTTTTCTCCCATAACAGTTTTTTTTTTTCTCTCTTTTTTTTTCTCCTACTCCCGAGGGTGTTTCCACCTTTTCTCGAAGAATAGGTTGGCATGACAGGGACCTAAGTCCTTTTCTCCCATGACCAATATGTATATTTTTTTTTCTTCTTTTTTTTTCTCTTCGAATTAAGCAAGGGAATGGTAGAAATACCATTTGTTAGAACCCACCTCGCCACTGTCGCTGGTGGAAAATAGAGGATAAGAGATCAAGGCTGGAAGGTGGGGTTAAGGAACGAGGCTTGCTATGACAGGAAATTTCTTCCTTTTCTCCCATAACAGTTTTTTTTTTTCTCCTACTCCCGAGGGTGTTTCCACCTTTTCTCGAAGAATAGGTTGGCATGACAGAGATCTGAGTCCTTTTCTCCCATGACCGATATGTTTTTTTTTTCTTTTTTTTTTTCTCTTCGAATTAAGCAAGGGAATGGTAGAAATACCATTTGTCAAAACCCACCTCGCCACTGTCGCTGGTGGAAAATAGAGGATAAGAGATCAAGGCTGGAAGGTGGGGTTGAGGGGACAAAGGGTTGCGTCCATTTCATCAGAAGTGGCTGAAGAACGGCTATCAAAAGTTGTAGAAATACCATTTGTCAAAACCCACCTCGCCACTGTCGCTGGTGGAAAATAGAGGATAAGAGATCAAGGCTGGAAGGTGGGGTTGAGGGGACAAAGGGTTGCGTCCATTTCATCAGAAGTGGCTGAAGAACGGCTATCAAAAGTAGCATCATAAGAATGACAGTGCCACGCCAACGAGGGAAAGGATCAGATGACCGTGATTGTCAAGATCCCCAAGGAGGAAAGTACTTCTTTAGGCGATATCTATTGATCAGGAAGGGATCATCAGAGGCATCAACGGTCTGCACTTGGACAGAGCCATTAGGGTTGACGGCAAGTACCTTATATGGGCCCATCCACCGCTGTTGGAGCTTTCCAGGAAACTTGCTAAATCGTAAATCATAGGCTAGGACCAAATCACCTTCTTTGAACTCCTTGTACTTGATGAAGCTGTCATGGTAAGCCTTGCGTCAAGCTTGCGTGGCTTCCATGCACTGTAGAGCCATCCTGCGAATTTCGTCCAAACATTCCAGGTCCAGGAGACGGCGTTGCAATAAATCATCGTCTCCCAAACGCTCTTTGATAGCCACTCTCAAAGAGGGCAATTCCAGTTCAACAGGGAAAACAGCTTTTGTACCATACACCAGCTGGAAGGGTGTCTGTCCTGTTGCTGCTTTATGGGAGGTTCTGTACGCCCAGAGGGCCTCTGTAAGTCGATCATCCCAATCGGGAGGTTCTGTACGCCCAGAGGGCCTCTGTAAGTCGATCATCCCAATCACGACGATGTGTGGCAATTGTTCTTGTCAAGATTGAGCAGAGGATGCGATTCGTGACTTCGACTTGGCCATGGGCTCTGGGGTAATAAGGAGTGGACTTGCGATGGCGGATCTTATACAACTCTGTCAACTCTTCCATGACTTTATTAATGAAATGAGTGCCTCTATCACTTACCAGCTCTAAGGGACTGCCAAAACGGGTGATGATATTCTCGTACATGAACAAGGCCACACTGTTACCATCGTCCCGCTTTAGGGCTTTAGCTTCACACCACTTTGTAACATAATCCGTACATACGAGGATATATCTGTTCTGTTTCCTTCGGGTAGGAGGATCAATTGGGCCTACAAAGTTGATGCCCCACTTCTCGAAAGGCTTCAAGGAAAGGATAGGTTGCAGTGGCATGGCACTTGTCTTGGTGGGTTTCCCCATTCTCTGACAAGCATCACATCTTTTACAGTAATCATAGGCATCCTTATGGATGGTAGGCCACCAGTATCCTGCTAGCAGAGCCTTCCTGGCTGGGCTTCCCCTTCAAAGTGGCCTCCACATGGCTCGTCATGGCAAGTCTTCAGAACAATCCCAATCTCATCTCCTGCAACACATCTTCTGAGCACTTCATCTTTGCCTTTCTTGTATAATGCGTCGCCTAACAGGGTATAGGGGGCTGATTCTAACATAAGCTTCTTCCTTTCCAGACTAGAAATGCCAGGAGGGTATTGTTGAGTTGCCAACAGATTGGCAATGTCTGCATACCAGGGGGTTACAGTTTCTACCAGGAATAGGGAAGCATCAGGGAGGTCTGGATCATCCTGCTCCTCGTCTGCAGTCTGTGGGATACGCGACAGGTGATCAGGCAGAACATGGAAACGACCAGGTTTAGTAATCACCTCAAAGTCGAACTCCTGAAATAGAAGGATCCATCTCGTCATTCATCCTTTCACATCCGCTTTGTTCATCAGGAAGGACAGGGGCTCATGATCCACATAAAATTTAAAGTAGGTAGATAGGAGGTAGTGGCGAAACTTCTCTAGTGCAAACACCATTGCCAAGCACTCCAGCTCTGTCACTATGTAGTTCCGTTCCCTATCAGTGACTTTTCGGCTTGCGTAATAGATGGGTTGATCCAGCTTCGAGGAGCCCTTCTGGCAGAGAACTGCGCCTAAGCCTTCAATTGATGCATCAGTGTGTACATGGAACTCCTTCGTCCAATCAGGAGGTTGCAGAATGGGTGCCTCAATCAGACACTGCTTCAGAGTGGTGAAGGCTTTGTCACATTCTTCCGTCCAATAAACTCTGCATCTTTCCTCAAAAGCTTGTGCAAGGAGGTTGCCTTTGTTGCAAAATGAGCTATGAACCTTCTATAGTAACCCACATGGCCTAGGAATCTCCTCAACTATTTGAGGTTGGTGGGTGCTGTCAGAGCTGCGATCTTTTCGATCTTTGCAGGGTGTGTTGATATCCCTTGTGCAGAGACAATGTGGCCCAACAGAACTCCAGAAGAGACCCCAAAGATGCATTTGTCGAGATTGAGGAAAATCCCATACTCCCGGCATCGATCAAAACATTGTTCCAGGTGTCTCCAGTGTTCACAGATCAAACTATAGACACAGAAGTCATCCAAATATACCTCAATAAAGTCGTGCAGATGATTTTGGAATACGGCCATCATGACTCACTGGAAGGTAGCAGGGGTATTGCAGAGTCCAAATGGCATCACTTGGTAAGCGTAGGTCCCTCACTCTGTGGTGAAGGTTGTTTTGGATTGGTCCTCTTCTGCTATCTGGACTTAGTTATATCCGCTGAATCCATCCAGAAGGGAATAAAGCTCATGTCCTGCCACTGTGTTCAATAGTTGGTCTGTGAAAGGGATAGGAAAGTGATCCTTCTTCGTCTTGGAATTCAACTTGCGGAAATCCACACATATACGAAGCTTGCCATTCTTCTTGGGTACAACCACGATGGGTGAAACCCATTCACTATTTGCCACTGGATAGATAAATTCGGCTTCCAGAAGCTTCAGCAACTCTGCTTTCACCAATGTGGAATAATTCGGGTTCATTCGCCTCTGTCGTTGCGGTACTGGCTTGGAATCAGGCTCCAAGTCAATATGATGCTGACATATTGTGGGATCAAGCCCCTTTAGGCCTTTGTAGGACCATGCAAACACGTCCAAATTCTCTTTCAACAAGTTGTACAAAGTTAACAACTCCTCTTCTGGTAGGCTGCTATCTACCTTCAAGTGGCGTTCAATGTCATCTGCATCCACAAAAGTTAACTGCCTTTCACCTTCTACTTCACGGATGAAGGTCCCACGGACTGCTTCTGGATACAGATCTGACTCCTTCAAGGGAGTGGTGTCCTCTTCTGATGTCCCACTAGAACCAACTTCTTCTTTTGGTGGAGACTTAGGTTGCTCCTTGAGATGTTGAAATGGAATTAGAGCCGTTTCCGGTTTGGTTTCAAGATTAGTTACCTCTTGTCTTGAAGACTGGTCTTCTGATGACCCATCCAGGAATGTCACATAACAAGGACCCTCTGATGCCTGTTGAAATTGTGGGACTGGTGCTTGTTGGCACGGTGCATCATCATCATCTTTTCTTGGCAAGGATGGGTTAGGACGGCATGAGCCACTGCTGAAAGACGGCTTGTTCTTCTTTAACCATTTCTTATAAAGATTTTGCATATAAGAAGATCCATTTACCGGACCAAATGGTACCATCGCCATTCTGTCCCACAACATGAGCTCGTCTACTTCTAATGCTTCTGGAACTTCTTCATATGTATCCTCTTCGGGTGGGATAGATTCTTCCATCTTGCTTTCATAACCTTCTTCTTCCATATCATCTCCCTCCTCTCCTGTCTCTGTCTCTGTCTCTGTCTCTGTCTCTATCTCTGTCTCTATCTCTGTCTCTGTCTCTGGCTCTGTCTCTGTAGGAGCTCTGTAAGAGAAGAACAGGTTCTTTGTTTCATTTTCTGCCTCTGTCTCTGTCTCTGCTATGGCCATGTAACAGGGAGAGCAGTACATCCATGCTTCTATCTCACTGTCAGAAGTGATTTCGAAAATCATTCCTGGTTCAGGCAGGAAGTATTCACCCATTGATAATGGCTTTGCATCTTTTGGGAGTTGGCTTACAGTATCCACTGATAAGGAACGTGCCACTGTTTTCTTGGGAAGGATCTGTTTGACAGCATTTTCGTCTGCTAATGTTCCATCTGTAGCCTCATTAGGGGAGTCAGAAGATAATTCCAAGGAGGTGGATCCATGTCCTTTTTGAGAACCATATAGCTTCAGCACCACTTTGTTGGGTCCTCTACCCAAGGTCAAGGTTCCTTTGAACCAATCCGTCCTTGCTCTGGCTTCAAAAAGCCATGGTCTGCCCAGTAACAGAGGGTAGGATGTACCGTAAGAATTTAGCTTCACCACCAGATAGGTTAGCCAATAATCTTTTCCAGCCACTGTAGTCTTCACATATGGGAGAATACCCAAAGGCTTGATTCTGCTCTGATCCGCCAGTCTGATGAGCCATTGGGTTGGTTGCACACCTTGTAGGCCTAGATCCTTCATTGTCACATACGTCATAATGTTTACTGATGAGCCACCATCAATCAGTGCATTTGCAATAAAGCAGCCTTCTATCCACACGCCAATCTCTGGGGTACCCGGATCTAGAAAGGCGTTAGCCACATCCACTTCTTTTACAGGCTCTGAAGCTTTGTTGGACTTTGTTGCTGTTGAGGGAGCAATCCTTAAGCCACGTCTTCTTGTCAGTATACTTTTGAACCTTTTTCGGCAACTAGGAGACAACATCAATAATTGTCGAAATGTGAGGTTTGGTTTAAAGGTATCTAGATCTCTGACCAGATCGTATTCCTTAATAGGATCCACTGGCGTCTCTAACCGGTTAGGAAATGGGGCAACACCCATTTTCATTTTCCTTCTTTCTTCCAACAGGGACATCATGGGAACTTCTTCTGTCACTTGTGGCACTTCCTCCTCTTCTATCTCATGGACCTTTGGTCCTGTCTCTGGAACTGTCTCTGTGACTCTCTGTGGCACTGTAGTGCTCTGTACGGCACTGTCAGGCTCTGTTCTGTTCTGTTCTTTTGGTGGAAGATTGAACCTCACTGTTCTGGCAGGATGATTATTTTCTTTCTGAATAGGTGGTTCCTTCTTCTTTGCACACTTGATGGCAGCAACTTCCAATTCCACTAAATTGGAGGTAGGCTCTTGGGCCTTGGCCGGACTATCAGTAGCACTGTTTTTCACTGGGGCTGGCCTTGGACAGTCTTTTACAGTGTGGCCTTCTCCTTTGCATCGACTGCATAAGGGCTTGTAATCCACTGACCTTCTAGGATTTGGACAATTTGGTGAAATGTGTCCCTTTTCTTCACATCTGTAACACTCCACTTCTGATCTCTGACCACCACCAGATTGTCTTCCTCTGTAACTTTGAGATGGAAACCGTCTGGGTCCAAAATTAGGACCAAACTCTCTAGACTTGGGTCCAATATCTTGTGTTGTCATTTTGGATTCCAACAAGTTGAATCTTGCGTCTTCTTCCTTCCTTCTCCTATCATGCATCTCCTTCAGAGAGCAAATATCATCTGTATGGTTCTTCCGCAAATACTAGAAACAGAAGATTCCAGGAATTGTTGGTTTTCGTGTACATTCAGTGGCTAAATGGCCTGCTTGATGACACTTACCACACCAAGTATTTGACCGCATCACATCTCTTCCTGCTCCTGCAACATTGGATATGCTAGCGGTATTCACTTTCAGTGTCTGTAGCTGCTCTGTAATCACATCCATCAACTCCTTTTTAATATTTGCAACTGAGTTGGATAAATAATCCTTCAAGCTTTCTCCTCCTGAGGTACTGGCAGTAGGGTTCTGAGGAGTCTCTATAATCACTGCATAAACAGGTTGGGCTGATGCAGAGGAATTTCTGTTCTGATTCTGATTCAGAGCTCCTGTTTGAACTGTTGGCTGTTGGCTCCAGTTGGTAGGGTTCCACTGTTGCTGCTGATTTAGCATTGGGGAAATTGGTTGGGACCATTGTTGTTGTGGTTGAACCATCATTTGAGGCATGGATTGTGGCCACTGTGGGTTTGGTGCACTGTATTGTGATACTGGGAGCATCTGTTGATAGGGGTAGGGAACTGTCCCTGGGACTGCATTTGGTGGGTACATCATTCCTGGCATCAGAGGAGGTAGGACACCTCTTCCTGGATTCATCACCAATCTAGCTTCCACTTCATCGTACAATCTTGCACCTTCGGTTGCAGCTTGCAGTGTGGATGGTCTTTGCAGCTCCACAAACTTACGGACTTCTGGTTGTAATCCTCTGAGAAACACCCCCTTCTGAATGCCATCATCTAGATTATGGTTAGTCCATCTCTTCAGGATGGATTCCATTCGTGAGACATAAGCTTCTACTATTTCTCCAGAGGACTGACTTAGGTTCTCGTTCTCAGCTTTGATTTTTGCTTTCTCTCTTCTCACGTACCTTTGGACTCGTTCTAACGCTTGCCTCTTTATTGCGTCATTCATCAAGGGGTTGGCTCCACTATGTTGTTAGTGCTCCACAGAGGGATAACAGAAGGCTTCAGTCTCTGGAGGACTGTCTTATCAACATTTCTTCTACTTCTTCCTTTTCAACGTCTCTGAATTCTGCTTTCATGCCACTGCACAGAGGAAGGTATTCGGTTCTGAAGGTGTCAAAATGCATACGTCTAAGCATTGTGGTGGTGCCATCATCATAGTAATGCCAGCTTCTAATGGTTTCAACAGTGTATGTTGTGAAAAACACTCTATCTACCAACTTCCAGTGGGTTGCTAATTGGACAAACAGAAGATTATAAGTGCGCCAAGCATCCCACATATCTTGCTGTTGAGCATCCACGAACAAATTCCAACTCTTTTCCTTCTTGTCTTTATGAACCTCTACAGACCAAGACTCCTGAAGCTTCTTCACAATCTCCCACTTGATGTCTGGAAACTTCTCAATGAATGTCAAATCTTCCATGGATGGTCATTCTCTCTGTTTCTGCTCTTCAATTTGTTCCCAAACAGTTTGCCACCAAGATGCAAGTTTCTGCTGCTTCATCAGGAAGAGGAAACTGTCCACTACACAGAGCATACATCATAATGGTGATGTGTTTCCGCCATTGTGGGATGAACTTCTTGTGGAAAGTGGCTTTGATTATGAGAAATTCCAACTCTTCAGTGGAAGAAGTAACTTTACAAACATCCATTGAATTTTTCTCTTCTTGGCAATGCCATTTCCTTCATTTTCAGCCTCTTCTGGTGCTTGTTGATGGCAAGTTTCCCCGGCTGCGCACTAAAAACATGGAGCCCCAAGAGGAACACTAAGGAAAAGAGAATTCTCTTGCAAGAAAATCTATCTTGTAACATCAACAAGCTTTTTTATTAGATTTTATATGATCACAATGAAGAAAAGAACACCAGGCACAACAAATCTTCATGCAGCATCATGTAGATCTTCCACGGATTTGATAGAATCAACCATATTCTTCAATATCTTCACAAAATCCATCAATAAAACAAAGAAAGCAAAGAAATACACCATCTTTGAATGGAAATACATCACCTAGTATTCATCTTCAATATCTTCATAGTCTTCTCTCTCAATCTCTCATATACAATCACTCTGTTTTAGTAGAATTTGCTATCTCTAGCTCTCTCTCTCTCTCTCCATCAATAATACATCATATCCTCACTACAATCTCTCATAATCACTCTCAATAATCCTTCTTAGGTCGTGGATACCCCTCCCAAGAGGTATGTCTGATATGAAGAGGCACCAGAGCCACTACAGTGTCCTTTCATAGCTCACCACTGTCACTTCACTTCAGTCTTTACTTGAGTCTTCAGCAGCTACTTCTTTCACTTCTTTTAGCTCTTTTGCACTTGTATTCACCTCTTTCCAAGGCTAGAAAACTTTCCCAAGCTACACTCTCGTCCAACAGAACACATACAGAAGCATACAGAACAATCACAGTACAGTACCAAAACAGTTACAGTACAGAGACAAGCTTTACAAAAGATCTACGAAGGTTACAGAAGGTCATCAAAACCTCATAACTCATACTCAAACCATTCCAAACTCTCAAAAACCACTCAATAAGCTTTCACAAGATCTCAATCTTCATCAATCATCAATCCATGCTTCATACAGAAGACAATCAGAACAAAACAGAAGCTATACAGAAGGTATACAGAACCAATCAGAACCTATCAGAACATCACAGAACCTCATATCTCCACTAATAAACATCATGAGCTTAATAAAACCATTCCAACCTATCCAAAACACTCTCAAATAACTTCCAAACCAATCAATCATCTCATAAAATCAACCATTCAGCTCTCAAAAACAACAAAAATCAGCCAAAAAATAGGTCATTTTAACACTCAACACCATATCCTAAGAAAATGCATTTACAAAAATTTGGCTCAAATTTGCTGCGTTTTTCTTTACGAATGTGCACAAAAGCCTCGCAACCAAACACTTTCAAGTGAGCATATAAAGGTGGCTTGCCCAACCACGCTTCTTGGGGTACTCCCCCTCCCAAAGGCCTGTTTGGTGACCGAATAATTAAGTGTATGGCTGTCATAACAGTCTGCCGAAAAACCATGGGGTAATGCAGCATGAGACAGCATCGTATGGACCTTATCCTGTATGTTCTGATTCATACGCTCTTTGGAACTCCATTTTGGGGTGGATTATGAGGGGCAGTGACCTCCCTCTTGATCCCTTTGCTATCACAAAATGCCTGAAAGGCCTTGGACACATATTTCTCACCATTGTCAGAGTGAAGACACTTAAGTATCTTATCAGTCTGATTTTCAACCAATGCCAAGAATTTTTTAAACTTGTCAAGCACTTCATCCTTGCTACGAATAGGATAAACCCATGCCTTCCGTGTAGCATCATCAACAAAGACAAAATATTTCTTTCCCCCTAAAGATAGTCTTGGCATCTGACACACATCTGAATGTAGTAACTCTAGAGGAGAAGATTTCAGTGAAAGAGA
The DNA here is from genome assembly GCF_053477565.2 of Lygodium microphyllum. Taxonomy (NCBI): domain Eukaryota; kingdom Viridiplantae; phylum Streptophyta; class Polypodiopsida; order Schizaeales; family Lygodiaceae; genus Lygodium; species Lygodium microphyllum. The sequence continues at coordinate 112,456,263 of NC_141163.1, forward strand.
CCTTTTATGAGACGTCTGTGCATGTTTACCATAAACACAATGATCACAATGCTCATAATCATCATAACGAAAACAAGGCAAGTAACCCAAACGAGAAAGCACTTTCATTCCAGTTTAACTCATATATCCCAACCGGCCATGCCACAAATAAACAATTGGCTGCTCAATCACGGCAACAACATAATCACTCATACTAGATACATGGAGAGGATACAAGGTATCACTTTTACAATCTATGGTAATCACTTTAGATTCCTTGTAGATTTTCCATTTCCCATCACCAAAGGTGATATGAAATCCATCATCATCTAGTTGCCCTGTGCTAATCAAGCTATTCTTGAGCTAAGGTACATTCCATACATGCTAAAGTGTGAAGACAGAACCATGCTGAAACTGCAACTGCACACTGCCAATACTTGCAATGTCACATGCGTAGTTGTCCCCAAGATGGACAACACCATGTCAACCGCCTCTATAGGCAAAGAACCACTCACGATGAGGGGTGACATGAAAGGAAGCACCTGAATAGAGAATCCAGGTATGCATGTCATCATCTGTATCTGCAAGTAAAGCATGTGTACCAAAGTGTGAAGAGACCAAGAGTACGTCATTCCCACTGTCACTGTCATGAGTGACTACATTCGCCTCTTCAATTTTGACACCGCTTTTCTTAGATTGACCCTCTTTCTTCTCTTCCTTACTATCATCTATCTTCTTTCCCTTTCCTTTCTCTTTCTTCCATTTGTAGCAATCACGTTCTTGCCATAATGATGGCATTCAATATCCTTACCATGTGATTTACTGCGTCCCTTGCTATCAGATTTTCCTTTCTGCTGTGATTTGCCCCTAGTATGCAAAGCACTGGAAGACTTACTGGATGCATTGTTCTATCAATTCATTTCTTCCATGAGTAGAGCACTCTCTACATCAGCATACAAAAAGATCGCATTAGAATTACTCATAGCAGTCCTAAATGTATCCCAATTCTCTGGCCGAGTGCAAAGCAACAACGTAGTCTTAAATTCTTCATCAATCATGAACTTCAAGGCAACCAGCTGGCTGAAATGGAATTTTAACTTACTCAAGTGAGCAGACATTGTTGTACCCTCTTTCATACGCAAATCCATAAGCTTTTTCAGCCAATAAACTTTGCTTACGGCACTCTTCTGGGCATACAGTTCTTCCAATCGAGTCCAAATAGCATATCCAAAATCCAAACCTTCAATGTTAAGCAGCAAGGCATCAGAAATCGATAGCTCGATGGTTGAGCATGCAAGCTCATTTAACTCATCCCAGTCTTCCTATTCCATATCTGTGAGCTTTGCCCCTTTGGTCTTAATCGGCTTTACCTGCTTCTACAACAGAATATTATAGCACTGTTTTTGCCAAAGTGCAAAGTTATGTGCTCCTTCAAGCTTCTTAATGTGCATGAGATGACTGCTATCACTGCTGCCAGCCGTGATTTTCAGCCCAAATGTGACCAAAAAATTCAGCAAATGCAAGCCCAACTAAACTGTCACACAAGTGACCAAGGTACAAAAAGTACCAACCAGTAATGAATAACCACATAAAAGCAGAAATTTCAGACCTGCAAATAAATTTTTAGAAGCACTAAACCTTCTGCTACAACACTCCACAACTGATTACATCTGTTCCAAGGACAAATACATCACATTACATAAGAAGTCCCACATTTTAGCTGCAATTTCTGTTGTACATGCACCCACAAGCACAAAATTTGACACGTGCGGTCAAAAGCCCCAAAATTTTTGTGCTCAAAGCATCAACCATACATCTGCACTATCTCTAACATGCATAGAATAGACAAATTTTGCCAAAATAGAGCAATTTCAGCAAAACCCCCAAATTTTTCCAAGTGCTAGATGTCCAAATTGCATGGAATTACATATACATAAAATGACCAAATGGCACACAAATTTCGCCCAAACAACAAAAGCCCCAAATTGCACGAGGTCCAATGCGCATCAATGTCGAGAAATTGGGTAAATTTCAGCCAATTCTTGCATGTACATGAAAAAGCCCCAAATGTCGGAGGCAAAATGTCACAAATTCCTGCAATTTCTGCAACAAATATCACTGTTATGTCTTGCTTGCATCAAATCTCGATAATCCCCAAATCTTTGGCACAAATCTGCCCAAAATCCTGAACTGTGCTTACACGCACGAATGCCCGCAAAGGGAAGGGGGCAAAAGGGATTTTAAGAAAAAAGTGATTGTTGAGAAAAATATGACCGGGGGAGTCCGTTGACCCACCGCCCTAGGATGCAATTGTGCAACTAGCAGCCGCCACACGCTAGACCCGTCTCCTCCTTGCCACACACTAGAGCCTCACGCGCACCTGTCTGACTGTCCACGCCTAGCCCACTCCATCCGCCAGTTGCGCCCTGACTCATGTTGCCTGCAGGTCATCGCCTGCCCTGTCACTAGCCCATCGCATCCTGCCTGTCACATCCACTCTTCTCACGACTACTGCCCAGTCACGCATAGCTGCTGCTATCACCTGCTCACGACCTGGAAAGACAACATTTTGACCTGCGTGCAGCCTGACATGGCTTTTTGGCATGTGACTAACTGAAAACGACGTTTTTGTTCTGCATGTGACTGCAGGAGCTGTCGCCTTTTTGTCCAGCAAAAGAACAGTAACGATCGAACCTGCACAGACTCTGAGAAGTGCGAACACCTTAACCACAGCTCTGATATCAGTTTATTATGACAGAGAGCGCGAGAATTGAGACACGCAATGCTTTCTCGCAGCACACACAGAGAGAGAGAGAGAGAAAGAGTGTGTGTGCAAAGTAGAAAAGGAGAGTGAGACAAGATGTTCTTGGGTACAAAAGACTACTGTACCTCTTTAGGTTTTAGATAGATATATATGAAAGTACAAATGTGTTAAGGGTGTGTTCACACCCGTACACATATAAAAGACACGATAGCCCTTTATTCCCAACAGACTTGATGTCCTACCTCTCTGAAGAGGGTTAATGGAAAAGGCTCTAAAATTGACTTTTGTAATGAGTGTCAGTTTGGAAAGCAAATTAAAAATTCCTTTTATTCTGGTGTCTCTCGTAAGTCCAATGTCTTGGACTTAGTGCATTCTGATGTATGTAGTATGCCCGTGAAATTGTTGGGTGGTGTGGCATATTTTGTCTCCTTTATTGATGATTGTTCCAAGAAGATTTGGGTATACTTGCTAAAAAAGAAAAGTGAAGTGTTAGCTGTTTTTAAAACTTTTCATGCATTTGTGACCACTCAGACAGGTAGAAAGCTGAAATGCTTGAGAACTAATAATGGGGGTGAGTTCACATCAACTAAATTCAAGTCCTTTTGTGACTTGCATGGTATTAAGAGGGATTACAACCCCTTATAGGCCTTCTTCAAATGATATAATAGGACTTTATGTGAAAAAGTGCGGTGCATGCTATCCACTGCTAATCTCCCTCATGAAGTTTGGGGAGAGACACTCAACCGCGGTTCACATTTGCAACCACTCTCCAAACAGGTCCTTAAATAATGGCATCCCTGAGGAGGTTTGGTCTGGCAAATCGGCCTCATATGACCATTTACGCATATTTGGCTATGATGCTTTTGTGCATATTAGGGATGAGCTGAGGAACAAACTTAACCCAAAATCCACCAAAGGCATTTTCATGGGCAATGGTGATGAGGGTGAATTTGGCTACAAAGTGTGGTTATCTCAATCCAAGAAAATTATTCGCAACCGTAATGTTGTCTTCAATGAGGTAAAATTGCTGAAAGGTACTTTAGCCTCTAATGAAGATATGAAAAAGGTGAAGTTTCAGAGTTTGCAGCCACCTATTACTTCAAAAAATGAGCTTCATGGTGCTGTACCACAGGCTGAAACTGATGATCAGCCGGTTATTTTTGAGCCAGATGATGATGCATAGCAAATAGGAGAACAAGGAGGTCACGGACAGCAAGATAGACTTGCCGATTTTGAAAATGAAGGTGTTGTACAACACAAACAGCATGCTGAAAATGGCTTACAGCAGCCAATAAATGCTAAAAATAATATACCTCCTGATGTAGACCCTATTCCTAAAAATGTTGATCATTGGGTACGCAGGTCTACATACGCAAGAAAGCACCACATAGGTTTGACCCCTCCTTGCATTATGTGATGCTTACAGATGAGGGTGAGCCTCTTACATATAAAGAGGCCAAGTCATGTGAATTCAGCAGTAAGTGGGAGCTAGCTATGCAGGAAGAGATTAAATCTCTATATGCAAATGATACTTGGGATCTTGTGTCTCTGCCCAAGGGAAGGAAGCCACTTCCAAACAAATGGGTGTACAAGGTAAAGACAGTTAATGGAAAACCCAAGCACAAGGCAAGGCTAGTTGCCAAAGGGTATGCACAAAAGGAAGGGATTGACTTCCAAGAGGTCTTTTCACCTATTGTGAAGATGACCACTCTACATGTGCTTTTTGCTCTCACTACTGTTTTAGACTTAGAGCTGTATCAAATGAATGTAAAAACAGCTTTCTTGCATGGTGACATTGATGAGGAAATCTACATGAAACAACCTGAGGGCTTTGTAGTTCCTGGAAAAGAGCAGATGGTGTGTAAGCTAAAGCGCAGCCTGTATGGGCTGAAGCAAGCACCACGGCAATGGTACAAAAAGTTTGACACTTTTATGCTATCTCATGAATTTACATGCAGTCATGCAGATCATTGCTTGTACATGAAAAATGATACAGATGGTAGCCCCATCATACTTGTTTTGTATGTGGATGATATATTGCTAGCTCGGAAAAGAAATACTAGCTTGGATGCTCTCAAAAATCAGTTGAAATCAGCCTTCTCCATGAAAGATTTGGGAAATGCAGAGCATATTTTGGGCATGAGGATTCGTAGAGATAGAATGCAAAAATTGTTGTTTTTATCTCAAGAAAAGTACATTGAAAAAGTACTAGACAGATTTAACATGGCTGAAGCTAAGCCTTTTGGGGTACCCTTACCTCCTTACCTTAAGCTTAGCAAAGCCAACAGCCCAAAAGATGACATGGAAGCAAATGCTATGAAAGGAGTCCCTTATGCATCAACTTGTGGCTCTCTTATGTATGCTATGGTTGCTACTCGTCCAGACATTGCTCATGCAATGGGAGTTGTTAGCAAGTTTATGTCAAATCCTGGCAAAACACATTGGAAAGCTGTCAAGTGTATTCTTCGATACCTAAAGGACACACAAAGAAAGTGTATTTGCTATGGGCAGGGTGCACTTAGCTTGTAGGGTTATTGTGATGCAAACACGGCAGGTGACTTGGACACTCGTAGGTCCACCAGCATGTATGTCTTCACAATTGCCGGTGGGGTTGTGTCTTGGTGCTCCAGGTTATAGAATATCGTTGCACTCAGTACCACTAAAGCTGAATACTACATATCAGCTACTACTGAAGCTTCTAAGGAAGCTATATGGTTGAGCACACTTGCAGAGGATCTCAGCATGTCTATGGGTACTGCAATTTTGGGATGTGATAGCCAGAGTACTGTGTATCTAGCTAAGAATGCCATGTATCATTCACGCACAAAACATATAGATGTGCGATATCACTTCATCAGATAGATTTTGGAAGATGGTCAACTCACATTAACCAAGATCAAAACACAAGACAACCCTACAAATCTTCTCACTGAAAGTCTAAGCAAAGCTTAGCACGAGCATTGCATACAACTAGTGGGAGTTGGTTAGTTAGAGATTCACATCAGACCTTTAAGTGGGAGGTTGTTGGGATAAAGTCCATATGATACCGTAGGTATAGGTGGAAGCATTGAGACATGATAGCCTTGTCCAAATGTCGGTTGGGGCTTTATGGAATGATCGGATGGTCCACTAGATAATGCCATAGAGGCAAACTGCGATACCGAACGATCCACACTCTACTATGTCTAGGGTACACTTCCAGAGGGATAGCCCGAAAGAATGTGTGGAAGGTCGAGCCTCCCTCACAAGTACACCACCCAAAAACGGGTATGTAGAGATTCTAAAGGCTATGCCTAAATGTGCAAAACCCCCCAATGTAGTGTGTGGTGGTGGATAATGCAATGCACTTAATAGAAGTAGAAAGGAAGATGCAGCAGAAGATGAGGGAGGGATGGGTGAAAGCCCAAATGGATTTGTGATAGATGTTGTTGTGGGAAACATGGTTGGTTTCTTTTTTCCATTAAATGCACTAGATGAAGATGCACCTACTTCATATTGACTGTGAGAAATAAAATCATTTGAAGGAAAATGCAGGGTTAATAGAAGCAGAAAGGAAGGTGCAAAAGAAGATGAGGGAGGGATGGGTGAGAGCCCAAATGGATTTGCGATGGATGTTGTTGTGGGAAACATGGTTGGTTCCTTTTGTCCATTCAATGCACTAGATGAAGATGCACCTACTTCATATTGACTGTGAGAAATAAAATCATTTGAAGAAAAAGGAAGGGTAGGAATACTTATAAGTTCTTCTTTTAGCTTCTTACCTATTTTTGAGTTCAAGAAGAAATACTTGTCTTTCTCATTACTCACAACCCAAAGCTTGTTTAAAGAGTTTCTTCTCGAGTAGCATCTCCCGATCCAATAGAAAATACAAAATCAATTGACATAGAGTCTGAAATAGTAGGGTTCGTACTTGGCATCAAAGAACAGAAGTACTATGGAAGTGATGTGTAATCCGAGCCAGGTTCCACTTGCGAATGGCCAATCTATAGTGGAGATTCCGAAGGTCTTGCAAAATCATTAGTTTTGTGAACCAAATCTAAAGGAGAAAACTCAAGCTTACCTTCAATGTCCTGTTGAGCCCTATGCATAAGGATAAGATCATACTCAGCAATAAAATTTTGATATAATCCAAGGACTCCATGGTAGTCCAATGGTTCTCTACCCATATCAAATCGGACAGTAGTAAGCTAGGAGGCCCACTCCTAATCATTTCTATCCATATTTGGTTGTGGAGACTAGAGCGGTGTTGTGAATGTGTTTGAAGTCATCTGACCCTTTTGTTGTTCATGCTTTTGCGAATAAGCTTTCCGATCAAAGGCCAAGGTTTCTCAGAGGGTACCTAGCTCTAATACCATGTGAAGAATGCTCTAAACACAAAAAGTACAAAATGAATTGTACAGCAAAGCACAAACTGATAAACTCAAAACTCAGTTAGGGTTAGGGTTGTTAGAGATCATAGCCTGACTGGAGGGCAGGCACCTGCACAGTCGGACCAGCAGGGCAGCTGCACAGTCGGACTGCCACATGGCAGTCCGACTGCCTGCAGCCCAGTCGGCTGCATTTAATGCAGCCGACTTATTCAAGCTGCGCCCTATTTTCTGGCGCCCCAGTTCGTGGCAGTTTTCGACTATTTATAGTCGACGTTTCCAGCAGTCTGGCCACTCTTCTCTGTCGCAGATTACAGACCGGTGCCGTGCAGATTTCTGTCTCTGTTCACAGATTTCAGACAGCAGACAGTGCAGACTGCAGCAGACTTCGAGGTGGACAGCAGGTCGCATCGTCGAGGTGGAGACACGCAGTCCAGCGCACTACGCCCGTGTATATCTTTGTATTCAGCATTCTTTATACAGCAGATCTTCATCGTCCACTGTCTCTTTCTCTCCCTTCTCTCTCTGCGTTCTCTCTCTCTCAGTCCTACGCTTCCGCACCGCTACACTCTGACATGGTATCAGAGCAGTGTTTGAGGGCTGACTGAGCGCAGAATCAACCTGAAGTGGAGTTTCCATCGCGACACAAATTTGCGTTTTTTGCGTTTAAGGGCAGACAAGAGGGCTGCGCCTTGGAACAAGGCTGAAACGAGTGTGGGCGCACAGGAAAGGAGTACAGGTGGTGGATTTGCTGCTGTTTACTGCTGTTTGACGCGGAGGAAGTTTGAGTTTTCAACCTAAAAGTGCAGGTTTTGCTTTTTCATCGCCTCCGGCGGGTGAAGAAGCTTCGGGACGCGGAAGAGCCTTAGCAGGCTGAGTTTACCCAGTCAGAGGGGGCTGCTTTTGCGTTTGAGAAGGCATTGCAGGTGAAGATGTCTACAGAGATGGACTTGGAGTTCCAGGCGATTATGGACCGGAAGGTGCCTGTCTTACCGGCTCTTCCTACAGATCAGAAGCTCGACGGCGACAACTACCGCATTTGGCGCGTTATGATGTTGGCCATCCTTGAGTCCTATGATTTGGCGGAGTTGGTACAGGAGGATATTGACTGGCCGTCGGTAAGAGATGAGTCCAAACTCTCTTCCGATGCTCGTGCGGAGTTGGCCAGGGCCCAGTCTCATTGGGACAAACTGAATGCCAGGATTCGATCCTTTCTCTTTCTATCATGCACTACAACCATGATCGCTCACATCGAGCACTTGACGGTGGCTCGTGAGATATGGCTGGAGCTTGATCAAATGTATAATCGGATGACCCTGATGAAGAGGGTTTCTTTGGAGGTACAGATGCGGACCTTGTCCGTCAATAAGTCTTCTTCGCTAAGGGAACACATTAACAAGCTAAGGTAGCTACAGATGCAGGTTCAGAATGCGAGGAAGCCGATTTCCTCCGAAGACATGGCGATTACACTATTGTCCCAGTTGCCGCCACGATTCGGTACATTTTACTCTGCCCTTATTGCTTCGGGGCGAGAGTCTACTCTTTGCTGGGAAGAGTTGGTTCCTATGGTCTTGGACCAAGAGGAACAGTTAAAGGGACAAAATGCTTCCAAGACGGAGGCGTTGACAGGTCAAGCCTCTCAGAAGAAGGGGAAGGACCAAAAGAAGAAGAAGAGGGATAACAAGTCCAAGAAGGACAAGGAGAAGGACAAGGACAAAGACTCCACATGTCATATTTGTGGAAAGACTGGCCATTGGAAGAAAGATTGCCCTGACAAAGACATGAAGGACACCAAGAAGAAGGATACCAAGGATTTTGGAGCGGTGGCTGCACCCTCATCAGCTGCATTTCTACATTTAGTTGTCATTGAGGACGCTTCACCGAATGCTTCTGATGCTGCGATGACGGCTCCCCAAGCTCGAGAGTGGATTGTTGATAGTGGTGCCTCACGGCACATGACTCCTTCATCAGATGGTGTTGCCCAGCTGCGACCTTCGTGTGGGCAGGTTCTCATTGGAGACAGCTCTTCAGTTTCTATTGCAGGTCGGGGTAAGATGCAGCTTATTCCGGATGGACGAGGTGGCACCCATACCTCAGAGGTTTTGCATGTACCAGGATTAGGGTACCATCTCCTTTCAGTTCATAAGATTTGCTCCCTTGGTCTTTTGGTGGAGTTTGACAGTTCTACTATGCGAGTCCTTGATCGTGAATCGAGGAAGGTTCTATCATCTGGATATGAGGAGAAGGGCATTTACAAACTGAAGTCTTCCACTGCCCTCTCTACTCTTCTTCTTACCTCACAGTCACAGTCTGAGTTATGGCATGCTCGGTTTGGTCACCTGAACTATGACTATCTTCGGAGGGCGTCACGTGGACAGCTTGTTCGAGGGTTGCCGGATATAGTAGTGAGCCAGCAGCCATGTGTCTCCTGCATACGGGGGAAGCAGCATAGGGATGCCATTCCCCACACAGCTTCGAGGCGGTCTACTTCACCGATGGAGCTAGTATCTACGGATCTATGTGGCCCTATGAGGAATGAGTCCCTGCGTGGGAGCTCGTACTTCATGCTGATCGTGGATGACTACAGCAGGATGACATGGGCCTACTTTTTGGCACTAAAGTCAGAAGCTTTCTCGCACTTCAAGGATTGGCTTCTCTTTGAGGAGAACTGCTCAGGCCGGAAGTTGAAGACCTTGCGATCCGACAAGGGAGGTGAATTTGTGTCTAATGAATTTGCTCGGTTTTCTGCAGATAGAGGAATTCACCAAGAGTTTGCCAATACCCATACTCCTCAAGAAAATGGTATTCTAGAACAGAAGAACCGCAGTGTGATCGAGATGGCGTGCACCATGATGGAGCACCGACAGACCCCTCAGGTTCTGTGGGCCGAGGCTGTGGCTACTGCAGTCCACATCCTTAATCGATCCCCTACTTCGGCCGTGGAAGGGATGACTCCATTTGAGGCTTATTTTGGGATGAAGCCAGATGTTTCTTACTTTCGGGTCTTTGGGTGTGATGCCTATGTTCACATTCCCAAGGCTCACTGTGACAAATTTGAAGCGGCTTCCCGAAAACAGGTATTTGTTGGCTACAGCTCCCAGTCCCAAGGCTACCGACTGTATGATCCCGTCAAGCGGGATGTATATACTAGCCGTGATGTGCGGTTTGTGGAGGTTCCGGCTTCTTCAACGGGTGAGGAGCACCCCGTTCTTGGAGATCCAGGGGAGAGTTGGGCTCCTTTTACAGTTCCACTGGAGCCCGTGCCTTTTGATTATGATTCTGTTTCTGACACAGAGTCTACTGTTCCACCGGACCCTTCTGAGGAGTTACCACCGGTGGACATTCCAGAGTCTTCTACTGATGGAGAACGACGAGGGGAGGTTCGGCCTCCTCCTCGCTGGGCCCGTGACACACTCCGTGATTCAGGGATCGAGGGGGTTCCTGAGGAGTGGGGACCGCAGGATGGTCCGCGGCGGTCACGGAGGCACCAGGCGCATTCTTCGGAGCTTGTTTGCTCCAATTATTGTTTGATGTCCCGTGTTATGCAGGATCGAGAGCCCACCTCCGTGAAGGAGGCTTTACAGTCCGCCCCATGGAAGAAAGCTATGGAAGCTGAGTTGGAGGCTATTGAGAGGAATGGCACTTGGCCACTTGTGCCACGCCCCCCGAAGAAGAAGGTGATTGGAGTCAAGTGGGTCTTCAAGACCAAATATCTCAGTGATGGTACTTTGGATAAGCACAAGGCTCGCCTTGTTGCTAAGGGTTTTGCCCAGCGCCCAGGGATTGACTATCATGACACCTTTGCCCCCACAGCTCGTATGGCAACCATTAAAGCTGTTCTTGCTTTGGCTGGCCATAGGAGATGGCCTGTTTATCAGTTGGATGTGAAGTCGGCCTTCCTGAATGGTGATTTGAAGGAGGAGATCTACGTTGAGCAACCTCCTGGCTTTGGTTCTTCAGATGGGCAAGTCTACAGGTTGAAGAATGCCCTGTATGGCCTCAAGCAGGCCCCGCGAGCTTGGAACGAGAAGATTGATTCGTTCCTCCAGTCTCAGTTGGGATATCAGCGGTCCAAGGCCGATCCGCAGCTGTATGTTCACACTTCCGAGGATGGTTGTGTGCTGTTTGTATTATATGTTGATGATTTGATTGTCACAGGTGATGATGCACAGCAGGTCCAGGAGACAAAGTCAGCTTTACATCGGACGTTCGAGATGACGGATTTGGGGCTACTCCATTTCTTTTTAGGCCATGAGATTTATCAATCTCAGAGGGGGATCTTTCTCTCCCAACAGAGATATGTACAGGAGCTCTTGGTGTCTTTTGAGATGGAAGATTGTTGGGCCCTCTCTACTCCTATGGATCCGAACTGGAAGGCCACTTCCCATTCAGCTTCTCCTTTGGCGGATGCGTCCCGCTATCGACAGTTGATAGGGTCTTTGATTTGGCTTCTCAACACGAGGGTTGATCTATGTTTTGCTGTTGGGCTCTTGGCAGGGTTCATGAGTGAACCTAAGACGGTGCATTGGCAGGCTGCTCAGAGGATACTTCGGTATCTGAGGGGGACGTCTGATTTGGGGATTCATTACCCCGCAGGGACAGATGGGTCAGATCTTGTACTTACAGGTTGGAGCGACTCGGATTGGGCCGGTGACGTGGACCACAGGCGGTCTACTACAGGTTACTGCTTTACTTTGGGTGCAGGTGTTATTTCATGGAGTAGCAAGAAGCAGCCCACGGTAGCCCTTTCGTCTACTGAGGCGGAGTATCGGGCCGCGTCTTCCACCACATGCGAGGTTGTGTGGCTTCGGAGATTGTTGGAGGAGCTTGGGTGCCCCCAGACTCGTCCTACATTGCTGCGATGTGACAATGAAAGTTGCATTGCCTTGGCGAGGAACCCGGACGAAGCACATTGAGATCCAGTACCACTTCATCCGAGAAAAGCTTTTGGATGAGACCATCACTGTGGAGTATTGCAAGACGGAGGATAATCTTGCGGATTTGTTTACGAAGGCGCTTCCTCAGGCTCTTCTTCGGCAACATTCCAGATCCCTCAGGCTTCTGCCCTGTCCAAGCTCTGAGAGGGGGTGTTAGAGATCATAGCCTGACTAGAGGGCAGGCAGCTGCACAGTCGGACCAGCAGGGCAGCTGCACAGTCGGACTGTGCAGTCGGACTGCCACGTGGCAGTCCGACTGCCTGCAGCCCAGTCCGCTGCATTTAATGCAGCCGACTTATTCAGGCTGCGCCCTATTTTCTGGCGCCCCAGTTCGTGGCAGTTTTCGACTATTTATAGTCGACGTTTCCAGCAATCTGGCCACTCTTCTCTGTCGCAGATTACAGACCGGTGCCGTGCAGATTTCTGTCTCTGTTCACAGATTTCAGACAGCAGACAGTGCAGACTGCAGCAGACTTCGAGGTGGACAGCAGGTCGCATCGTCGAGGTGGAGACACGCAGTCCAGCGCACTGCGCCCGTGTATATCTTTGTATTCAGCATTCTTTATACAGCAGATCTTCATCGTCCACTGTCTCTTTCTCTCCCTTCTCTCTCTGCGTTCTCTCTCTCTCAGTCCTACGCTTCCGCACCGCTGCACTCTGACAAGGGTTAGGGTAACTCAGAGTCAGTGAATACAATAAATAATGAATATACAGTGATCATGCAACAAACATACTATCCAATGAATACTGAACCTCAAACTCTCATCTCTCTAGGATCAAAGCACAAGTTATGAGTTGTAGAGTGTGTTGTACTCCGAACGGATCCTCAATCCTAACAAAGGCAACCTCCAACAAGTGTCAATCACCAGTGAATGCAGCCAAGGAAGGGTAGATCTAATGCAAACGACAATGCAGAGAGAAAAAGACTAAAAACGTAAGTAGTTGAGGAGAGAGAAAATCTGAATAAACTGTTGTTAGGTGCAAATATAGTAAACAAAGGTGAGAAAATGTCAAGGCGGAAGCCAAAAACTATAAACACAACATTCAGAGGAGAGAGAAGATTCGAGTGACAGTTCCTAGCAGATGGCAACAACATCAAACTATAGACGATAGCTCTTGGGACCTGGTAACAAATACAAACAGGTGATGAAGGCTAGAATTAGGCACCACATGGCAGTAGATAGCTGGTGGAAGCTTTGACCGCGATGTCCTCCGCGAACGGGGAGTAGGCAACAGAGATACAACTCCTAAAACCTGCAAAAACGAGATTAAGGGAGAATAGTGGCTTGCATGCCTATTTATAGAAAGTTTGGGACACCCAAATTAGTATTTTACATGTGGGACATAGTAACTCTCTAGGATCGCATTTCTTTTTAAAATAAAAGGTTTTCTTCATTACTTAAGCCTGTTTTGGTGTTGTTTAAGTCAAGCTAATGCATTTTTACTCAACACCAAGAAGTAAATCTTGCTTCTGCAACTGCTCTCTCACCTAGACAACCATCCTTTGCTAATTTTCGGCCAGTTTCCATCAGCATTTTGTTGTATGCTGTCTACGTTTATAATTTTTTGGGCTACTTCAAGGTTGGGGACCTGTTTTTGACCCTTACTTTTCTACATTTTGGTACAACAAGCTGAGGCAACTTCTCTTTATGCAGATTGAGTGCATTTAATGCAATTACTCACTAAATTTTACTAATTAGCCTCTGTGTTTTGCTCTTTTGCTTTTGTGCAAGGCTGGGTGACAGTATTTCAGGCTGGTGCTAGCTGCGTTTGATCTGTCTTTTCACTTTGTGCTACAATGCTTAGCCGTAGAGAGGGTTCATGTGCATCCGGTTGTCGTATTCTCATCACTACACTCTGGTTACTATTGATCTTTTCTCTATATGCTTTCTTTACTACCCCTTCTGATAGTATTTTTGCAAACCTCGCTTAACATGTGGATTAATTTTTTATCACATGTTTAAATATTGCACATGTGCAGTGCAACTGAGGTTAGTACAAATTAATGAGCCCGGGATCCGAGGGAATCAATAGATGTCAAAGGCAAAAGTTGCACTCAATTATATCGCACAAATTCTAGGTGGATCTTGTGCCAATTATTGGTCTAAGTCATTTATTTGGCCATAAGTGTCAATTGATGACACTAGAGATATAGTGCTTAATGGTACTTAACGTTGATCTGATAGTCAAAAATGGCACAAGGACACTTGGGAGATGAAGTGACCTAGCCAATTTAATTACTGGCTGGTCAAACTATTTTTCTGGGCACCAAAATAATTATTATATTAATTTTCAGTAATTTTAAACTACAAATTAATATAATAATGTGGATAATGCTGAAAATTCATTTGGAAAGGTTGCTGCTTGCTAAATTTTCCAAAAAGGGAGGCTGGGAAAAATGTCGCGAAGGTTGGGAGAGCAAAAACAAAGGCTGAGAGAGAGAGAGAGAGAGAGAGAGAGAGAGAGAGAGAATCACTCATTCTCGTTGGAAACACATCGTGACGAGCTAAAGCAACCATAATGAGCTGAAGTAGGCGTTTGCAGATTAGCAGCCAACAGTTGCATGAGATCCTAGGTAGTTGGGCAACAGCCCTAGGTTGAAGGTGTCAGCAGATTTTGGGTCTCTGGGTGCAAGCAACTACATTTATCGCTACTGGGACAGGGCAGCAACTGCATTTGACTAATTTTTAGTCGTTTATCACAACAAAACTCTGAATTTTCTCTCTCCTCCACATTCTCTCTCATTCCCTAGCCATTTCACAACCTTCCTTCGAACATCTCAACATTTGGACCCTTGGAGGCTGAGGAATTTCAATTTTCTCTGTTGTAAACCGTAAGGGTTTAGCAACTGCCTCGAGAAGCATGCCAAACATTGAAGACTCCAAGACCAAAATTATTCAAGGCTGAAGGTGATTTTCAGCTAAAATCAAGTGGAGGACCAGCCAGCCATCAAATTTGGGGCATTTCCACTCTTCTTGAAGCGGGTGAAGGCCCACTGATTGTCCGAATCAAGGGGCAAATCTGATGAAGACTCGCTGGTCACTTTGGATAGCAAGAGGAGTTTGGGTTGCAAAGGGGGTTGGAAGAATCCCATTGTAAATCAACTTCTACTTCAATAAAGCTAAAGAAATACCAAAAGAGGCACCAATTTTGCGGCCAACAAGGTGTCCATTGTCCAAAGATTAGTAGGTAAATTTGTATTTTCAGTTCTACAATAAATGCTTAGTACTCTAATTAAGTTGTAATTGGGGAATTACCACCCATCCACTGAAGGAAGGCTGGTTCCACCTACCCACCACCAACTTACACACACTATTCGTACCCATCTTCTTAGACATCTCATGGTTCTTTGTCCTCATCAACCAAGCATGTAGTTAATAATAAGACTCGTTTTAATGGGTCTAACTATATTGCTTGGTCAAATCTAATGAGACATATCCTTAACTCAAAGAACCTATGGAATATTGTGCAGGGGTTGAAACCCCAACCTGATTGAGCACTTGTTCCATACAAAGTTGTCTACTCATGGAAGGCTAGGAATGCCTCCACTACTCGACTTGATGCAAGGCTTATTACTTGAGCTTGATTCTCAACTTCATTTCAGCACTTTCGACTTAGCATCTAAACATTGGAAACACTTGATTGACTGCTATGTGGCTTGGAAAAGGACCCATTGCATAAACTTGGACCATGAGCTCAAAACTTCAAAATCGCTACGAGGGATGACCTGAAGGTCAAATTGGCTATTATCAACAACTCCTTGTTGAATTCTCGACTAGGAGGGCTCCTAAATCCCCTAATGACCAGGTCCCACCGTTCGTAAACAAGCTACCAAGGAAGTATTTCAACTTTGTGTAGCAAGTGATCTCACCATCCACTATACCCACGTTTTGTAAATTTGAATGTCAACTATTGCATTACGCTTGGCTATTGGATCACTTTCATGGGGCATCTCCTATAAAGGGGACTCTTGTTGCTTCTTTCCCCAAGGGGCAGCAAGGAAAGGGCAAGAAGACTCAAAATTCTACTCAAACTCAAAAGCAGTCTAGTCGAGACCCAAGGGAACACCCAATCATCTCTCAAACCCAGGTGGCAAAATGTACTCGGTATCATCAACATTATCGAAAGGTTGGCCATTTTGATTACAAGTGACAATCGAAGGCTAGAGGTAGACAGCCAAAACCCAAGTCCCAGACCCCCATCCCTCAGTCGAGCATCCACCAATAAGGGAGGCAAGGTAGTGGCAACCAATCTCAAGGGCAATGAAGAGGTCAAACTCACACTGCCACTGGTCAGCCATCACAGTCGACAACGTTCTCAACGCTAGAGGGCTTGTCTCATTGGTCTGCAGATGCCCACATCATCTCCATAGAGACATTTGCGGATGCAAGTCTCGTCCACATCTACGAGTTGCCTCCCAACGACATGATTGTAGAGGCCCACTTGCCACAATCAAGTACTCCAACTACTCTTTGGATTGTGTACGATGGAGCTACTCATCATATGACCCCCATAGAGGATATTTCAATCTCCCATGCCCCTATAGGCCAAGAGGATCCAAGTTGGGAACAATTCCTCAATCGAGATTTTGGCTCACAATCATGTCCTCATATGGCACAGTAGAAGTAGTAAGCCTAGAAGAGAAAGCAGAAGGATCAAGTAGTGTACACTCAAGCACCTACACAATATCCTTCATTAAAAATTACATCCCTTCTAGCCAAAATTTTGTCTACACAAGGATCATACAAACGATAAGCTTTGTCTTTAGAAGAATAGCCTACAAAGATGAGTAGCTCCACTCTAGGCACAAGCTTTCCCTTCCCGTCATTCGGGGTGTGTGTGTGTGTGTTTGTGTGTGGCACTTAACGAAGTCTCTTGCATGGTGGTGGAAGAATCTTAGGATGCTCTGGAAGTGTAAAATGCCACTGAAACAAAGGCTTTTTCTTTGGAGACGTTTGACAGGCACACTATCAGTGGGGGTCACACTTGCTAAACGTCACATTGCATCATCCACATGTTTGAGATGTTTGGCTCCCTCAGAGACTGTCCCTCATTTATTTTGGCATTGTCCTTGTTCCAGGATCCTCCTCAGGAGAATTTCAGATTCGCTTCGGCTTCGTTTCCCGAGTCATAGCTTTGGGAAACATTTCTCGCTCTTTGGCAAATTTATGCGTTCTTTGTCTCAATACTCACTCTTTCTTTTTTGGGTAAGATATTGGGCTCTTTGGACAATCTGGAGTGATCATATTTGGCATACTTGGGTCGCCAAAATCACCAGCAATATGAATCCTTCCGAGCCTCACTGCGGCAATCTCTATATGATGCCAGCTATGAGGGTAACATGGACACTTCCTGCATAGAGCTTTTCTTTTTATGTTTCTGATAGTTTGGGATAGTCCCCCTTTTCCGGGGGTCCCCAGCTTGTAAATTTGTGAGCACATAAATATACTGCACTGGATATTACCAAAAAAAAATATGTGTGTGTGTGTGTGAAGGACAGTCAAAGACTTAGGTGGGACACAGAAGGCCAAGTGCCATGCAATGCCTCAAAGGGGAGCTTGTTAGGAACCACCACAATTGAGCACCAATTTAGAAGGTGCACTGGTGTTTTAATAGCTTCTGACAATAGGTGCTTAAGTAGCTCAGCTGCAAATAGCATGGAGCCTGCCATATTCATAGTTGTCTAGTTCCTATGCTCAGATACTCCAGCCTAAGAATAGGAGTTGGTCAAGCTGAGCTGGCATTGAATGCTACCAACTCAAGGAACTTGTGGGAGATGAACTCACACCATTGTTAGTCAATGTCTCTAAGTGGACACCCATCTGCTTTTGCACCATCCATACCCAAGCAGTGAAGTAGGTGAAAGCATCAGATTTTTCTTTAATGAAGTACACCTACATGTAACAGGAATAATCATCCACAATGAGGAAGTTGTATTGTGATCCATCAACTGATACTTGGAGCTGTTCTCATGAGCCTGAAAGCAACAGCTAGTTTTGGGAGGTTTTCAGGTTTTTGAAAGCTGCTTCAGGCCACATGAGCATCTATTCCAGAAATCAGATTGAAACTAGTTTTGGAATCACAAAACCCTTTAAGTGGGAGTTTTTCACACTAGGGCTGAAACTAGAAACTGATTTGATAATGGTTTCCAGTTTTCGTTTTTATAGTTGTGTTCCCATAGTCGTTTTGGAAAAGTTCACATCCATTTAACTATTAATACGTTCTGTATTGTTTGTCTAGCTGAAACAAATAGTATTATACAATTATCTTTCCCATGGCCAAAAACATCAACTACATATTAATGAAGGAGAGAGAATAAAAAAGATATCTGCAAGATCTCTTCATCATCATCCAATTTTGGTGTGTGCAGCTCCCACTTCAAAATTTGGTGCTTGCAACTCCACTTGAAGATCCTTGTCAATTCAATCCACTTTCAATCTGATTCCTGGATTTGACACTCATGTGGCCTAAAGCAGCTTTCAAAAACTGGTTTTGAGCTCGCAAGAACAGCCCCATGTTGTAACACAAGCATCAGATTTCAGTGATGATAAAATCTTGCAGATTTCCTTTTGATTCTCTTTCCTCCATTAATATGCACTTGAGTGTTTTTAGCTCTAGGGAAGATGATTGTATTTTATGACATTATTAAGATGAAAAAAAGGGTACACATATTAATAATTAAATGAAGGTGAACTTTTCCAAAATTCCTATTGGAACATAGTTAAAAAATGCAAATCAAAAACCACTGTCAATTCCAGTTTCCAGTTTCAGCCCTACATGAATGGCTTCATGGTCATTGGAAAAAGAAAACTGCACCTGTATTTTGTTCAATATGCAATTAAGAGATTGTCGCAGACCTAGAGCTGCCTCTGGTTTAACACTATTTCTTTAATCATAGTCTAAGTCCTGGCTATGGCCCATTATAATCCTCTGTTAGTGTCTGCATTTGCATGAATGCCACCTCCAGCAATGGGATATAATCAACCAGATCAGTGAGGCTTCAGTGCATTCAGGACACTGCACATTTCTTTTTTGTTCTTTAAGCTGCCCAGCCATAAAAGCCAGCCTCACCCATGATTGGAGGGGGCGAACATCCCTGTAGATCTGTCCTTAGTTTTCCTCCATACACTTATCGAATACATGGCTGCACTCCAAGGTCCATCGAAAAGGCATTTTAACCCTATTTTCAGCAATGTCCCAAGTTGGGATTTAAGGTCTGTGCTTAAAAATTAATAATTGTTCTTATAGAAACCTTTAAAGACCCCAAAACTGGCTTGTTTTAAACAAGAATAGTAGTCAGATTTTTATGCCATTAGGAGTCATAGAAATGAATGTGTAACCCTTTTCTGAAAGGCAATGAGAATCCAATAAGTTAAATGACAGCAATCTATCAGATTTTTGCATAGAAGTCAGCCAGGTCTCACTCTGTTAGGTGCACAGACACAAGCACAAGCTTGATATTCTGGATTTACCAAAATAAAACACGGCTTCAATCAACCAGAGGAGAAAAATCTATAATGAAGTTCATTCCGATGAAGTATTATTACAAGCTACCTTCTCACCTGGTGCAGTGTAGGCATCCATAAGTGTTACTTGGCCTTGCACTGAGGCATATTTCGATTTAGCTACTCTCACTTTCAACAAGTGTGGTTGAAACTGTTTACCCAGCAGAATAGTACTAGATCGAAGTTCGCAACGCAACATAGGGTGTGCCTGCCAATCTCGATGGAGATAAGCCAATCCATTTGCTATACCTTCAGCAATTTTCAGCCGTCTTTCCAATGACAAGGTGGTGGCTCCTTTATCTCCATAAAGGTGTTGCTCAAGTGTGCTATTTGGCATGAAAGCTGTCACTGCTGCTAGAAGCTCTGTACTTGGGCACCATCCGAATACATCTACTATATTCGGGTGCTTCACCCTTGAAAGTGTCATCCAATCTATGGTAAAAGTCTGCTGGAACTCTTCCACAAACTCTTGCATTAATCGTTTAACTGCCACAGTTTTATTTCCCGAAAGAGTCCCCCTATACACAAGGTAATGAGTACCCTGACCAACAAAATTCTTCTGATCAAATCCTTCAGTTGCATTCTGAAGTTCTTTAACTGTAAAGGTCATTTTCTGCACATTAGAACTTGTGATTTCTGATCCAAAGGGAGACCATCTGATTATACATTGCCATGCCCCAACACTGATAAGAAGGAAAACTGCAACAATCACAGCAATTGCAATATGCAAAGAAACGTGGCCAAATAGATATCTCTGGTTCAAAGACACTAAGCAGGCCTGTCGGGATTGGTTTGTGATCCAACCACAAAGCCCTTTGTTGCTTATAAATGATGAAACCCCTAATTGCTGGAAAACTTCTGTATCTGGAACAGGCCCAACCAATTGGTTGTCAGATACATCGAACAACTGAATATTTGGCAAATCTGCAACAGAGTAAGGAATCTCTCCTGTCAACTGGTTATGAGATAGATTTAGGTAGACCAAGGACGTAAGATTTCCAATACCAGCAGGAATAGTATCAGATAGTTCATTATTAGATAAGTCGATCCATGACAAGGATTCACATGACGTAATCTCTTCCGGGATCTCACCAACAATACAATTGTGTGAAAGATCGAGTGAGTACAAAGATTTCTGTCCGCCTATTTTGCTGGATATCCTGCCACTTAGACGATTGCTACGTATATTTAAGTCCCTCAATCCAACCAGAGAAAAGATGCCTTCTGGAATATCACCTGTCAGGGCGTTGTCATAGGCATAGAACGTTTGCAAAACAGAAAGAGACTCTATGATGGATGGAATTGACCCTATAAAAATGTTTCCATTGAGAAAAACCTCCTTTAGTCCGAGGCATTTGAATAAGGCTTCTGGTATGCCGCCAGAAATTTGGTTGTTCTTCACATTCAAGCTTTCCAACTTCGTAAGGAACCCAATTTCAGCAGGAATGGAGCCACTGAGAATGCAGTCATCGAGCATGAGCCACTTCAAATTCTTCCACAATTTAACAGTCGGAGGGATGGTGGAGCCAATGGTGTTACCACTCAGGGAGAGGTATTGCAGAGCAGGCAGCTTGGCGAGAGAGACCAAAATGTCAGGATCAGTGAGCTGGTTGTTGGCCAGAGAGAGAACAAGCAAGCTCTGGCAGCTGGATAAGGAGGTCCCCAGGGCACCAGACAGCTGGTTGTCATTAAGGTAAAGCTCGGTAAGCTTGGAGGAGTCCCTGTTGCATATGGCAGGGATGGAACCGGTCAAAAAATTCGTGCTGAGGTCAAGGATCTTGAGCTCTGAGGCGAGGGGAAGGCCAGAGGGGATGGTGCCAGTGAGGCTGTTGTGGGAGAGGTTGAGATAGGCAAGGCGCGAGAAGCCGGTAATGGCTGGGGAAATGGTACCCGTGAGCTGCGCACTGGACAAGTTGAGAGCTTGCACGCGGTTCCCATTCGTACAGGAAACGCCCTTCCACAAGCAAGGGTTCTTGCCTGAAGAATTAGGGTTCGTGTTGATCTTCTGTGCAAATGCAGAGAGTATTTGAGCATCAAAATTGAAGGCGGCCTGAGCGTTGCAGAAGACATCAGGCCACTGCGGCCCGCAGAGTGATGCCAGGACTAAGAACAGCAGAATCTCATTGGTGACGTGCATTTGACGGCTTCCGCACGTTAGCACAGTTGACGACGGTAGCCTGCAATGCCCTGCATGTCTGTCACGGTTGATACCGGTAGCCCGCATGTTTGTCTATACGACAATATTCCCTTCGACTGTTTGTCGCCGTCATCAGTAATCGTCATCGCCAAGAACGATGGCACAATGGTCATCCCGTGAAACAGGACTCTCGTCAGGTACTACGATTCCTTCGTGCTGCCTTTCCTCCTCCTCACCATGCAGCCCCATGCAATAACACTTTTGTTGCCAACTATGGCCTCGTTCAGACTCTGCATAAGGCCGCATTTAAAAACATGTGTACATGTTCGTGATATCAACGTGTTAAAAGGGGATTTGTCAATATGATTTTCGCGCAAAGCTATACATGTTGACCTTAATGTACCGGACAAGGCCCATTAACTTTTTGGAATAAAAACAAGCCACAAGATTTGAACCTATGTCCAGATCGGATAGGCCTTATGTTGCCACATAAACCAAGGATCCAAGCAAGAACTTGGAAATTCTATGGCCAGCAGTTGAATATATTCACACACAAGGCAAAGAAAGCATGATCCACACAAGCATTCATCTGCCATTGTCTGAACCAGGCCTAAATTAGGGACGATTCACGCTACCCAAAACAATATCTTAGTACATGGGTGTTGTCACATGGAGGTTTCTCGGTTGATGAAAAAATCAACCAATCTATCCTTGTCACCCAAAAATTCGCTTATCCTATTTTTACATTGCTACAGTTGAACCTATGATGTAGTTAGACATAAGATGAAGCCAAATCCACCTTTTGCCTATCATATTTTGTTGTTAAACACAAAGCAAAGTTAAATTTATAAACTTTTGTTCTAACATGTGTGGATACAAAGCTTCAACATGGACATCAACCAAATGGATGCAACAGTTGCATCAGCTCTCGCATATGGAGAGGAATTGGATACCTAGCTTATGTCAAAAGACAACCTCAAGTTGATGGACCTCTATGAATGCTTTATATATTGTTTGCAATAATTCTCATTCAACTCCTTGAGCTATTGTAGCTATTGGGCCTGACTAGATAGAATGTATTGTAGTAATTATGGATCATGGCCATGCCACAAATCATAGCACTTAGGGTAGATGTCAATTGTATTCTATCTGGGCACCGCCCTATAATATTGCAATTGAGGTCATTATCAAAGGAAATATACAAACATTGAGAAAAAACATGAACTCAGAAATGGGTCTTTTAGCTTACTCCCTCTTCTCCTTAGAGCAAGGAAAAGTGGAGAGAAGAATAGTAAACTAATCCTCTTCTCTCTCCACTTTTGCAATCTCATTTTACCTTTTGTATATTATCCACAAAGAATTTGCTCATATTCCTTTTCTCTCCTCATTCAAGAACCCTTTGACAATCAAATTTTATATTCAAAAAGGAGTTAGTTATGGGAGTGGAATGCTTGCTTTTCAATGAAAAATGATTAGTAGATACAAAGTAATTCATTTTATAATCAAAAATAAAAAATATAATATATTGGGAGTTACTTTTAATATATTTTAGGGATTTTTTATATTATGGCTTTTAGTCCAAAAACAAACCTGCTAGTCAATTTTTCTGATTCCAAAAGCTCTTACACATCCCTTCTCTCTAAACTATTTTGTTCCATTTCACTAGTCTCTCATAGCTCTAATGTAACCTCTTCTCTATGTCTATGCAACCTTCCTTACATAATGAATTACCTTGATTTATTTTGCTCATAATGAGTTACCAATAACCAATGTATGCAATTTAAATGTGTTTGTGCATTCCCCAATGTTATCTATCCTTCCTCATGCACTAATCTACTTGCTTTCCTTTGATATCTTTATGTGTCTATCTGTGCATCTCCAATCTACCTCCTAAGATATCTAACTCCCTATTTCCATTTACATCTATATTCATCCCCTCTAGCCTATCTCCATAAACACCAAACCAACTATTTTCTTTAACCTCTCTGTGTATCTATCTCATCCCATCAGAAAAGATGGTGAGTTTAGTTGGTCAAATTTAAGTGAAAAGGGATAATAGCGAAAAAAGTATAATCAAGTTCTTAGTGGTTTGGTAGGACCAAAATTATGGTCTTAGCAAACTTTAAATTTTTGCACATTATTATCAGTGCAAAATAATGGATTGAAAATGAAAATATAAAGAAAGCTAGAAGTCATGTCCTTACATTCCCAAGGTTGGAATAGGTTAGGTCTTAATGGGGACATGAAGAGATGTGTATTTTGGCACTCGATAGGTTCTCTAGACTTAAGATGTTACAATGGTGCAAGAGCACAAGCTCCACCCAAGTCTTCTAAGAAGAATGCAAGTGCTAAGGAGTTGTAGGTAGTTGTTGAAATGCCAAGGAAGCTCTTTAGGATATGTACCCTGTGCTAATCACATTGGACAGTTGGAGGTGTTTTGATGCTATAGTTGTTTCTTATGGCCACTATAATACCTTAAGTAAGGCTCAAGCAAGGTCCTGAAGTTGTCAAATGATTACCCAAGTGTGCTAGAAGCTCTAGGTGAAGTAAAGAATGCCAAATCTGATCTGAAACAAGATTGGAGTGGCAAGCACAATCCATACAGGTGTTGCATACATTTTTGCTATTATTGATGATGATGGTGATGACTGTGGGGCACTCATTGATGCCCAATAGAGCCTTTTCAATTTTTGAAACAAGTTGTAGGTTCAATGGTTATCTTAGATATAGTTGCAATTAATTTTTTATTGTGAATATCTACAGGCTGAAGCAAAAGGGTCGAATGAAGCCCCTCAAACCAATGCTTTGATACCAATTGAAAGGAGAGCTAGAGTAGAAGTATGCAAGTGGAAGCAAGAGCGAAGTGCTAGAAGCTTTAGGTGAAGTAAAGAATGTCAAATCTGACCTAAAACAAGACTAGAGTGGCAAGCACAATCCATGTAGGTGTTGCATACGTTTTTACTATTATTGCTGATGATGGTGATGACTATGGGGCACTCATTGATGCTCAATAGAGCCTCTTCAATTCTTGATACAAGTTGTAGGTTCAATGGTTATCTTAGATATAGCTGTAATGAATCTTTGATTGTGAATATCTACATGCTAAAGCAAAATGGTTGGATGAAGCCCTTCAAACCAATGCTTTGATACCAATTGAAAGGAGAGTTGGAGTAGAAGTATGCAAGTAGAAGCAAAAGCGAAGTGCTAGAAGCTCTAGGTGAAGTAAAGAATGCCAAATATGATATGAAATAGGACTGAAGTGACAAGCACAATCCGTGCAAGTGTTGCATACGTTTTTGCTATTATTGCTGATGATGGTGATGACTATGGGGCACTCATGGATGCTTGATAGAGCCTCTTTAATTCTTGAAACAAGTTGTAAGTTCAATGGTTATCTTAGATATAGATGCAATGAATCTTTGACTATGAATATCTGCGGGCTGAAGCAAAATGGTCCGATGAAGCCCCTCTCAAACCAATGCTTTGATACCAATTGAAAGGAGAGTTGGAGTAGAAGCATGCAAGTGGAAGGAAGAGCGAAGCACTAGAAGCTTTAGGTGAAGTAAAGAACGTCAAATAATCTTATCTAAAACAAGATTGGAGTGACAAGCGCAATTCGTGCAAGTTTTGCATACATTTTTGCTATTATTATTGATGATTGTGATGATAGTGGGGCACTCATTGATGCTCAATAGAGCCTCTTCAATTCTTGAAACAATTTGCATGTTCAATGGTTATCTTAGATATAGATGTAATGAATCTTTGACTATGAATATCTACGAGCTAAAGCAAAATGGCTGGATGAAGCCCCTCAAACCAGTGCTTTGATATGAATTGAAAGGAGAGTTGGAGTAGAAGTATGCAAGTGGAAGCAAGAGCGAAGCACTAGAAGCTTTAGGTGAAGTAAAGAATGCCAAATCTAATTTGAAACAAGATTGGAGTGACAAGAGCAATCCATGCAGGTGTTGCATACGTTTTTGCTATTAATGTTGATGATGGTGATGACTATGGGGCACTCATTGATGCTCAATAGAGCCCCTTCAATTCTTGAAACAAGTTGTAGGTTCAATGGTTATCTTAGATATAGTTGCAATGAATCTTTGATTGTGAATATCTACAAGCTGAAGCAAAATGGTCGAATGAAGACCCTCAAACCAATGCTTTGATACCAATTAAAAGGAGAGCTAGAGTAGAAGTATGCAAGTGGAAGCAAGAGCAAAGTGCTAGAAGCTTTAGGTGAAGTAAAGAATGCTAAATTTGATCTGAAACAAGACTGGAGTGACAAGCGCAATCCATGCAGGTGTTGCACACCTTTTTGCTATTATTGCTAAAATGATGGTGATAAGTACGGGGCACTCATTGATGCTCAATAGAGCCTCTTTAATTCTTGAAACAAGGTGTAGGTTCAATGGTTATCTTAGATATAGCTGTAATGAATCTTTGATTGTGAATATCTACAAGTAGGCTGAAGAAAAATGGTTGAAAGAAGCCCCTCAAACCAATGCTTTGATACCAATTGAAAGGAGAGACGGGGTAGAAGTATGCAAGTGGAAGCAAGAGCAAAGCACGAGCTATGGAGGTTGAAGCTTATGAGCAAGAGAGAGACACATTATGTGGGAACTTCAACAATCACAATATGTGATAATGCCTTCCCTTATTCAATAGTCATTGAAATAATAAATAATATGTGACAGTGATAGGCAAGCTGCCACTTGTAGTGTACAGGTATGCAGCCACTGTATATATAATAAATGTGGATGATGTAGGCACGTGCACCTTTACCCCCAACACTGGTCCCATGGTACTTATCCCAAAGATACGAAGTTGTTGCTCTGGCGAGAGGTACTAAGATGTCTGATGAGGAATCCTAGTAGGGAAGAATGGTGTATTGATATAGAGGAACAAAGGAGTAGGCTTAGAGTAGTGGTGTCGAAGAACTTGATATTGGGTAAATTGTCCTAATGAGGGAAGGAATAGTAGTTAGCCAATGTTCAAGGGATCATGAGGGTCCCATTAAAGGTGAGGCTACACGCTTAGATGTGGCTCATTCATCTCAACATTTACTTTAATTCATAAGGGAATGGTTAAAAGAGGCTCATGGCCATATCTACACCAAAGAGGAAACACCAATCCAAGAATCATATTGCCACCTTGCCTTGTTCATCATGGGCCTTCCAATGCTTAGCCATATGAAGCTCATATAGGTCTCCTTCCCTATCCAAGGACTAGGTATAAGATTATATCATCCGACCAAAGCCCCATTGATTCTTACATGCCATAAGAAAAAACCTTCCTATACAAAAGACCTCACATACCTAAGTGATGGTTAACCTCCTAAAGCAGTTTTATTTAACTCTAAGTGAAGAGCTTTGGGTAAGACCTTGGGAAGAGATGATACCCTATTCTTGTCTGCTAGTTATCAAAGGCACCAATATTATTTAAAGAAATTTGTGTCAATCAAAATCAATCATACAAATTAGCAAGATAAAATCGATCCTTTCCAGATAATGTCTACCTTAAGCTAAGGTAAATTCCTTTTGAATAATTTTTTTGTACTTCCAATAATTTACAATCAACTCATGATTTAAGTCCAACCTAGATGTGTTTTTTAATTTTGACTAAGTTATTAACTAACATAAAATAAAAACACATGTTATTTGTAAAAAGAAAAATAATCTCTAAATAATTTATTCATGTTAGCAAACTATAATCTGATTGTCATATTAACATTACTAATACTATTTAGTTACTTGCATGAAAATTGAAGTAGAAAGTTTTCCTAGGATATTTATAACTACAACGATCAGTTTTTAAGAAAATTTTGGCAAACTTTCAAAATTAAGAACTGAATTTTCAAAATTTTCACAATAACTTTTGCTAATAACTTAAAAGTGACCCCTAGTCCAATTTTCTTATTACTTATTTTACTTCTTAAAGTCTTTTTAAATTTTATATATATCTCTAAATTTTTATTTTTTATTTTTTAACATATTTTTTACAATTAATGTTTAATGTTAATTAAATTTTAATGTTAATTAAGGATTAGCAGTTGTAGGATTTAGTATAATTAATAGTACTATTTACAAAATTCTAAAGACTCATTTATTTGTTTATTTAATTACTCAAATATTTTCAAAATAAAAATAGTAAACTTCAGTTGGCTCAATCGCAATATTCTTTGAATTAGGGGTTGAGGAGGGGCTCATTGCTTTGTGTGCTTATGTGGGGCCATTTAAGTTAAAGGGAAATACCCAATTCACTTTCATGTAATCTCCCCTCTACACAAACAGTCCCTCCCTCTCTCTCTCTCTCTCTCTCTCTCTCTCTCTCTCTCTCTCTCTCTCTCTCTCTCTCTCTCTCTCTCTCTCTCTCTCTCTCTCTCTCTCTCTCTCTCTCTCTCTCTCTCTCTCTCTCTCTCTCTCTCTCTCATTAGTAGTAAAATTAGAATTGAACTATTTAAATAATTTAAATCAAACAAATAGATATTATCGCAAAATATATGAATGTGTGTGTATATTTCTACCTAGGAACATCCACACATGTGTATCATTGTCCAATTTCGCTTGTAGACAAGCAAGAAGGGGGGATTTTGGCGTAGTGATATGGGTTTATTAAGGAGAATTTGGGTATATTACATTGTCTTTTCCTTAGAGAAATTAGGATATCCTCATCTCCAAAGAAACTTGAGGTGATCCATTTAAACAATGGAATCCTCTATCGAGGTCGCATCTTCTTTCAAAGAAACCCTAGATTCAATTTTTATATTCCCAAAAAATGTGATTACTTGAAGGATTTTTTGTTATTTTTAAAATTTTCTTTCAAGTTGGACCTCAAGGATTCCTTGAGTTGGCATTACAGTAGTTTGTTCGTCATTGAGGATATGGTCAGGGTTGGGAATGCAAGACTTTAATAGGCTTGCATAATATATATCATGGATCTTTAGGTAAGGATCCAGAGCTAACTTATAAGCACATGACCTAAGGCATTTATGTTCTTGTACAGCTTGTAATATATCATATTAAGCTTTTTGAGTTTCCCAAGAGATAGAGAACTCTTCTTGGACCAAACCTTTAGGAAGACTATATCTCCTTCGTTGAAGATTTGGTTTGTCCTCTAAGGGTCTATATAGACATTCAACAAATACTGCGCTATCTTAATAGACTATTGTGCCTACTCTTTCATGTCATTTAGCATCCTTTTGAAAGCTTCGACCTTCATAGTAGGGTCTAAAAAATTAAGAGGTGACTAGTATTCTTGTCCATATAATGATTGGAATGGTGTCATCTCAATGCTTTGTTGGTAATGAAGCATTATACACATATTTCACCAATGGAAGGTATTCAATCCACCTCTTTGGCTTTCTACTACAATATGCTCTTAAATATCCTCTAGGACTTGATTGACTCTTTTTGTTTGCCCATCAATTTGGGGACAATAGGTTGTGCTTAAAAGTTGGGTTTTGATAGCTTGAAAGAGACTAGTCTAGAAATTGGAGTTGAAAAGCATGTCTTAATCACTAATGATTCTTTTCAAGGGTCCACATAATCAGAATATCTCCTTGATGAATATCTTGGAGATATTTGAAGCCTTATGAGTTGTCTTAGCAGGGATATGATGAGTTACTTTGGTGATAGGGATAGCATGAGCATATCCACAATCACTAAGATGGAACCATACCCTCATTGCATAAAGGGTAGACCCATGGTAAAATCCATATTGATATACTTCCATTTCATTTGGGAAATATGCTAGGTAATTTAATACTTTCAGTCTTCACCTTTTGGCAGTTCAAGCATTGGGTCATGTACCTAAGTATCTTAGCTTTCATCTAAGGCTAGAAGTGGCTTTTTTTAAGAGCATTCAGGGTTTCTACATAGCCTAAATGTCTAGCTACTAGATTATCATATGCTTCCCATAAAATCTTCTTCTTCAAAATCCCAATTGTTAAGAGTTCATCTTGAAGGAGATAATTCTTGAGCTTGGCTTCTTTCCTCAAGGTCTTCCTTACCAATCGGATAACCTTCTTGATCTCGAGGTATTCCAAATCATTATGAGCTTCAATGGCCACACCATCAAGAATGGGATTATTGGGCATGGAAATTAGACTTGCAAGGCTTTCTTGCCTTCAATGGTCTTTGACTATCAGGCAACTTAGAAAAACTTTGCTATTGAGAGCATTGGCGATAATATATTTCTTACTAAGGCAGTGCTTAATCTCAAAGTCAAACTCTTCCAAGACTTACCATCTTTTTTGTCTCATATTGAGATCGACTAAGTGAATATCCACTTGAGGCTCTTATGATTAGTGATGGGTGTGAATATTTAATCAAGTTGATAATGACATAATCAAGTTTGAGAGCATGAATGACTGCTAGTAACTCCAAAACATGCATAGCATAAATCTTCTCATATGGTTTGTGTTTCTAATAAGAGTAGGGTATGGATCAACCCTCTTGTAAAAGTACACATCCCAACACTAATATGCTAGTGTCTATAATAACTTTAAGTTCTTAGGAGAATTTTGGAAGCTTTAGTACCAAAGCTATAGTAAGACATTTCTTTAGCTTATCAAAACTCTCTTACTATGTAAAAGTCTACACTATCTTGGTTTGCTTCTTAAGAAGTTCAATTAGCGGGGTGGCGTGTTGGGGGTAAAGGCACCTCCGCCTAGCCGCCCGTGTATTACTACACTGACAATCACTGCCCGCCACCTGCACACTACATGTGGCAGGCGCCCATCACTGTCACTTTATTATTTATTATTTTAATGACAATTTGAATAAAGGAAGGCTTGGTCACACATTGTGATTGTTGGAGTTCTCATTCATGGTCTCTCTCTTTCTTGCTCTTGCTCTCTCGCCATAGCTCTCGAGTCCAAGCTTTTATCCTTCTCTCCCTTTCAACTCGTATCAGAGCTCGGCTTCTCGACTCTTGAGCTTGGTTCATGGCATTCTCAGCT
Organism: Lygodium microphyllum; assembly: GCF_053477565.2. NCBI lineage: Eukaryota > Viridiplantae > Streptophyta > Polypodiopsida > Schizaeales > Lygodiaceae > Lygodium > Lygodium microphyllum. The sequence goes on from NC_141163.1 coordinate 112,486,911, forward strand.
TCCCATCGACTCCCCACTCGTGTTGGGTCTCCTTCCCGGCAACCATATTCGACTCCTTCAAGCTCCCGTCACTCCCCGGCTTCCCGAGCTTCTTCCCGGCCTATTGAGGCACACTTAGGGCATTCAAACAAAGGTATTTGATCATTTTCTTCAGGGTTTACTTTAGTTCTCAGGTCTCACAGGCAGTAAACACGATTGGGGCAGTCACCATTGAAGCTCCCTTGCTTCATATCTCGCTTGCCTTTGAACAAGACTTGTTGGGGCTCATCGTGGGCCACCATTGGCCACTTCTCTTGCTCCCCAACACCTCAAACTTCAGTCACGTGAGTAGCATGCCTCCCCTACAGATCTGGATAGTTTGTGCCATCTTCCTATAGCTTGTGTATAGCACCACAGCAGCCCTTTGCTTCCTAGTGGTCATTGGCATGATGTTTGGGCTTCATAATGCACTCTTGACATGGTCTATGGATTGGTCTTGAAGGCTTGAGCATTGGACATTGATTTGGGGCTGATTCAAACACTGTTTGGGATTGTTTACAGCAGTTCACAATCATTTTATGCTGATGCTACATTGACAGTAAATGCTATGCTTGTCTAGGCATACATAGTCAACTAGTTTGATGCCTATTGGATGCCGATCGACTTGGGGATGGATTGCACATGTTATGCCATCATTTTGGCATTGATTTGGGACTGAAATTTCTCAGTTTTTATAGTCATTTCATGCTGTAATAAAAGCGAACTGAAGCTATTACACATGCCTTGGGTTATGCCTATTGGTTCCGGCCTATGTCTTGGATATATGCCATGAAGTATTGATCTTCGGGGTACGACTTCGAGCTTGGATTTCATTCCGGATGCTTTTGGAAGAGCTTTGACATTACACACTCATTGACATGGTTCATGCTTGACATTGGTATATGCCTTGGGTTTATGCATACTCGTTGCCTACGGCTTGATGCTCATGTCCTGGTTGATTACCCTATGCATACGTTGAGCTTGAGTGCTCATTGAAGCTCTACCTTGGATGCATTTTGGATTATCTAGGGTTGTCTTGGATGTTACTTGGCTTGTCAGAGTTTGGATTGGGATGTACTTGATGTCTTACATGCTTATGGATGCTACATACGGATGCTCTACTGCCTACATGTTTTGGATGTACTATTGATGTATTGTCTTGGACTTATGTCATTGGCACTGTGTCTTGCCTTGGTTTGAGCTCTTGAACTTATACATACGGCTTTTGTACCAGTGGGAGTATTCTTGAATGCCTATCAGACATTGAGCAGGCGGTGCTTTTATGCATTCAGCAGTTACATGCTATTAAGCAGTTACAGACACTTGAGACTTTGGGATTTTTTACCATTTGGGATGATACATTATATGTCTTGGTTCATTGTACGCTTATGAGCTGAGTCCCCGATTTGGATCCGTATCTTTGTGAGCTGACACCTACTTGTGTCAAGTTTTGGTAGTGGCAGGAACACTTTGCCCCGTTGACTGGGGGGTGTGCCTACTCACTGGCAGATGTTTGTATGACATACTTGGGTGTTGGATTCATGCTTATCGACCTTCATATGCTTATGTCATGCCCGCATGTTGCCGGCTTTGGTCTTGGTAGTATTTGATTGCCTTGGGATCCGATTTTGGCACTGTTAGCTCTCATACACTCAAATCTGTAATTTATTACAGCAAGCATATAGGTATAGACTGACATATTTTTTTCATGCTGAAAAATTCTGAAACGATGTACTTTCACTAGTACTTGGTGGCTAGCAGCTTTGGTTCCACTTTTCTCGCCATTTTCTCTCGATTTTGGTGACTTTTTGGTCATTTTCTGCAGTAAACAACAAGCAGTTTTTGAACTGTCTACAGTCTTCCAGCCTGTATTATGGCGAGTTTGTCCACTGATCATACTATTTTCAACATCACTAGGCTTGATGGTACGAATTACTTTTATTGAAAGAGCCAGATTTGGCAGGTTTTGTTGTAGAAATCGTTGATCAAAGATTTGAGGTTGAGCGGGCATCTGCATGCAACTATGCAAGATGAGGAATGGCTTGAACTTGATGAGTTATGCAAGTTCACTATTGTATTATCTCTCACAGAACAGGTTCATTACAATGTCTTTGAGGAATAACAGAGTGCATGGCAGTTGTGGGATAAAATCAAGAATCTCTACGACAAGAAAAGTCCAACGAGTCAGATATATTGGCTGAAGTAGCTTATGGATCTGCGCATGAAGGAGAATGTGACCATGTCTACTCACTTGAGCTACTTCCATGCTATACTCAAGAACTTGACTTCGTAGGACATCACTTTTGCAGAGGATGTCACTCCTCTTTTCTTGCTTGGTACTCTTAATGAGTCACGGGATGTATTCCGCACTGCATTATGTGCATCTACTGCTACCTTGAAATTATATGATGTTGAGAGTGCTCTTTTGTAGGAACAGGTTAACTGTAAGAATTTGGATGCCTCTCGTGTGTCGCATGCTATGACAGTTATAGATAGAAATGATGGATATGGAGCAGTTTTGTTATGCAGCAATTGACTCTCATAGTACCCTGCTGTCATTTATTATAGCAAGCATATAACTCCCGACTGACATGGATTTTTCATGCTGAAATATTCTGAAACGATGTACTTTCACTAGTACTTGGTGGGCAGCAGCTTTGGGTACACTTTTCTCGCCATTTTTCTCTCAATTTTCGTGAATTTTTGGTCATTTTCTACAGTAAAGAGTAAGCAGTTTTAAATTGTCTACAATCTTCCATCCTGCATTGTGGTGAGTTCATCCACTGATCATGCTATTTTCAACATTACTAAGCTTGATAGTACGAATTACTCTTATTGGAAGAGCCAGATTTGACAGGTGTTGGTGTAGAAATTGCAGATCAAACCTTTGAGGTTGAGCAGGCATCCGCCTGCAACTATGCCAGATGAGGAATGGCTTGAGCTTGATGAGTTATGCAAGTACACTATTGTATTCTCTCTCACAAAACATGCTCGTTACAATGTATTTTAGGAAGAACAGAGTGCATGGCACTTGTGGGATAAAATCAAGAATCTCTATGATAAGAAAAGTCCAGCGACTCAGATGTATTGGTTGAAGCAACTTATGGATCTGCGCATGAAGGAGAATGTGACTATGTCTGCTCACTTGAGCCAGTTTCATGCTATACTCAATAACTTGACTTCACAGGACATCACTTTTGCAGAGTATATCACTCCTCTTTTCTTGCTTGGTACTCTTAATGAGTCATGGGATGTATTCCGCACTGCATTATGTGCCTCTACTGCTACCTTGAAATTATCTGATGTTGAGAGTGCTCTTTTGCAGGAAGAGGTTAAGCGTAAGAATTTGGATGCCTCTCGTGTGTCGCATGCTATGACACTTAGAGGTAGGAATGATGGATATGGAAAGCATGGCAGGCAGTGGCCATGGATGGGATTCTCAGAAATCTTGGTCCAAGTCTCGTGGGAAGTCATGTAGCAAATCCCGTGGTAGGAATGCAGATGTTACTTGTCACCATTGTGGGAAAAAGGGCCATATTAGGCCACAATTCCATGAACTGCACAATGAAATGCGCAAAGATAAGGGGAAAGACAAAGTGCAGGATAAGTCTTTTGATCGCAGCATAGTGCCTGCAAAGTCCAGTGTTAAAATTGAAGAGATCAATGTTATGCAGCTTAAGGATGTTGATGATGATGATTATATCCTAGCAGCTTCTTCTAGTGCTTCGCAGATGATAGAGATACAATCTATGCATGCACAATGTTGGCTTTTGGACTCAGGTGTGTCCTTTCATGTGACACCTTGCCGAGAGTGGTTTCATTCATACTGTACTGTTTCGGATTCTATGCGCTTGGGTGATGACAGCTCTCTTGATATTGTGGGCATTGGTGATGTTAGGCTGCAGTTTCTTTCTGGCAGCAGTTTTGTTATACAAGATGTACATCATGTACCTACTTTGACACGTAGTCTCATGTCAGCTGGACAGCTTGATGACGCAGGTTATCATGTATCTTTTGGAGACTCTGCATGGAAGATCACTCGTGGCAGACTTGTGATTGCGAGAGGTGCCAAGGCTGGCAGCCTCTATCCCCTAATTGTATCCGCTTCTTCCCTTGATCATGTTTTGTCTGTGGGTTCTATCCCACATGTATCTCTTTAGCATGCCCGTTTGGGCCATATGTCTTTGAAGGGAATGAAAATTCTTTCTGGTTTGCAGTACTTATCACCCCTTGATTATGCATGTTTTGATTCATGTGAGCATTGTCTTTATGGGAGGGAGACTAGATCTACGCAGAAGAAGTCTCGTAGACCATGCATGAGTGAGCCCTTGGCATTGGTAGATTCAAATGTCTGTGTGCCCATGCCTTGTTAGTCTATGGGTGGTGCAAAGTATTTTGTTACATTCATAGATGATTTTTCACAGAAAGTTTGGGCTTATCCCATTCAGCTGAAATCAGATGTCTTGGTTGTGTTTCAGAGATGGCTTGCATTGGTTGAGAACTAGTTTGGGCATAGGCTAAAATGCCTAAGGACAGATAATGGCAGTGAGTATGTCTCACGTGCTTTTAAGCAGTTATGTGATGAGAGGGGTACTAAGCGTCAGTTGACCGCCCCCTACACCCCCCCCCCCCAAGAATGGTTTGGTTGAGCGGATGAATAGAACCATCTAGGAGCATGTATGTAGTATGCTTAGCCATGCAAGCCTACCACGGAGCTTTTGGGCTGAGGAAGTTAGTACAACTGTGTATGTCATAAATAGATCACCTTCTAGTGGTTTGGATTTCCAGGTTGCAGAGGAGGTGTTGACTGGAAAACCTCCCTCGTATGCACATCTTCGTGTCTTTGGATGTGAGGCATTTTGCCATGTGCCCAAGGACAAGAGAAGTAAGCTAGATCCTAAGAGTGTCAAATAAATTTTCCGTGGTTATGGGGATGCAGGCGAGATGGGTTACCGTCTCTGGGATCTGTAGGCGCGGAAAGTCATCCGTAGTCATGATGTAGTCTTCCATGAAGGCAAGATGCATCACCAGCCTGAGAGAGTTGTTGACATCTGCTCCCACACAGCTAGTTGGATAGCCTACATCTGCAGCGGATGCTCATGGTCAGGGTATTGGACACGCAACTGGGTAGGCAACAGAGCCTACTGTGAGACGGTCTACTAGAGACAGACGTCCACCTGATAGATTTCAGCCCTCAATGCATTATGTCTTGGTTACAGGTGCAGGAGAGCCTTTCACTTATGATGAGGCTATGTGCAGGGGTGACAATCACTCCTGGGAGAGGGCTATGCAGTCTGAGATAGACTCCTTGCATAAGAATGAGACTTGGGATTTGGTTTCATTGCCTACGAGCAAGAAGGCTTTGCCATGCAAGTGGGTGTATAAGCTGAAAAGTACCCCTGGAGACCGCAAGCCAGCATATAAGGCTAGATTGGTAGCAAAGGGTTTTAAGAAGGAGCATGGTGTGGACTTTGATTAGGTCTTTTCTCGTGTGGTTAAGATGACATTGCGCTTAGTCTTGGCTTTGGTTACTCACCTTGACTTGGATTTATACCAGATGGATGTCAAGACGGCTTTCTTACATGGGGACTTGCATGATGAGATTTATATGGAGCAGCCTAAGGGCTTTGCGAAACTCAGCAGGGAGCACCTAGTGTGCAAATTGAAGAAAAGTCTTTATGACTTGACACAGGCAGGGCTACATCAGGAGTGCTATGGATCCGTGTCTTTACAGAAGAAAGCCTGTGATGGTTCTTTATTGATTTTGGTTCTCTATGTGGATGATATGCTAATAGTAGCAGGGAAAGCTCATGATGAGTTAGATGCTCTTAAGGCTCAGCTCAAGAAGAGCTTTGAGATGAAAGATCTAGGACAGGCCGCTCACATACTTGGTATGCACATTAGATGCGACAAGCATCAAGGACTCCTCTACTTGTCATAGAGGTAGTACATTCATAAAGTCCTTGAGCGCTTCCGCATGCAAGACGTAAAGCCTATTGGCCATCCGTTGTCTTCTTATGTGAAGGTATCACTGGTTGATTGTCTGCAAACAGATGAGTAAAGGGCCGAGATGGCCAAGATTCCCTATGCATCCGCAATGGGCAGTCTTATGTATGCCATGATAGCCACTCATCCAGATATTGCCTTTGCAGTTGGTGTTGTGGCACGCTATATGACTACACCTGGCAAGAAACATTGGGATGCCGTGAAGGGTATCCTGAGGTACCTGAAGGGCACTGCAGATATGTGTATATGCTATGGCAGCCAGGATACAGGAGTCGTGAGGTACACTGACTCTGATTATGCTGGACATGCAGATAGTAGGAAGTCCACTTCCGGCTATGTATTCACATATGCTGGAGGTGCTGATTCTTGGATGTCTAGGGTGCAGAAATGCACAGCCCTTTCTACTACAGAGGCCGAGCATATTGCAGCCACACTGAGGCTTGCAAGGAGGCCATTTGGTTGGGTCTTTTGGTTGCGACCTTGGTATTGATGCTCTCCCTACACTGCATTCGGATTCTATTTGTGCTATTCAGTTAGCCAAGAATCCAGTCTTCCATGCGAAGACGAAACACATTGATGTGAGGTTTCACTTTATACGTGGGGTCGTTGAGGACAAGTCAGTTGATCTTGTCAAGATCTCGACTGACCAGAATCCTACAGATCTACTCATGAAAAGCCTCTCTATAGAGCGCTTTGCCTTCCTTAGGAGGTTGATGGGCGTGGGATGAGATGACGTCTTTTCTCATCATGTTGTACATGTGTACATGTTGTACTGTATTTTGCTTTTTCTTTTCACTCCTCACTAGGGTAGATTCACCTTTAAGTGGGAGGTTGTTGGGGGTAAAGGCGCCTTCGCCTAGCTGCCCGTGTATTATTACACTAACAGTCACCGCCACTGCACACTGCAGGTGGCGGGCGCCCGTCACCGTCACTTTATTCTTTATTCTTTTAGTGACAGTTTGAATAAAGGAAGGCCCTGTCACACATTGTGACTGTTGGAGTTCCCATTTTTTGTCTCTCTCTTTCTTACTCTTGCTCTCCCGCCATAGCTCTCGAGTCGAAGCTTCGATCATTCTCTCCCTTTCATGGCAATGAGGACATAATCCTTGATAAAGAAGTTATACCATCCCGAGTCCTAAAAATCCCCTAATTTCTCAGACACTCTATGGTGATGGCCAGTCTTGAATATCCATCTTGATTGGATTAGAGACAATAAATCCTATGTACTCGATCTTCTTAAAGAATGCATATTTACTCTTTTTGCATGGAGATTTTTAATCCTTAACATTTCAAGGACGAGTCGGAGGTGGCCTAAATGTTCTTTTCTTCTTTGGAGTAAGCCAAGATGTCATCGAAGGACACAAGGACAAACTCATTCACACAAGGCCTCAAAATGTCCTAAACTAACTTGTTAAAATTAGTGGATTATTAATCATACCAAAGGACATTACCATGAACTCAAAATGGCCATATCTAGTATGAAATGTAGTTTTTGAAATATATTTGTCTTTTATTCAAATTTGGTAGTGTCCCAACTTTAAGTCTATTTTTGAAAATATGTGAACTCCTTGCAATCTATCAAGCAACTCATAAATTCATGGGGTGGAATACTTATTCTTGATGGTTTTCTCATTCAACCTATGATAGTCAATGCAAAGCCTTAGGGTCCCATCTTTCTTCTTTTGGGACAAGGGCGTCCTAAGGTGAGTTGCTAGGTTGGATGAATCCATGCTCTAATAGTTGCTTCAATTGTTCTTTTAATTCCATGGATTCAAGTATTAACATCTTGTAGGCTCTTTTGCAATAGGTTTGGCACCCAAAGTTAATTTAATTTCATGATCTACCTCTCAGCTAGGAGGTAACTTAATTACATCTTTCAAAAAAATATCAATATATTTAGGAAGCCATGAAGATCCTTCTAGGTCCGTGGGTGGTTCCAATTTATTCAGCTTGATGAGATATATAGGTAGTCCTTTTCTTAACTTGTTGATTATTAGTTTCCTAGTAGGTTAAAGTTCCAATTGTAATTTTTTCACACACCTAGGAGAGATAAATGAATGAGTGGCATCATAGTCAATGAGAATTTGAAAGGGTTTACTTTGATGGCCTATTATAACTTGAAGGATGGAATATTTTCATTCAACCTCATGATTGTTTATGGTTACATGGATGGTGTCTTTCTCTACTACTTCTTGTATGGTGGGGTATTCTTCTTCTTCCCTAGCCAGGAAGCAAGCGTGACAACCCACATGACCAATTTCTCATTGTCCCAAACTATGATTATTGAAGTTGCCCCCTTCTAATGGGTTAGGAGGAGGATTGATATTAGTGTGGTTTGCCTTGGTAGGTTAATATGATCTTGGTTGGTTGCATCAAAAACATCGAGTTTGAGAACCTTAGTTAGCTTAGCATTGGCACATCTTTGATTTTGATGGCCTAACATGGGCTCTCTTGGGTAGGGAAACCCTCTATTGATAAGTTGTAGGGTTATTCGGACTTTGCATTTGGGGAGTGAGTCTACCAAGGACTGAGCTCACAATAGGGTGTCCTCTCAAGGTTGGAGGGTTTCATGGTTTTCAACTTTCCATTTAGTGATGGGTTTGGCTCTTGGTAAAATCGAGCAGCTTGTTGTGTTGTTGTCATCTTTGAGGCATATTTTAAGAGGGTAATGTAATAGGAGTAGTGACCTTCCACCATCAATCCTTGCTACTTCAAGCTAAAGAACTCATCCATTTTTCGAATTTGGTAAGATAGGGACAAGTATCTTCCTTAGATTTGCAGCTTGATTTATTCCCAAGTTTGGGAAATCTTGATAAGGCCTTATTGTAGCACCGTTGCTTCCACCAAAGGCGAGCCTCTCTAGTAAGATGGAGCTATGTGATCGTAACCTAGTTGGCTATGCTCATCTTGGCAGCAAAAAAGTAATTCTCCATTCGCTCAATCCAAGTTTTATCATTGATTTCGATTCTATTTTCAATTCTAGGACCCTTGTCATTGAATTGAGGAGACTTTGCTTGCTGAAGGAGAAATTTATTTTCCTATTGGTTAATCAATTTGTTTGGAGGTGAGGATACCTAAAAACAATTTATAGAATCTACATGTGATTATCCACACTATGAAAAGCTCAAATTTTACTACATAAAACATTTACATTGCTCATAACTTGAGAAGAGATTTTTAACACATTGGATAATCAATCATGAAACTGGCAATGGAGATTTCTTTATACATTGGAGGCTTCTCATGGACTTTGAGAACATGATATTGACTAGGCTATTCTAGGAATCCCTTAGTGTCATATTTCACATGAGTCCATCCAAATGTGTTATTCTATCAGGAGGTAGGATGTTGAGTACTCAATCATAGATGTACTAGTCCTAATAGATATTTTGATCATTTACATTAAAATAGAGCTCACCCTAGGTTCTTCAAACAATAATATTTTGACAAGTTTTAGTTCTTCCATCCATAGAATCCACTTTAGATTTGTCTCAAAGAGCTAGCCTCGACATTGGTAAAGCAATATATGCCATATCAAGGCCAATGCTTGTCTACATAGTACCTTGAGGGACAATAGAGATAGTCCTATGAATGAAGGGTATATTGATGCATGATACAATAGACTAAGAATTTATGTCATGGTTTGTTTTGAATCTAAATTGCAATAAGGTAAGTTAACTTAAATTATAATTCTGGATAAGATTGTGAAGAGGGAAAAAAAACAACTATATTTATTGGGATATTATACACGTAGGCTTTACTCAAGAGCCATACATCTTATACAATATTAGTTATGAAACTTCTCTAGGGAAATGCATTCTCACGTAGAGTCCATTCACATAGATAAAGGCTTGGGGTCTTTCATTTCAAATAACCAAAAGCTTAAACCACCTTAAGCTCAAGAATCTCAACCCTCTTTATGTCTCTCTTAAGGTGTTTTATGTTCTCAGCATTAATTAAATAGATCTAACACCACAATTTCCAACCTTCCACTTGGACTTCTAACCAATTGGATCCAAAGTTAACTTTGAAGGTAACCAAGGAAACATTACGTCAGAAGTGGAAGTCACTTGATCGACATGCTGTGACTCATAAGGTGGTCAAAGAGATCCTAATAGAATTTGAGATTGAATCAACTAATAATAAAGAACTTAAATCTAAGTTAATCAAACAATTCTTAATCTAATAGGAATTTCTTTATAAATCATAATAAAATTCACTGCTCTAATACCGCATGAAACATACTCACCTTTAGAGGGAGAGTATTGTAGTAGTTGTTTAGGGATTTCCTAGCCACCACCATTTGTGCTCCCTCTAAGTGTGCAGATTTTGGTAAGTAAGTGTTTCTTAGGGTCAACCTCACAACTGAAGCGTTTAGTCCTTAACCCATGAGGATCAACTTGTGGATTCGTGACAACACATCTATGATCTCTAGCAGCATACTAGCATTAAGCTAATATGGCCATTATTGCATGAGTCAATAAGGACTCAAGGCAGGTGAGCACTGTACTTGGTTCATTGACATTGAGAAATGAGAGCGAGCTAGGCATCAACCTCATTGTCCATAAGGCATAGTCTCATACTAGTCCCCCTAAAACAATATTATGCCAATTCTAAAACCCAACCCTAGGATGGCCACAATTTATAGCCCGATTTCTAATCTTTGTGGGAAGCCATATGGCTAATCTAATCTACCCACCCATAGGATAGGTTTGTTGGGGAGTTTGTTCCCCTTTCCCTTAATTAAATGAGGTGTACTTTAGTTTTATCAATAAGCATGCTACTTGCACAATGAGTTAATTAAATAGAGCTTCATTAATTATCTCGACACATGGTTATTTAGCCCTTTTTTTATTGCACAAACGCAAAAATATTACTTTGTGAACAATGTATTTGTATTATTGGAATATTTACATCATTCCCCTCTTAAGAGTAAAGATCAACCCAAAACCAAGGTTGCCATCCTACCCTATTCATATGGGGCCTTTCGATGCTCAGCCATGTTGGGCTCGTGCAGGTTTTCTTCCCTATCCAAGAACCTTCCTATATGGAAGATGTCACATATCTAAGTAGTGGCCGCCAATCACCTTAGATAGTTTTATTTAGCTTTGGGTCAGACCCTGAGGAAGGCGCAATACCCTAATCCCATGTGGCTATTGAAGGCACAACTACTATTAGTATCACTCGAAGAAATTTATGTCCATCAAAATCAATCATACAAGTTAGTGAGACAAAGACTATACTTTCAAGACAATCTACCTTAAGCTATGAAACTTTCTAATTGATAAAAATTTAATTCCAATAAATTATAATCAACTTATGGCTTGAGTTTGTTGACCTATAGATGTAAGTACACATATAAATATAATGAAAAAAGAGACTTGACTAATTTTAATACTAGCCTTGTAATTAATTTGGCAAACAAAAGTGGCTACAAGCCAGTTTAGTCACTCTAGTTCTATTTTACTATTTGCATATGATACTCAAATTGAATGGGACTTTACTAATATTGTAAGATAGTAAAATAAAATATTTAGAGTAAGTTTTAAGTAGAAATTTATTTTCTATGAAATTTATTTTTTCAAAAGTTCATGAAATTTAGTTAAAGCAACACTTAGCAACGCTATTTGAAGCTCTTTTAAAGAAGTTAACAATTTTTATATAACTACAAATTTTTAAATAAAAATGCATTTTATACATATAAAAGTATTTTTCATGAAATTTTTAGCTGGATTTAAAGAAATTGAGATGGTTTTCAGCTCAAAGATGAACATATAAATAAACACTTCCTAGCAGATTTTGGCTCTTTCTAAAAAAATTTAATTGGGATCTTTTGTTGATTACATTTCCCTTGAACTGTTTCTTCTTAACCTTTCTGAATTGCTACTCAAGTCACTTTCTTGCTACAAGACTAGTGTTAATTATTGGAAAGTAAGAAAGAAAAATCCAAATGACTAATATTTCAAATTTAACTAAGTCATCAACTAATTGTGGATAACTTGAGTTACACGTGCAATATTTGTAAGAAAGGTAATTTCAAAATAATTTATTCTTGTGGATTTTTATAACTCCAAGAGTAACTTTTGGAGGATTATTTTTATAAAATTTTAGAATTAAAAAATAATATTACCTAATTTTTCAAGAGTTTTATAAGATTTTTTGCCAATAACTTAAGAGAAACTTGAAATCAATCTCTACTCTAATTTTCTTGTAACTTATTCTACATATTAAAGTGTTTTCTTAAGTTTATATAACTAATTGTGTAAGGTATATGTAATCGTTTGTTTAATTTATTTAAGAATTATCAACATAAAACTAATAAACTTGAATTGGGTTATCACTGTATTCTTGAAATAAGGGGCAGAGGAAGGGGCCGCAACTTCCATGCATTGACATGGGGCCATTTAGATTGAAAGTGAATGTTGGGTTGACTTTCATGTAATCTCCCCTTCGTACGAAAGTCGCTATCCTCCATGTTGGGATTCTCTCTCTCTCTCTCTCTCTCTCTCTCTCTCTCTCTCTCTCTCTCTCTCTCTCTCTCTCTCTCTCTCTCTCTCTCTCTCTCTCTCTCTCTCTCTCTCTCTCTCTCTCTCTCTCTCTCTCTCTCTCTCTCTCTCTCTCTCTCTCAAAGCCTTCTCGTTACATAAGTTGATCGATATAATGTGAAGGGCAGCCTTGCTTATGTTTTTTTTGTGGGTATATTTCTACACACACACACATGTGTGTGCGTGTGTGCCTTTATCCAAATTTGGTTGCAGCATGCAAGAAGGGTGGGATTTTGCACAATCATGCGTGTTTATTAAGGAAATTTTTGATATTTACATGAATTTTCGTCAATGCAAAATCATTTTAGAAAGCTATAATGCATCATTCTTATACTAGCTTTTCCATAGTATAAGGAAACTAGGGTATCAATCTTAATGTTCTTTTATTCATAATTCTAAAGCAACAAGAATCCTTCTAGATAATCCATAAGTCATTCCTTCATTCATATGTATAAAAATAATAAATCAAACCCTATTCTTGTTTACAAACTAGGCTCAATCATAGGAGGGAAATGCTTGTTGTAGAAATTTCCCTTGTAGGCAACCTATCATTTGTCCATCTACTCTTAAAATCAAGTGTGTACTCACAAGAGTATCCCAATTTTACTAGCTAACCTCTATTTTGATTCATCTTATTCGTGCTTTTTGCTTTATCAAATTAAAGTAAAGAATATACAAGCTGGATGCTATGAAAGGAACCTAAACTTGGGTCAGTGTAGGTGGAACTTCATTTGCTCGTGCAATCTCTTGTTCAATTCTAGTGCTTCTTCTCTCGAGAGCCATCATAAACACACAAACTCTTCTACATGCACTCCTCACTTGGCTTGTTACTTGATCCTTGTAGTACTCCTTAACCCATAGTATACTCGAAGTGGACTTTAACAAGGCCAAGAAGGGTATTTGGTGAGGCAAAGAAAACTTGATAGATGACTATGGGTAGGGTAGAAATTGCAATGATAGTTTCTTGGATTAGATTCAATGTAAGACAGACCAATAGGGATTTGAGTTTGGATTATGGGTATGGTTATTTATTAGATGCTTTAAGATTGAGTTTCCTTAGAATAGGTGGAGATGAGGATTGACAAGGGGGTTGAAGAACGGAATTTGTGAGCCAAGATCAAGGGTAAGTGAACTTGATGGGATGCTTCTATGTGTAGGGGATTTATGGACTTGATAATAGTATGATGGAGAATCAATACATAGGGGAAGAAGATGATGATTCTATAAGTGGAATGGATTTGAGGAAAGGATACATCCATCGGGGAGATCGATATAGACCTCTAATCGGATCGAACTATGATGGTCTCTCAATCCCTAATCCTCTTCTCTTATTCCCGTCGATGTGTGTGTGTGTGTGGGGGGGGGGGTGTGCGTGCGTGCGTGCGTGTGCGCGCACGTGTGTGTGTGTGTTCATGCGTGCGTGTGTGTGTTCCAATAGAAAAATGTGAATGAAGGATCGACCTCCAAGATTACCTCAAAGGCTACTTATATAGCCTTTTATGATGGCATTGAAAGTGATGATCAATGTATTGGGAAGTGGGGAGGGGATACAATAAGCATGAGATGGGGTGTTGTTTTTGGCCAGTTTACATGGGTGTGTGGAGTTCCAACTCCTCCTCTACTTCATGCTTTGACTAGTTGGCCTAATGGAGATGATCTCTCTCTTTCACCTTTGTGGATGGTGGCCTATCGAGAGGATGTGGTGAAGTTCTCCTTCTTATGTGTTCATCTCCACTCCTCCCTTGTGAAGATAATTGATTCGATCATCATCTTCCTCTCAACATATGCATGATGGTGGCCAGTTCTAGATGATGGGTAGAAGAAAGAGACAAATAGTTTGAAATGATTAATTAAAACAAGAAGGCATTGTCAATGTGATTCATTGTTCTAAGGTTTTATTTACCTTAGCCTTGCCATTCTCCTAACCCTTGTTTACACATCTTCTTTCCTTCTACCTAGATTAAGCTGCCTTGAATGTCTTATAAGTGCGTGTTTTCATTTATAATGATAGGGATGTTACAAGAGTCGTATGACGAGGTGGTTGTGGCATGGCATGTGTATAACTTCTCTCTCTCTCTCTCTCTCTCTCTCTCTCTCTCTCTCTCTCTCTCTCTCTCTCTCTCTCTCTCTCTCTCTCTCTCTCTCTCTCTCTCTCTCTCTCTCTCTCTCTCTCTCTCTCTCTCTCTCTCTCTCTCAAAACCCTCACGCTCTTCTCTTGCGCTTCATATTTGATATTATGAGAGAGGGAATGAGGATGGCATTTTAACAAAGTATGTGGTGGTGTGTAATGGTTCATAGCTTTGTGTGTGAAAGAGGAGAGATTCAACCTATTTTGTTGTGTGTCTTTGAGGTCTATGGGAATACTCATAGCCTCCCTTTCTTATGTTTTTCAACTTATAAAAATAACATAGATATTCATATGAAACCCCCAAAGAAGAATTGGATAATTACTAAAGGAATTTAATCTTGGAAACACAAAAACTTGAATAGAAGGTAGATAAGGTAGAGACCTTAGAATAAAGGAAATATATGTGGGATCTAATTGAACTATGTTGATCATGTGATTTTTTTAAATGTGCTACCAAAAAAATATTTTTGTTTACATAAGAAGCTATTGATGAAGAATTATCAACCATCGGGAAAAAGTTTTCTCCTTGCCTCAACTATAGGTGGTCAAGAACGACTTAAGGGGGTAGATGTGTTTTCAAGCACAAGTATGGAACATCAAGTGGTCTCTCTAGAATAAGAATTAGTTTCTAGACTAAGATAAATCACTAATCTCTGAGCTAATAAATTTGAAATCTAGCCATGAGAAGGACAAGCTCATTAGAGGCTAACACTTGAGAGATGAGCATACCCTAACAATATTGGCTTCCAATATCTCCTTAAGGGGAAGCCCCTCCTCCATTCCATGATAGGACGGCCTTCCTATTGGCCTCATCCATCTCATCCAATCTTTGAAATTAGATGATCTTAGTAGGTGTCAACGTGCATCTTTCATAGTAAACTACAATGTAATAATTGTATGTTCTTTATAGAATTCCTAATGTGTAGTAGATCTTTTTGTATTTTCAAGTTTTATTAAAGCTATATATAAAATATATATTTTGTTAAATAATGTAATACAAAATATATTGGTAAATATTTAAAATTATAATTTGTTTCCATCTTATCAATATATATTTGAGTGTATAATTTTTTCTCTTTAACATATTTATAAAAAAATGATATTTTATCATCATAAGTATTTGCAAATGGATTATTTTGATCTAAATCATATAAATTTGATTTTACAACAAACTTTTCACAAACTTAATGATGTTATATGATTTTCTAGTGCACATGATATACATACAAATATGTAATTGAACATTGTATTAAAGTAGTAAAATTAAATGTAAATAATTTAACAGGTAAAATAGAAAGTATATGCTTTTTTTTCCAAAACCAAGCCACAAAGTATATTTGATTTGTATATATCTATATTAATTTTATTTTGTAATTTGAGTCATATTTATTTGAAAATCTAAGCTTTATTGATGTATAAGAGCTTGAATGGTATAGTATTTCAACTTCTTGTACCTGTATACTATTTGTTTTTCAAATATGCCATCAATTCTCCATCTATCATTTCAATTGTGCCAAACATATAAAACTTATATAGTGTTTATCTTGCTTCGAGCAATTCGCTTTCACTAGCTCCATAACTTCAAAGCCAAACAATTTATCTACAAGGCTCCATTGATCGTTGCTATTTTCTTTTTTTATTATTCCTTTTGGCTTCATCCACAAGCTCAATTATATTTTTTATTGCATTGTAAACATTTTGCAAAATATTGCACTTTTAAGTGTTGATTGCTTTCACAATTGGAACAAACTTTCTCATAAATTGTACCATCAACTTTGATGAACTTAATAATTCCAATCAAGTATAAAATATAAATGAATTTAATTTGATACTCAATTTAAAAATAAATTCAAAACATTTAAGTGAACTAGCCTTGTTATGAGCGATGTTGCTTTCATATTTGTTTCAACTTTTTTTAAAATGAGCCAACATCTATGGACTGACTATAAGTGTCACATTGAGTGTTATACTATTTCGAGACAAGTACTTGTATGCTCTCACATTTCATAGCATGCAATAGGCTTCATGTAACATTGAGTGTTATACTATTTCAAGACAAGTACTTATATGTTCTCACATTTCATAGTATGCAAAAGGCTTCATGTAACTTTGTGAAAGATCTCTATAGTTTTTAAAAATAATATTCCATTAGCTTCCTAAAATATGCCTACATATAATAAATATTTAAATATGATATATTTATTTATTTATTTATTTATTTATTTAAATATTTGAATATATCACCTTGTCCATTTACCATTATGGTATATTTAGTTTCACTTCCATTAGCAACATTGGTCAAGCTATAAGTACTTATTCTATATTTTAAAACAAATAAAGATAAGATGATGATATTAAGTATTATTGTTGGGCATTTTTTGTTTCCATTATCAAGAGGTTATTGTGTGGTAGTGTTTCTATAGTTTCTAATATTTCTCAAAGGATAGAACAATGGAAAATTATTGAATTTAAAAACTTGTGTATTTTCGTAAAAGGTTTAAAAGACAAGTCATTCACTCGTTCCACCATCTCTTTGATTTTTAAAGGACAAACCCCAAAGTCATATATTTATTTACAATCATCCAATTTTATTAGGTCTACAAAATCCTTGAAGCAAGGGTCCATGATTGAAAATGTAATCGAGTTCTCTCCTAATATGTTTATAAGATCAAACTTAACTTGTGTTGGATATTCCACTAGAATTGGAATTCCATATGTTCCGTATTTTGCCAAAAGTCTTCCTAAAAAATGAACCATTTTCAATTTTAGGTTTGTTATCACATATAATTAAAATATTATCATTTGAAGTTCCAGCACTCATAATGTTATTATCATCAATTATAGAATATTGCCCAACATTACTAAGTTCTTTGTTTCATTGTATATCCATATGAGATATTGGGGATATATATAGGGAGTATAATGACCATTAATGTACTAAGTATAAATGACAAGACCCATCTAACCACTCGGTCCATCATCAGTTTCAGCACGTGTTCAACTTGCCATCGCAATAGTCCTCCTCAAGCTCAACTAGATCTCAACAACTCCAGGTAAGCTTCAAAATCCTTACAACTTCTATGTACCCAATGCCTTTGTGAAAATGTTGGCTACTTGATCGTGTGCATTGACATACACCAAGTGGATCTCACACCTACAAGTACCTTCTCTCTCATAAAATGGTAATACACCTCAATGTATCTGGTTCTTGTATGGAACACATGGTCTCTAGTTAACTGTATCCTACTCATGTTGTCACAATGAATATTATTACACCATCTCTTAGCACATCCAAATCATCTAATAACTTTTATAGCCATATCACCTCATATGTCGCTATAAGAGTGCCTCTATACCCAACCTATGTACTCGATGAAGCAACTATAGGTTGATTTTTTCTACTCCAAGTAACCATTGCACTACCAACAAGGAACAACATGAATCCACTCATAGATTTTCTATGAAACATGCTACTAGCCCAATCTACATTTGTGTATCCAAATACATGTACATTCTTACTTGCCCCATGAAAAAGTCCACAATGCAAGGTGACTTCACATATCTCAATATATAAATGTTTGCATCCAAATTATGCTTCCTAGGTACCTTCATAAACTGACTCACAAGTCCAACATCATAGCTCAAGTCTAGCCTTGTATAGTCATATAAATCGAGCTTCCAACTATCTTCTTGAATATAGTAGAGTCTTCTATCTCATCCCGAATATCAGTAATTAACTTTACATATTACTCTAATGGTACTTAAAGAGGCTTACATGCCATCACACCATACTTGAATTACATATCCAAGCCATGCTACCTTTGGGACAACCATGTAACATTAGTACATCTGATCACCTCAATATGAAGAAAATATCTTAGCTCACCCAAATCCTTCATCTCAAACTTTTGCTTCAAAAATCCCTTATTATTAACAATCTCATTGTCACTATCACTTGTAATAATCTAAGTCATCCACATAGATGACTATGATGAGTAATCTTGCATCACCTTTCCTTACATAAAGTGAGTGATTTGCATTAAAAACATAAAAGCCAATGTTCACATGATACTCTTTGACATTGTCAAATCATGCTCTAAATGCTTACTTCAGTCCCATAGACACCTTTTTTGACCTACACACATACATGGGATGTTTTAAATCCTCATAACCTACTAGCTACTCCATGTACACCTCTTCTTATAAATCACCATGCAAGAAGGCATTCTTTATATTCATCTATTACAAGCTCTAACCTTCGGTTGTTGCAAAGCAAACACACATATGACAATTGCCATCCTAGCAGTAGTTGGACTAAATATCTCTTCATAAATTATACTATATGTTTATGCCTAGCCTATGTAATCAACCTAACCTTATACCTGCTAATAGAACCATCTATATTATGCTTTATTTTATAGATTCACATACAACCAATGGCTTTTTTATCCTTGGGCAATGGCACTAGATCCCAAGTCTTTTTAGCTTCTAATGCAGCCACCTCCTTATCTATTGTTGCATCTCGATGAGCATTACCAATAGCCTCCTCAAAACAAGTGGGCTTAACATCCTCAATACCTTTACAAGCATAATGGTGAGCTGCATAACCCTAAAAACTAAATATTCTAATAAGGCATCTCACCTTGCTAGATCTGTGTATCATAAAACCACTCAATGTAGCATTTACATTACCATATGCTCTCTGTGTACTTGGTGTCTTGACTTAAGGAATACTAAGCTCATCATCCAAACTCTTTGACCCACAAGAGTCTCCATCATGAATTGAGTGGCTAGTAGATATATAATTACCATTCAACACTTTCTTATTTCCTTTGTCATTATTTGTAACATTAGTAGATGTAGTTGAAGACGTGGTGTTGCTCCTTAGTCTCCTAGACCAAGAACTAACTATAGATGTACTACCACATGATGTATTTGGTCCATTAAGGGTCTATGATTTTTGCCTTTCTGTCTGCATATGACTATCATGATTATCAATAACAGCTAATGCATCTCCACTAGATGCATACCATTTGCTCATCTCATAAATAATAATATCCTTACTCACTCTAAACCCACTAGATTTTGTACATATAACATAAAAAGTAACAAAAGATTCTAGGTCTTCTCATTATTCAGACCACCCAAAGTAAATGAAACTAAATCATCATCATTAAGCATTGCATAAATATCTACTAAGGCGTTTCTAATGCTCCTCGCCTTAAAAACATACTTATTTATAAATATATTTCATTTCTTCAAAGTGTTTAACCCTTGCTTGAGCTGAATCTTTCGTACATTTGTAGTTATTGAAAACATATTTTCGAAGATTATTCAAGTTACATGTGAATTCTTTGGAATTTTTTATATGTCCCAACATGGTGTTATCAATTATTACAAATAACTAATGTACTATCTTATTTTCTTTTGCATTCCATTCTTTCTACACCTTTTATTCTTATGTAGTTGCCATAAAACTACTTTGCTCTCACTCATTTTCTTCACTTGAAATAAACTCATAGAGACCTTTTCCAATAAGAACGTTCATCACATGAAACTTTCTTATTGGAAAGTTAATCCAATAAGAAAGTTTATAGTTGAAAACTTATATGATTGATAGTTATTTTTGTTTAGCTTATTAATAATAGGATTTCCAATGTTCTCAACCATTATGACAAAATTAAGTACCAAACAACAAGCAAGTCTTTTATAATATTTCACATAATATGCATATCAATAAATAAGGCAGCCCTTTTCAGTTACTACTCAATAATGCATATAACCTAGTTTATTTACAAATAAAACTTGTGTTTTCATCCTGAGAAATACCTTAAAACTTACAAATTTGAAATCTATAACATGTGTACATAAGAATGGTCGACATAGTCAAAATTTCAATATACCTTGAACCTGCTATTCATAGCCTTGTGGAGCTAAAACAAGACTCGAAACAGTCTTAAAGGACCAAAGACATGATGAAAAAGGCCTAAGGGACATGCTTGTAAAATATACACCATTTTTCTTGCATATCAAATCTCGTAGTAATCTAAGATTTTTGCTTTGTCCTACTTTTAGTGCCTCCATATACATTATGAGAGAGAGAGAGAGAGCGAGAGAGAGAGAGAGAGAGAGAGAGAGAGAGAGAGAGAGAGAGTATTATCGATTGCTTGCTTGCTTGACTCTTTGTTCCTTGTCCTTTACTATAGCCTTCGAAAAATAAGAGAGACGGAGACCAAAATATTATCTTGATTTATTTTCCTTCTTTCTCACATAATACCATGTACACAAAATATAAATAAACTACAATATAAAGAATAGTGGCCTATTAAGTCAAACAGTGCATATTTGACTATATGAATTGAATGGTAGTACACTATACTAGTTGTAGGTAGTGTAACTAATCAAATATAATAAGTGATAAGTCAGTGACCATGCGAGGATCATAGTGACCGACATACTAAGGCTAGATGTGCAAAACCATCTAATCAAGAAATCCATCATTAATGTCCATACGTATTGAGCTTGCCATCTCTTAATGAGAGAGAGAGAGAGAGAGAGAGAGAGAGAGAGAGAGAGAGAGAGAGAGAGAGAGAGAGAGAGAGAGAGAAGAGGGTGAAGACTTAGAGAGAGATGATAAGATATAGAAAGAGTGAGAGTGAGAGGAGAGAGTAAGGGACATAAATAAAGAATGTAAGCAAGTAAGATGGAAAGAGAGTATGGGTGAGAGAGAGAGAAAGTGAGGGGATAAAAGAGAAGAAATAGAGAGTATGTTTTAAACATTGTCATACTAAACTTCTTATGAAGTGCTTCTTTTATATATTTTGAACATTGTTACGCTTTTTAGAAGTTGATTATTATTCTATGATTTGGTATTTATATAAAGTGCATTGCTATTATGTATCTTATGAATATCACTACAAGGATATGAGGGTATAGTGATGACGATTTGCGACGAGAAATAACGGTGTCGCTATTTGCATCGCTATTTGCGGCGCAAATAGCGACGGTACTTAGACGAAAAAAATGAGGGCCGAAACCCGAGCATGTTATTTTGCACTCATTCACAAAAGAGAGAGCAAAAGGGAGAGCAAGAGGGAGAGCGAACATCTTGCATTTGAGAGGGAGAGAAAGAGAGAAAGAGGGAGAACGAAGGCTTCTCACTGTCACCGCCGGTCGCGAAGAATAGGAGGTGTACGGAGGGCAAAGAGGAGCTGTCGTCGCAAAGAGGAGCCGCCAAACCCTTCTTCGAGCCTTTACGATGAGTGCATTCTCCATTCTTGTTTTGGTTTTATGTTTTCTCTCTCTCTCTCTTACTTGTTTTTGGTATAATTCGTGTGTATTGAGAGAGGGAGAGGAAATTAGAGAGAAAGAGAGGGAGAGGGAGGGAGAGGGAGAGGGAGAGGGAGAGGGAAACATTAAACATAATAGGGAAAGAGAGGGAGAGAGAAAGAGAGGGGGAGGGAGAGGAAAGAAAGGGAAACATTCAACATAATAGGGAAAGAGAGAGGGAGAGGAAGAGATTAAACATAATAGGGAAAGAGAGAAAGGAAGGGAGAGGAAATGAGAGAGGGAGAAGAAGAAAAAAACATTAAACATAATAGGGAAAGAGAGAAAGAGAGGGAGAGGGAGAGAGAGGGAGAGGAAATGAGAGAGGGAGAGGAGAGAGAAAAAGCATTAAACATAATAGGGAAAGAGAGAAAGATAGGGTGAGGGTGAGGGAGGGAGAGTAGAGAGAAAAAGAAATGAGAGAGGGAGAGGAGAGAGAAAAAAGAGAGAAAAAACATTAACATAATAGGGAAAGAGAGAAATAGAGGAAGAGGGAGAGCATGAGGGTGAGGGAGGGAGAGGAAGAGAGAAAAGGAAATGAGAGAGGAGAGAGAAAAAGAAATGAGAGAGGAAGAGGAGAGAGAAAAAGAGAGAAAAAACATTAAACCCAATAGGGAAAGAGAGAAAGAGAGGGAGAGGGTGAGGAAGGGAGAGGAAATGAGAGGGAGAGAAAGAGAGAAAAGGAGAGAGAAAAAAATGAGAGAGAGAGAGAGGAGAGAGAAAAAACATTAAACCTAATAGGGAAAGAGAGAAAGAGAGGGTGAGGGAGAGGAAATGAGACAGGGAGAGAAGAGAAAAAAAAATGAAAGAGGGAGAGGAGAGAGAAAAAACATTAAACCTAATAGGGCAAGAGAGAAAGAGAGGGAAAGGGTGAGAGAGGGAGAGGAAATGAGAGAGGGTAGAGGAAGAGAGAAAAGGAAATTGTTGTTGTTTGTTGTAGTAGTAGTAGTTTTTTTTCTTTTCTTGTTTATTGTTGTAGTAGTAGTAGTTTTTTTTCTTTTCTTGTTTATTGTTGTAGTAGTAGTACTAGTTGTAGTTGTTGTTTTTTTTGTAGTAGTAGTAGTAGTTTTTTCTTCTTTTCTTGTTTTTTGTAGTAGTAGTAGTAGTTGTTGTTTTTTTTTTTCTTATTTTCTTGTTTATTATAGTAGTAGTGGTAGTGGTCGTGGTCATCGTGGTCGTGATCGTGGTCATAATAGTTGTAGTGTAGTCGTGGTTGTGGTCGTGGTCGTTGTTTTTTCTTATTTTCTTGTTTATTATATTGGTAGTGGTAGTGGTAGTGGTAGTCGTGGTCGTGGTTGTGGTCGTAGTCGTCATCGTCGTCGTGGTTGTGGTAGTGGTCATGGTCGTGATCGTTAAAGAAAATGAGAGAGAGGGAGGAAGAGAAAAAAGAAGAAGGAACGAGAGAGAGGAAATAAACATATAACATAATAAAGAAAGAGAAAAAGAGAGAGAGATGGAAGGAGAGGAGATAATGAAAGGATAAAAAACAAAGAGATAGTGGTGGCGAGGTCCGGTGAGGTCTGGTGCAACACCACGAGACATGAAACACTCCGGCATATATACGTTAATTTGTGAGTGGGTGGGTAGAGACTTTACATACGTTAATTTTTGCTAAGTTACAATAGAAGAAATCCTTTCTCAAACAATTTAAAAATGAAAAAAAGAATGATAACAAAAACAAATTCTTTGTTGTAATGTAGACAAAATGGAAAACGATGAAGGTCTTATTGTTCAAGATCGCGAGGCGTATCTTAATCAGCGTGTCCCATGTCCTTGCTCTCAATGCAAGTTGGCAATTAGACGAAAACGTCGATTGTCTATAGAACACGTATGACGCTTCGGCGAGTTTCAATCTGAGATCATTGATTAGGTGATCTTGGATTTTTAGCAAATGGTAAGAAAAGTTAATATCAATCATGCATTGTACTTGCAAGCTAATTGAATACCATATACAAAAAGATTGGGTGTGGCTGGCAAATTTTCTATCTAGGGAGATGACGTCTCGTCCCAAGGAGGAGTGCACCCTTTGCGGCCAATTAGAAGAGCTCGTGAGCGTGCGATGGATGGAGTGCCTGAGCCAATCCACCACTTGGAAGGTACTACCCAATCTATATCGTCAATACCAGAGGAGACATGCAACCTTCCAGACCTACCTACAATCTTGGAGCTTGAGATGGAGGCAATGATCGATGCATTGATTTCCATGGATGTCGAGACTTCTGATTCGCTTAGAGAGGAAGCATCCATACCATTATATGATGGGTGCCGAGTATCTTACCTGAATACACTGCTTGCACTCCTAAGTGCGCAAGCAAAATACGGGTGGAGCGATGCGAGTGTGACGGAGTTCACGTACCTTGTACCTACGCTGAGTTGATTTCTTTTTGGCACTATTATTAAAAACATTTGTGCTTTTTCAAGGTGTTTTATGATTTTTTTCAAGTTACTGAAATATCATATATTACCACTTGCAAATACCATGCCTGAGTCTCGTGATGATGCACGACATGTTTTACGAAAGCTTAGTATGGACTACAACATCATCCATGCATGTATCAACGATTGCATACTATTTCGAGGAGAATATGAGACTATGGAAAGATGTCCAAAGTGTGGTGCTCACAGGTATCGACAGGACTTGTAAGGGCAAACCATCCCTCAAAAAGTTCTTAGACACTTTTTGCTTATCCCCCGCATAAACCACATGTTTCGTACGTCCAGCATGGCGAGCTTGACAATGTGGCATGCGCAGAATAGGTCCACAAATGGAGTTAACGAATATCAGCACTCAACTTCTTACAATGTGTGACCTATAGTCCTTGTCAACTACAATATCCCTCCATGGCTTTCTACGAAGAAATGACATCTCATCCTTAGCTTACTCATCCCCGGGCCGCTCCAAAGTAAAAAATATGGACGTGTATCTTCGTCCATTAGTCGATGAGCTTAAGATTTTGTGGGAGGAGGGGGTCATCGTGCAAGATATGAGCAAGCGCGATGGTCGATGGTCTGCTAATATTCGAGCCATTCTCATGTGGACGATGCATAACTTTTCGGGATTCGGAGAGTGCTCAGGTAAATAGGCTTCCGTTCTCGTTGTTAATATCTATCATAGCTCGTTCAAGTTTGTATTCACTGGATAGAGGTGTTGGAACATGTCTGGTTACCTCAGGTTATCATGCATGTCCATTGTGCGGGCCACAATTAGACTCCCGAAGGTCACGAACCATGAAGAAAATGGTATATTAAGGACACGTCGCTTCTTACCAGAGGGTCATGAACTCAAGGAAGGTTTTCTTGGACGACCCCTAACACGTATGAATGCCGCAAGCTGGTACAAGTTGAAAATGGTCAACGCGGAGTCACATCCAAATGGAATGTGACGGTTCTCAGTTTTCTACGAGTTGCTATATTGGACCCACTTACAGATCAACCTGTTGGATCCCATGCATATTTTCAAGAATGTGGGCAGCTTGCTATGGGACCACATCACAAGAAAGAGAGACACTATAGGGGCACGAATGGATTTGAAGGAGGTAGGCAAGATGGAGGCACTTTGGCTTACGGTCGAGTGCTGATGGTTACGTGTAGCTACCTCACGCTCCTTGGGTTTTTTCCACTAAAGAAGAGCGCATTGTGAAGCAAATAGTCAAGTCTATCCGCACTCCGACGGGTATGATGCGTTCTCTCAGGTCTGCATTTTCTAAAGACGACCAATTATTAGGGCTAAAATCCCATGACTGGCATAAGATATGTCAGGTTTGTACTACGAATGGATTGTAATTGGAGTGCGCATTTTGCTATTTAGAGTGTAGCCAGTGTTCATAATGCTTTCTTATTTGTGACAGTTTGTACTACCAATTGCGATCGCAGGATGCCTTACTCCAGAAATACACAGAGCCATTTACAGGTTGTCGACTTTAGTGCAATGGATCTCACAGAAGGAGATTAAGACGCCCTCTATTAAATCCGCGAGGCGGGGAGAAGTGGAAACGATTTGTCTCTTTGAGAAATACTTACCTACCAGCATGCTCACGATAGAAATCCACTTTCTTGTGCATCTTGTAGATGAAGTGGAGATTGCTGGACCTGTCCATATGTGATGGATGTTCTTCTTGGAGCACTTCATGAAAACCCTGAAAGGCTTTGTGAGACAACGAGCTCGGTCAGAAGGTAGCATGGCTGAAGGTTGGTTGGTGTTTGAGGCGCTAGTGCATATTTCACAATTGCTACCAACGGTGGATCCAGACAACAAAATGCTATGGTCGCTGAAGGACGATGATAGACTGACTGGAGATGTGGTGGTTGGAAATGGGGTAGAAAAAAGAATGGATGCTGCAATGGAGGAGAATGTGAATTGCTTTTGTATGTTGCACCATGCCTTTATGGAGACGTGACTCGCTAGGTACCAGTAAGTTAGGCAAGATCGAGAGGAAGCACGATCTGAATTTCGACGTAGTACATGCCATTGACCGATTCGATATCTCGATGGCATGGAGGAGATGTTGCGGTTCATGTCAATGCAATGGTTGCATGGAGCTTTGACCACAGCGTCTCACGAAGGGACAGAGGTCTCAATCGAGGAGTGGGAATACTCAAGGGGATGTAGTCCAAAGGTGATGTTGTGTTTAGGATTTGTCGTATCTATATTTTATATGCGATAACTAATTTGAGAGTTTCAATATACAATATAAAATATATAGTGCAGCGTGGTTGCGCGGACGGTATTTTCACATGGAGCGTATTGACAAAATGCGCTCCACAACGGACTGTGGTATCATGGCAAGGTTCAAGCAAGAGAGCCGACGACGAGCAACAGATCCAAACATGGTTATAGATGAGATGGAGTATTTTGGAAACTTGCAAAGTATTGTTACGGTGGATTACCATAGCTTCTCCATGATACTATTCGATGTGCAGTGGTTCAAAGTGGTACTTGAAAGAGCTGGAGCAACAGTTCGACGAGGTCCATTTGGATTTCTCGAAATAGATTCCGAAAAAAAATGGACGGATTTGCGTGACACCTTTGTGTTGCCGGCTCATTGTGAACAGGTGCATGAACTCATTTGTTTGTTAATTATATCACGACATGATACATGTCATAATAGTTTAATCTCTCTTGTACGTGTTTGTGAATAGGTAATCTTCTATCCAAACCCCCGAAAACCTCGATGGTAGTATGTTATACCTTTAGCTCCTTGAAGTGCGAGAGTATATGATCAAAGCGATGTTCCGAGCATAAATGAGGACAATATACAAATAGAGGGGTTGATATTGCAAGGGGCGGAGGCCACCGAAAGCTTGGAGCATGTAGAGAAGCCAGCATCGGATAACAATGATGGAAATACAGGAGTCGAAGAATTCTTTGAGAACGAGGTGGACTCATCCTTTTGTGGTGACATGTCTATTGACCTTCTAGTGTATGTGGAGTTGTGTCTGGAGATTGACATGGGACCATAGGATACTTCATACTTAGAGCATCCACTTACTCAATTCATTGACTAATCACTTATAAGGGTACATAAGATATGCATTTTAAGTGAGATCATTTCTTTAGGATTTATATTACCATGCTTTGTATGATTTAAATTGATTATGCTAACATCATTTTTCGTCTGTGCAGGTGACCTTTTTGGATACTTAGATCATCAGGATGAGTCGAGGGATGAGCGATGAGGAGTTGAAGGATATCTTCACGCGCATGTCTCCAGATCAGATGGCGAGATTTAGAGATATGGCGGACCAGGAGCTATCTCGGACATCGTCAAGCCGCTCTATTAGATCTACTTCGGCGGAATCAGATACTTTAGCTTCGAGCAGACGAGGTCGACACTCCAGACTTAGGCCAGAGGAAGGGAGTGCTTCAAGGTTAGGGGGATGTTGTAGAGATATGGAGGTAGTGAGCCCACGATCGGCACGGGATACATGTGCTGCTCCTCGCTCTCGTAGCAGTTCCAAGGAGCGTGGCTCAGGTGGTTGCTATGGAGGCAAGGACGCGGTGTCTCCATCTCGTCGTTCTATTGGAGTTGCGTCACCTCCAGGATTTGTCACACCTATGGGGATGTCTACTCCAATTACTGTCGTCTGCAGGTGGCACCCCTATGGGTGCTACACCGATAAATACTACCCCGGTCGGTACACTAGATGTACATGGGTCTCTTGGATATGCCCAGGAGCGTAGTCGTCGCAGGACCCATCTTAGGCATACCCCAGAGGGATATGCCTATCTTGTCGATGATAGGTCAGGAGCCATCATCATGAATGATAAGGGGAGGAGGGTGATGGCTCGCATGAGAGAGTTGTGCCAATAAGTTTTTCGGCACAACGTCTTAGATCATTGGAAAAACATACTGGAGGGGAGCAAGGACTACATAGTAGCATCCTTGCATGAGGAGTTTTCGGTTCCAGCCACAGCAGATAGATTTTCTATGGGCTGGATGATGGACTGCATGTATGCATATATGTCACACAGACGATCGGACGCACGCAAGGCACTCAAGAGTGGGGCTACAAAGCCTGAGTAGCTAGACGTGGACCACTGGTGCCGACTAAGGGAGGAGGTTTCAGACTCTCCAAGACATTGGAGTCAGCAGCGCGAGGCGGCGAGGGCACGACTAGAGACTGGAGTGGTCCATCATCTTGGGAGTGGTGGCCACAAGACATATTTGGAGGACTTTGTAAGTTTTTCTTTTGTTTTTCTTGCTTTTTTTTTTTGCAATATTCTTTGTACTAACAATCATGTTTCTAACAGTTAGTATTTTGTTTTCTTTGTAGCACTCCATTACAAATCGCAATCCGACCGGCCTTGAGACTCGATATGTAGAGAGGCACGGTCTCATTGCATTGATCGACTGATTGTATAGATGCAACAGCCTTGTAAGTCACTTATCTTTCTTGTCCGTAGTTACCATGTTTAATTAGAATGCATTATTGTATGGTGGACTGATGTGTAGTTGTTTCTTTTTTTGCAGAGTCCATTCGATGCTCCTTTGCGGCGGGACGAGCTTTCGGATGGCGAGGATATATAGCTCGCCCTTGGATCCTTGGAGCTCACACACCCTTCTTTTTTGGTCACTTGATTTGTGCAGATATATGTAGTAGTGATATCTTGCCATGATTGTACCAGTCGCTTTCATTATGCGATCATGTATTTATTTCATGTATCAGTGTTATGATTTAAGTACACTTTGTTTTTATTTACAGGAGCATTGTACACAGTGCAGAAACTTTACCCTGATACATTTTTTTCCCTTGTTACCGTCGCTATTAGCGTCACAAAATTATCTGCACGCATTGTTATTGGCATCGTTATTAGCGTCGTAGAGAGTCGTTATTTCTTTATTTACATGGCGTCGCCAATAACGATGCTTTTTATGATGACGAGGGCAAATTTTTTAATTTACATTTTCGTTGCTTTTAACGTTGGTATAAGGCCTATATCTTGTAGTGTATGATAAAAATATGATTTTAGATTTGTACCTATATATTTTTAAAAACATGTGTTAAATTTTTTTTTGGTTGAGTTAACTACATAAATTTTAATAACATTCATTTATGTTTTATGAACATATGTATTTTTCTTTGGTTTTTTTAACTTTCCTTTATAGTTTAGTATGAGAGATATGGTTAAGATATTTTTTAGAAGAATAAAGATATGTACGAGGAAGGGAAGAGAAAAATAAAAATAAGACTTTCCAAAATTGGTAATTCTATTTTCTTCTTTAATATGAAAGAATTTATAGTTTTATTTGTTTCGTTTAAGATTTTTGGTCCAAAACTCTTTGTTTTAATATATAATATGCTTACTCTCTTCTTGTTTTTCTTGTTAAACTTTTAATTGTCTCACTTTGTTTGTGTACGCAAACATATGAAGGGACAATAATGAGGAAGAAAATAAAAAAGAGAACCACGATGAGCAAGGCTTTCCACATTTGGTATTTGTTTTCTCTCTTTAATATGGAAGAATATATAGTTTTATTTTGTCTGGTCTAGAATTCTTGATCCAAAGCTCTTTAATTTAATACCTAGTATGCTTAATTTCAATTCCTTTTGTCTTGTTTTATAGATAGAGATACATATCCTCAAGTACCTTATTATAGGTACCATACTACTTTGTCATGTAATGGCTTGCATATTTAGTAAATATATTGCAAGCAAAGGTGGAGGTGCATGATGAGGAGCAAAACATTACACTCACTACATGTACAATATGTACATCATTGTGATGAGATCTAAATCCTCATCCACAACAAGCATTTTTTGGGGAGCAAGTTCCACATGTGCCAATAAGGCATGCATATTAAGATTTGATAGAACTTATACTTAAAATTCCAAGCCAAGCTTTGGTAGCTTTCAATCCTTAGATATTGTATCCAAGTCCAACTTAGAACTCATGTAAACTTATATTCCAATTATAATGCAAATAATAATACTATTTCATCAATCTCCTTTTATCCTTCAACTTTTTGTTGTGTCAAACATGCAAAGAAGGGAAAACAAAGGTTCTTTAATATGGTTCTCTACTCAATATGGTTAGCTACCAAATTTTTTTCACTTGTAATCATCACTATTTTTTGCTACAATCTTTACTATTAGCATTACAATATAGCAACACAAATAGTGACACTTTTAGTGATGAGAAGGGGACTTTTTTATAGACTAGAAACATTGCTAAAGACATTGATATAGGTCCGATATGTTATAGTGTTCACATTTTATTCAATATATATAAGTAAGTAGTTTAAAATATTTTTGTTACAATTAGGGACCCATTTTTGATATTGGTTGCATTACAAGGTGTGGCTTTATTCCCCACATCATAAACCTTTCTTTCACATCTGAAAGTGCATAATAAGCACAAATCTTTGCATCAGCATCTCATTTTTTGCTAATATCTTGAACCTTTTGATGGTTGCTCCATCTTCATGATTGTTTAGATTTATAAAAAAGTAGTCATACATGCATTTCTCCCAAAATCTACATATTTGTAATATTCTCCATCCTATATCTACATGCATTGCTCCATCTTCATGATTGTTTGGATTTATATAAAAGTAGACATACATATATTTCTCCCAAAATCTACATATTTGTAATATTCTCCATCCTAAAGCATATACTTCAAATGCTTTTGAGAATGCATTTTTGCATGGAGGATCCAAAATTTTTGGTGCAAGCCATGTCTTATATTTCATCGATGAATTATGCAACAATTTGTCTTTGTTTCATTTATTTTTCTTTCTTTTAAAAACATATTATTCTCTTTATTCTTCTACTTGAATAGATTGTCCCCAATCAATAACACATATATATGCATTTTATGATTGAGTAAAATCTAGTACCAAATTGCTAAAAGGTAAGTTAGAACGCATCGAGTGAGAGCTTTGGGCTATAGGTATTGCATATATCACATTTGGTATAGATTTTACGAATGCATGTAATCTTTTTTTTTTTTTGGGGGGGGGGGGGGGGGGATCATTCAATATAGGATTAGAACTAGGATTTCGAACTGAGTACATATATTTTTCCCAATACAATAATCTAGTAGCACGATGCCTATATTAACCTTCAACATAAGGTAACAACATTGGCATATTGTGTAGTGTACCTCTATCATACAAAGGAAATATTGTTATGAATAGCCGATGTATGGTGAATGCTATACATTAGACCAAACATCCATGAATCAAATACATATTTTGTTCACAGAAGAAAGATTAGATGCTTTTAGATGTATTTCCTTTGTACCTTTTAGCACAATATGTTTCACCATGATCAAAACTAGAAACACCCTTAATACTGACAATGTAACATTCTCCCAAAGTGCCACCTATAATTCTCTCTTTAAACTTGATTGAATCATGTAATATAGTCATTCGAAACATTAATTTTGATATATTTTTAATATCTAGAAAACGATAATATGCAACACTGTTATCCATGCGACCAAT
Organism: Lygodium microphyllum; assembly: GCF_053477565.2. Lineage (NCBI taxonomy): Eukaryota > Viridiplantae > Streptophyta > Polypodiopsida > Schizaeales > Lygodiaceae > Lygodium > Lygodium microphyllum. The sequence goes on from NC_141163.1 coordinate 112,518,884, forward strand.
ATCATTTTTGCAAAAAGTTTCATTTCTTTTCATTTTTTACAAACGACATCAACTTGAAACTCCAATACTCTTGCCCTTTTTCTTTACATTTATAAATTTTCCATATATTATCCCACTGTTCTAATTTTGACATGTCAATATTTTTTGGGACAGCATTACCAATATGTGTATTTCCAATGATACTTTCTAGTATTCATTTGATCATTTTTATTTGTGAATGGAGCAAGGATGAGATTTCTTGAGGTCTTTTAGATTCCAAATTTTTGATTTTTTTTCAATATCGAGTCTTTGAAGAGCCACACACAAACATTATCACTAATGATTTTCAACATCGCATTGCTCATATGTTTATTGAAATAAAATATTATTACATATTTGATTATATTGATGAGAACATTTTTAATTTTGGATTGCATTTACATTCCATTTACATTAAAGGCCTTTTTTGAAAAAGTAAAAATAATCACATAAATAAAAGTAAATAAATGAAATATTATTGGATATATAGTCTTTATATATTGATTTATTATCTTTTAATGAAATAATGTATTAATAAGATTAAAAAAAGTGAACAACAATTTCATAACTAAGTTTATGTAGTATAATAATAATAATAATAATAATAATAATAGCTTATTTGATATATCATAATCTTATTTGATACAAAATTACATTGTAATTAAGATATATAAGGTTTTAATAAGTTTTCAATAAGAAAAAAGAAAACAATCATTTAATAAAGCTTTCATCCAGCTTATGATATATATTCACAAAAAGATGAAGTTTCTTTTTAAGTCATTTGGACATTCTTTGATCCATTCTAGAATCGTTTTACTCCTACTAAAGTTTCTATAAGACTATCTAAATCGACATTTAAAAAATCAAGTAGAATATGGGTTTGTTACATCTTGTCATTTGAGATGAACATAGAATTATAAAGTATTATTATAACTTAAACACTCAAAGTCAAGAATGAGTTTTACATTTTTAAAAAATTAAATAACAAAAATTAAAACATAATCAATATTAGAGATTTTTTTCAAACATAATGTTGCATTAAAATCTTATATACATATTTTTTTTTCAAAACTTTCAACAAATGATATAAGTAAAAAATAGCATATGATAATATATCAATACAATTTATTTTCACGCACACACACATGTACATGCACTCTAATGATGTACATATATATTAGAATATTTAATTAAAAGTTATTCTAATATGCATGCACTCTAATTCAAAAAATAATAATGTTTAGATTTTAAAAAATATATACATAAATCAAATTGACTTAAAAAATCTGACATTTAATGGCAAAGCATTTAATGTTAACAAATTTGACTACAATTTGTTAAACTTTACACCACTTTAATAAAGAAAATTATTAATATATAATAAAAAAATGTAATATAAGTAAGTGATTAAAAATCTAATTTATTCAAAATTTAAAGACATCTATCTTAAATAAAATAAAAAACTAAAAGAAAATCTAAAATAATACCAAAATAAATGAGAAGATAAACCTTGTATCTAAAATCATCCTCAAAATGCATAATCAAGATGGTGCAAACAACAAATAATAAATTAAACATTTGTATCTACTTATATATACTCTCTCCTCTTTCTCTCTCTCTCTTAAATAAACTTGTTATATTATTAATATATATAGTATGAAAGTAATTAAGATATATTGAAATTAATATTATATTAATCAATATCTTAATTATTAAAACACACACACACACACACACACACACACACACACACACTCTCTCTCTCTCTCTCTCTCTCTTTATGCATGTAATAATCCATTAAAGCAATCAAAGTGAGTGCCAATCTATCAATAACAACACCTATTGTGAGCAATGCGAGTGGCTTTCTAAGCGCAGAGAGAGAGAGAGAGAGAGAGAGAGAGAGAGAGAGAGAGAGAGAGAGAGAGAGTGTGTGTGTGTGTGTGTGCGTGCGCGCTCCTTTCCTACATGAGACATCCCTCTCTCTCTTGCCTTACACATCTCTCTCCATCCATCTCTCTTTCCCTCCACCTTTGCAAACACATCCTCTCTTTCTTTGTGTGTGTGTGCCAAACATACCTTTCTTTTTTCTTTCATTGACAAAAGAAAAACATGAAAATTTAAAGCTTTTATGCCTTTCTAAACTACCCAAATTACTATGCATGAATAATTTCCGCATCTCATATGTCTGTGCCACATTTGACACTTCTACATTAATCCAGATTTTCAAACTTCCCTCATAGACTTTTGTTCACTATTGTTGAACCATGAGCATGAGAACTATGATCCATCTCCTTGGATTAGGACCACAAAGCTCTAAACGAGAACTCTTACCTAGATGGTCCTAGTGAACCATGACCTTGAAAACTATGTTCCCTCTCCTTGGAGCACGACCAAAAAGTTCTAAATGGGAACCATGATCCTCTCCTTGGAGGAGGACCCAAAAGTTCTAAATGGGAGGCTAGTGGCTTCTTCCATGTCTCTGTAGAAGCAGTGCAATGGTCCTGTCAAATAAGAAGCTAAAGCAGAACCTCCGCGAGGCCAAGGCGGGAGTTACCCCTGCCCTTCTTCACCTACAACGGCACAACACAGAATCCGCAGCTCTACGATCAGCCAAAAAACGGAAGAAGAAGCGGCGAAATTCGCAGCCTCCGGCAGCTAGCACTGAACCTGCCATTGAAGATGACGCTGAAGCTGAAGGCGAACTTGAGGGCGAGGTTCCAGGATCAGCCAAAAAACGGAAGAAGAAGAAGAAGCGGTTACGTTCGCAACCTCCGGAAACTAGAACTGAACCTGCCATTGAAGATGAAGGTGGAGGCGAAGGTGAGGGTGAGGGTGACAAGGATGAAGGCATCGGCGAAGCTGAAATCCAACGATACCTCTCGTGTATTGTAAGTGTCCTCCATAAGCACCCGGAAGACCAGCATCAGCTCGACTACCCCGTTGTCTCCTTTGTCGAGGCTGGATCCGAACGCCCTGACACGACGTCGAACTTCGAAACAGCACCTGCCGAAGGCCAGCAAAATGCGCGTACAGCCGACGAACAGAAGATAGGAAGCGAGGCGGAGCCTCGGCCCTCTGCACAAGTTGGACAACGTTCAACCAAGAAGAAATCGAAGAAGCCACACGAGGACGGGGTTTCAATACCGGATACTGATCCGCTTCTGGGTGCCAAGGACAGGTCATTTGATGCATAACCCTTCAGAATTACTTGCCTAATCTTCTAAATTCATACAATCCACGAAATTGCACTCCTCCAACTCTTTTTGTTGTGCAGTATGGAAGAAAGAGATCCTATGAACTCTAGGACAGTATACGCAGGTGGAATACCATACTACTCTTCCGAGGATGACATCAAGGCTTTCTTTGGAGTGTGTGGCAGCATCTCAGATGTGTCTCTCAAGACCTTTCCAGATAGTGGCAGGTTTCGTGGTATCGCTTTGATAACATTCAAGGTCTTACATTTCTTTGTTCTGCATACCCATCTCTTGGAGGCAGTTCCATTAAACCCCAAGGCATTTCCTATATGATCGCCTTTGAAGAACTTAGTAGCATAACTTGGGAATCTTCAACAATACGAACAATACTATGTTAATGTAGGTTATAACCTTGAAAATGATTACTGGCTTTCTTGTTTCTCATATGTTGTATAGTGATGCACGGAGGTATATTGTTTGCAGCTCATTGTAAGTGCAGTACCTCATGCAGTAAATGCAAGTGCATTGGAAGCTCTTGGGAAACAATTGCATAGGTGAGTGGACAACCAAGAGAGAACAAATGCGAGAGAGTTTATGAACATGTGGAATAAGATGGCTATGTGAGGTTGGTATGGAGAAGACACTCATAGTATACAAACACAACTAAAACATAGTGTACCGAGAAAAGAATGCAAAAGGAAAGAACAAGAAAGTAGTGAATGAATATGTGGATGAATGTTGATGAATGGATGAATGATGACACATAATACAAATGGAGGGAGCTCAAGATGCAAAGATTGTCCAATGGTATCCATTTCTTGTGGTAGTAAATTGAGGGAGATCGCTGGAGAGTCTTGTCCTTTAAGAATGGATCATGAGTGCAACAAAACCATCAATGATGATATAGACGTAATAGAATGGAGTTGAGGGTGATAGAACATAGTAATCAATGGCCAATTGATGTAGTAGATGATATCGTGGAGTAGTTGGAGGTCAAAACATAGACCTCTTATAGTTGCAATAGATGATGTTGATGTGGGATAGCAATCAAGTCCATCAATGATGATATAGACATTATAGAATGGAGTTGAGGGTGATAGAACATAGTAGTTAATGGCCAATTGATGTACAGATGATATCGTGGAGTAGTTGGAGGTCAAAACACAGACCTCATATGGTCGCAACAGATGATATAGTAGAGTAGTTGGAGGTCAAAACACAGACCTCTTATAGTTGCAATAGATGATGTTGATGTGGGATAGCAATCAAGTCCATCAATGATGATATAGACGTAATAGAATGGAGTTGAGGGTAATAGAACATAGTAGTCAATGGCCAATTGATGTAATAGATGATATCGTGGAGTAGTTGGAGGTCAAAACATAGACCTCTTATAGTTGTAATAGATGATGTTGATGTGGAATAGCAATCAAGTCTTCGAGAAAGTGAGATAGACGGTGAAAACGATCTATGATGATGAAGCCCTCATAGTTGATGGAGCCTCAATGCATGAGCTAGAGCTTCTCCCACACCTTGAGAGATGTCCCATAGAAAGAAACTATTGGTAGGGCTTTTTTAGAGCTCCAATCTAGAGTCGCTTCCTCGAAGTTGACTTCATTAATTGAATGATAGAGGAGAGAATTGTCTATTACAAGAATGTGAATTTGACTTAATCTTTTACTTAAAATAGACTATAATTGTAGTATATCTAGCTCTTGGCATAGTGATCATTGCATTGATAATGAAGAATTTCATACATGGACATGCAGGGGATAAGTGCGCAGGCTATGTTGTACAAGGACAGGGCAAAAGAAACAAGGTGCAGTGTGAAACATTAAATTGGAAGTTTGCACCTCAAAATTGATTACATTAAAAGTTTCACCCAACAAGAGGCTAAATGGCACAACATCTTTTTTAATCTTGACAAGATTTTAAGCGCCATGAAGATCTATCTTGGTGAACACTTTGACTTTCCCAAGTCGTTTTTGAATCAAGCAAAGAGGGTAGTGATTCTATCTTGGGATAGCTTATGGAAGGCCAAAAAGAGGTTGAGCTCTTTCTTGTAAATCTATTGCACAATCATAAGGTCGATGTTCCAGTAGCATATTTGCATTTTCCTTTTCAAACACATCCTTAAACTTTGCATATTGAGCTGGGAGTGTGTCCATGCTTTTGTCCTTGGGCTTTTCCATTAGAATTGCATAAATAAAAAAGAATGGATTCTTCTTTTCTGGATGCATGAACACCGTTGCCCCAATGCATATTAATTGAGATTTCTTCCTTTATTACTATGCAATGGCCTTGGCTTAACTTGTCACGCTTCTAGATCTCCAACTGATGTCAAGGTTAAGTAATTCTAGACAGGGTAGCCCAATAATAACGGGACTATTTGGGAAATGGATGATGTTGAAGGCTATATATCTAATAGAAGATTCCTTAGGGTAACTTTTACGGGTTGAGTCTTATACGTGATGTCTCTTGAAGCAAGAGGTCGACCTTCTATTACTTCTGCATATACTGTCTTTACTTTCCTTAGAAGCTGTTTACCATGTTGCTTTGCAAATTTCTTGTCGATGAAGCATGCTATGGCTCTAGAGTTTGACAAAGCTTTTTTGTCTATCTATCTCCCCTCCAAGTGAATCTTTGTTGGTAACATAAAGCTAAATGTTGCATTTGTAGAGAGAAAGAGATCTTCTTTTGGGTTTCTTGAAGCTTTGTCCAGTTGTATGGTTTGTATTGAGACTGGACATCGATGCTTCCTGATAGCGATGGACTAGTTGTTGAGATAAAACATGCTTTTTAGCTGATTAGCATTCTTAAACAGCCCCAAAACACACTTAATTAATGAAAAACCCTAAAACAGGGAGCGGTGTGAGAGAGTTTTATTGGTCCCCCAAAAACCCTAATTCTTTGGGGCACCCTTCAACATCTATAAATAGATAGGCTGCCCCCATTCAGCCTCATCCCTCCCGTGTAGGTTTCTCACCCTTGTGTGTAGATCTCAGCCATCAGTTTCCCACCACATGGCGGTCTAGCCTTCGGGATTGTTACCATCACCTTGTTCTACTATGGTGTTTTATTGTGACATTCTATTGTTGTATTTTACTGCGACGTTCTATTGTTGCGTTTTACTGCTGCGTTTTATTGCGACGTTCTACTGCAGCATTCTACTGCTATGTTTTGTTGCTTCGCCCACATCATCAAGCATCATCCTCTGCAGTCGCCTTAGTCTCCTCACATACTGGTGATCAGCGTTTGGTGTTTCTCTCACTCTGTCACTCCGACTGGTGGTCACAATAGTTGGGATCCGTTTTTGGTGGATGCCACTCTTTGACACACTACTCTGCCCTTGAGTATCTGTACACTCTTACATTCATTTGCAGTATTCATTCACTTCAAAGTTCGACTCTTCTCTCCCTTCTTCTGTTTGTGTTTGAGTTTTGAGTTTTGCGTTTAGGGTTTGAGTTTTGCTTTCTGTGTTTGTGTCTGTCTCTTTGTGTTTCTGTCGTGGTCGTATACTTTGTGTTTCCTCAGTGCAAACCCTAGCAGTTTTCTTCACACTTGTGGCGCCATGAATTTGTTTGTTAGGACAATATTTAGCTATGTGTCTTGACTGGCTGCAATACATGTACAATCCATTAATGCATTGCCTTTGTTTTTCTTGAACTTTCAATGGCTTGAACCACATCATATCAATTTGCATAGACTCTGCCTGCCTCAGATACTTGATCTTCTTGGCGGGTTGGATCTTCAAAAGTCTTCGTCTTGCTTGAATTCAAGGTGGCTTCTTGACGTCTTTCTTGCTTTCTCTCAAACAGGCAGTTCTCACATTCAATTTCTTGTGAAAGAATTTCACTAAGTGTATGCATCTTTGGCATAGTGAGCAAAAGATCTTTAACATCATCTTTCAATCCCCAACGGAATTGACCAATAAAATAATTCTTATGCCATATTAAATCACATGTGAGTTGTCAAAATTCTGATGCATATATCGAGGTGGGTCTTGACCCTTGGCATAGATTCTAATCGTTGTTTTAGCCACTCTTGCTCTGTCTACTTCTTCAAATGTGGCAGAGAACTCTTGTATCAAGGCCTCAAAATTATATATCAATGGGGATCCCTTCTTAAGCAAGGGGGCAAACCAAGGGAGAGTTGTACCTGAGAGGAGTTCTTACGAGGCAGACTCCGAGAAGCATCATTTGGATAATGATCTGGTTGCATATGTATAAACAATCATATTTGTTGGAGGAAACCTCTTAATTTTGACCTTTTGTCATCAAATTTCTTTGGAAGACTGACCTTTGGTTTTTTCTTATGCTGATCATGAAGATTGCTAGTAGGTTGATGGACCTTTGTCTTGATGTAGGCTTGTCTCTTGAATTTCTTGAAGTTGTCGTTGGAGGTCTTGCACAGGTAAGCCCAAAGCTTGTGGTTGCCTTGGCGTTGCACTATTTTCTTGAAGCTCTTGGATCTGTTTTTGGATGCTTTGTAAAGAAGCAATAATACCTTCTTGTTAGAAGTGGACAGAAGAGAAAAACACAAAAGAACATTGCAAAGAAGAGAACTCCGAAGAATACTCGGGAAAAGGAATTCATATACCAAACACAAGAATGATGCATATAACAGTGAGTCACTAGCTTGTAGGCATTGGCATTGGTTCCTTGTCTCCACAGAACCTATAGGTGATGACATTTGAATGAGGGAGCCCAATATAAATAAGAGAAAACAATGCCAAAATAGGAGCAGGTTGGCCATCATTTAATTCTGGTTGACTGGCATAAAATGCCCCAAATAAGTATCATGAATGCCACAATAAAATCCCTTAAATGCCTAGCCATGCCTAACATAACTCAAACTCACACATGAGGTGTCTAGACTACTAACACCAATTCTTAGGTTATGGGTGATCTGATATGATACAATGATAAAATGATAAAGTCTAATCATAGTCCATACAACAAAGAATTACTAGAGTAGAACCATGGATACCCAAGTAGTGGGTGGTCAAGGCCACCACCAAGGTGCCTTCGAGAGAGAGCTTGATATCGACGTCGATTGTACTAGCTCCTGAAAAATAGAGGAGTCATAACAAATGCTTGTGTCTGTCAACAATGTCTCTTAGTAGCATATGAGACCATTGCGTCAAAAAATGCCTCTAAATATATGTGACCATGGATTCCCCGCCCCGCCTTTGGTCAACACCACCAAAGTGTCCCCTCATGTGAGCTTGGACTAGGAGCCAATCCCCTCTCATCAACTAAGAGCCCATCCTGAACCTGGAAGTCAATTCCATCTTCACGATTTCAAGACGTGCCAAATTTTAGTTGATGTGATTGGGAAGTCCCTCTTTGGAACCTGTGCACTTGTATACCTATATAGGTGAGGTTCACTTGCCCCACCTCACTATCCCCTCTCTCCCTCGTTGGCATTGGAGAGTCATGAGAGATGACCGCATCAATGGTACTAGAAAGTAGGAGGAGGGGCTGCCAAGCCCTTCTCCAGGTCAAAAGAAGATGACCCTGTCTGTGCCTTGCCCTTGGCCTTGCTGAGAGGATCTGAGTCGGAGTTTGAGGAGGTAGATGACTCGATGGAGTTGTTCATATCTTGCTTCTTCTTCTTCTCTTTCTTCTTCCTCAAAATCGCAAACTGTTTGCAATCCTTGTTGCAAATGTCCATTCTTACCATAGTTAGCATTGGGCCTTCAACTTCTATCACCCCTCTCAGAAGTTTCAAAGGCTTCATTGGAGCCACCATACTAGGATGGAAGCCACCCATGTAACCATAAAGATGCCTTTTGCTCAAGCAGCATCGAGGACGTATCAGTAAGTTGTTGGGAGTGGACTTTACATGATTCTTTGACCGGACTAGTTTTTGATTGGCCAATTATTTTAGGATCATGGGAGACTTTGTTTGCATGTTCACATTCCTATCTTCAATTTGCTTGGACATATGCTCACTCATAAGATGCTTCTGTGAGGCTAGCTGCTCACTTTTATTGGTATTTAGCTTTTATGCATCAACATTTGCGCATATATACAAGCTCACTAGCGTCGATGACTTCTGGGCCTACAAATCATGAGCTACTCAATCAAACTCTAGAGGGAGCTTGTAGAGCACAGTTCCCACAAGATGACCCTCGGGAAGGGCGGACTATGTGTTGAAGCTGGTCATGCACCTGTGTGGCATGAACAAAGAAAGATTCGATAGTATCCTTTGGTTTAAACTTCATCTGTTGGAGTTGACTATGAAGGGTAATTGCATGCATAGTTGAAGGAGCCTTGTACAACATTTGAAGCGTTGCCTAGATCTCAAAAGAAGTCTTGTAGGAGGTGACCGTTGGAAGAACTTCTTTGGAGACACAATGAAGAAGAGTGGAATAGGTACGGGCATCATCATTATTTCACGTGGGCAGAGCTTCTTCATAGTTATCCTCATTGAAGTTAGTTGGAAGAGGAGTGGCACGCATCAAGATGCTCGAAAGCTCTAGAAACAACATACCATAGCTGCTTTTGCACAAACTAGGTAGCAGGCTTTCATAACAGCACTCCATGTTAGGTAATTTGGGTCGTGTAATTTGTCATCAGTAGAACAGCAAGGGGGAGCCATTTGGAGAGGATAGAAAGAAAAAATAAAGGATCGAAGAGGAGAGAGAGAGAGAGAGAGAGTACAGCCAAAGCACATCACAGATTGCACTAATTGGAGTTCACACAGTGCAGGACAAGTTGATCACAAAAGAACTGATGCAAAAAGACAAAATCTGATCAAACACAGTCAGAAGGGGAAAATTACAGTGAACATAACTTGAAAATACAGTCACCCAGTCTGTAGGAATCAAAATGCAGACAAAACAGGCTTTAAATACAGCAGTACCACAATAAAATTATGCAGAAATTGAAAATGCAGACTGCTGGAGTCAAAACGCAGGAGTCAAAGCAACTAATGCAGCAAACACGGACTGCAGGAGGTTGGAAATAGGGCGATTTGCAGCAGACAGCTGTTGCCAAGCTGGAAGGAAGTGGCAGCAGTCGGGGGAAATCAGTGAGCAGCAGTAGAAGACACAGTCCAAGCAATTAATGCAGCAAATGCAGACTGCAGGAGGCTGCATAGCTGCACTCTGACACTAACATCTAGAGTGCTTTTGCCATTGCGTGGAACCCAATGTTCCATGGCCACATAAAGCACATAGAAGCTTGTTGCCATTGTGTTTGTTAGCGTTGTTGGTTGGAGATATAAAGGTATCTTACATACCTATTAAAGACAACTTGGGAAATCTCTTCAACGAGGCTCTCCCTTGACCAAAGTTCTAGGCATTTCGACAAGCCTTGAACTTGATTTCATTTGTTTCATGATGTCTGTCATACTTTGTACTATCATAGTTTGCTATGTCCACTTGGATGAATTTGTGCAACTAGCACATAAGCGTGGAATTTAATTGTGGTAATCTAAAGCGTCATACTCTCTTTCATTCATTAAACATTACCTCTCATTTTGTGATCAAGTATTATTGTACATCGATTAATTCTTGCATTACCTCTTAGTCTCTATGAATTAATTGTGCAATTACTCCACACTTGGGCCAACAATTTGAAGTTCAGTAGTGGGTTTAGGAAGGCTTTATACCATGGCCTTGGCACCATGTTAGCACTCTTGATCAATTTTCACCCACAAATTGGTGGGAGATGGAGCATTCCTATTGTGCCATGATTATCATCCTTGCTGCTACTATTAGGATTATCAACTACATGGGAGGAATATCTGCAATTGGTCGAGCGTGCGATCAATTATATGGTCCATGCCTCTACCAAGTGGTGTTAGCTTGCCTATGTTAGTCATGTCAGTCTGTCATCTCTTGGTTGTGAGTGCTTGCTAGAGTTTGACAAAGATATAGGAGTTGTGGTAGTTTAGTTTTTTGTCAGGTCCTTGTGTACATTCCTAGGCTAGTTTCTACTTTCCACAATTTGTCTACATGTCGGACATTGTCATTGTTATATGGGATTTTTTGGGGTCTCCTGTATTTTTATGGCATTTTTCTCTTCAATGACCAATATTCATTGCTGGTCGGCCAGCATTTATGGTCCCTACAGGAGCAAGTCGGTCCTTTTTTTTTTTTTGGTATATGTTTGCAAACCCCTTGACCCACCCCTCGTTGACCTCAGGGTGTCGAATGACCATGCCCCTGCTAGCAATTGCTGCAACTCAAACTCCTCGCCCAGGAGCACGTTGACTGCGAGTGTCATGAGTGTGTTCTACTATGAGTTCTCTGTAGAGCCCTGCAAAGATCTACTCCTCTGCATCAACGTCCTGGTGTACACTCGGAAGAGTGTCGCTCGTCAACTTGAATGTATCAACAGTCACCTACACAATGCAAATAACTTGACATAAGATTATAAATACTATATTGTTAACTTGTATAAAATTGAAAACAACAAATTTAAACTTGACTTAACCAAAATGATAAGTGTTTACTTGCTTTGGACTAACCATGGTCATCATGGCCTTCATCATGCGTAATTAGTGTGGCAATAGACTAGCTGCTCTAACTGTCGTGTGCTAAGCCAATTGCGAATCTTTGTGTGAATGAGAGAATAGGCACTCCAATTTCTCCCACATGCACCCGAATAGCAATCTTGAGCAAGGACTCTCATGGCCAAGGGTTGAAGAGTTTGTAGTGCATATCCAAAATTCTGCCACCAAAAGAGAGGCTTCACAGATGACTCTCTTCTCCAACATGTAGGAGAACCAAAAGTGACATGTCCTCTTTGATGTGCACAGCATCCAAGCTCCTCTAGAACTTTGTTGTGGTCATCCATAGGGACCACATGAGTGAGATAAGCTGGTCAGAACGCAGCTCTCTATCATCCATGATTGCGAAAGACTTGTAGACTGGATGTAATAGTATTGCAAATCCATGGATGGGCTTACGCATCCATGCCATCTCTTCTGTGCTATGTCAATGATATGTGCACACTATGACTCTGTGATCACCGTGCAAGCCCATGCCTCCACCAGTGCTGCTCTAAAGAAGTGAATGAGAAGGCCCATGGTTGACCCCTCGCAATCACTCATACGTAACACCCTATAAAGGGGAGTCATGACAATCACGATCCCATGGACTCTTTGTCAAAATAACATATGCTGCTGTCCATGGAACCAGATGTAAACTGTTGAAAAATGAGCATAATCTGATCATAAGTGAGCCCAACTATCTGGAAAAACCAAACCATAGCATAGCATAACCAAGCATAAACTATAGCTAAAACATCAATGGCATCATAATATATGCTGTTGTCCATGGAACCAAATGTGAATGGTTGAAAATTGAGCATAATTTGACTATAAACTGATCACTTATTGATCCGAGAATTGATCACAAATTGCTGCAAATATGACCCCAAACTGATCACAAAGTCATTGTAAGAACTGACCAGCAGTCAATGCAAAAACTGATTTCAAAATTGACCATAAACGGTTCTCAAGCTGGTGAAAGGCTTAGCTGAAACTTAGTAGAATTTTTGTCTCAAAATTGAGGCAAAATCCATGCCAAATTGATCATAAGCTGATGCAAAAGTATAGTTGCAGTGCCTAGGTGAAACTCATACTCATTTGCATACATCTCGCAATGACTAGTACACCGAGTAGTAAGCTTATGGCAAATATACTATCAGTGCAGTACCTTGGATACATGCTGAATACATCCAAGATCCACTACATACGAGAGCTGTCCATAACTAGAGGAGTGAAAGTGCTACTACTTCCTTGAGTATTAAGCAATACCTTGACCCTTGCTGTGCTGAACTTGACAGAGCTTGAAAGGTCGGCTCTAATTGAAAGGCGTCTAGCTAAAGTTGTAACAACTAAGGATGGTCTGCTGAGTCATCCTCTTCCATTCATTTGGTATCCATTAGTGAATAATTTTGAAATTTCACCAAGTATCCCTTGGAAACTTTACCTGTGACGTTTCTTTTCTTGTGTGTTAAAATATGCTCGGGTATCAAAATCTCATCTAGCTCCTCAACCTTAGGTTGAATTTCAGTAGACATATCCTCTAGCACATCACCATGAAAAGGCCTCAACAAAGTGACTTGAAAGGCATTGTGTATCCACTCCATGCGAGAGCTCTCCATAACTGGAGGAGTGGAAGTGCTTCCTCCCCCTCGAGCAGCAAGCAATACTTTGGACCCTTGCTCTGCTGAACCTGACGGAGCTCGAACCAAAGTTGGCTCTAACTAAAAGGCATCTAGGTGAAGTTGCAACAACTGAGGATGGTCTGCCAAGTCATTCTCTTCCATCCCTTTGGCATCCATTGGTGAATAATTTTGAAATTTCACCAAATATCTCTTGGAAACTTTACCTTTGACATTTTTTCCTTATGTGCCAAAATGTGCTCGGGTACCAAAATCTCATCTAGCTCTGCAACCTCAAGTTGAATTCCAGCAGACATTTTTTCTAGCACATCATCATGAAAAGGCATCAACAAAGTGATACCCTTTGCAAATTGTAAAGCACGTTTGTGGTGATCAGCTGTCCTCTTTTGCTTTTCTTGCAATCTCTGAAGTGCATAATTTATTTTTGTATAGGCTACATCCAAGTTTTTCACATAACGATCAACTGTAAAGATCTTATCCTTAGTTTGCAAAATAGGTGGTATCTTCTTGCCACCCTTGACCTTTGCCCATAGAACTATGCACTGTGTTGTTGTAAGCAAGCTCAACCAAGGAAAAGTTTTCAGGAGATACTTGGTGAAATTTCAGAATTATTCACTAATAGATGCCAATTGGATGGAAGAGGATAACTTGGTAGACCATCTTGAGTTGTTGCAACTTTACCTAGATGCCTTTCAGTTAAAGCCTGTCAAAAGATGACGTACCAGCGAGACAGTAGGTTCTGTGGGAAGTTACACGGAGTGAACTCCGCAAACATGGAGAAGAGAGAAGAAACTCTGATGAATGGATTGATGAAGTTCTGAATCATAGAGAGTGAATGTGATAGATGGAAAATAAGGGTGCCGTAGCACAAGGAAGATGATGAATTCAGCTACGAACCACAAACCGCAATGTCCTTCTGAAGGGGTGTGAGGGTGGTGGAGAGGCTGGAGAGAAGGGGTGACGGATTGAATGAATCAACCGTGAGGAATGAATGAGAGAGTGGCCTATAAATAGGCACAATTAGTCTAGGATGCCCCCCCTTTTTGGGGCTGCAAACCCTAAACACAAAATGCAGAAACACAAAAATGCAAACTGCGGGTGAAGGGTTTCTCAACATTCCCTCTTAGGTTCAAAAAGGGGAAGAAGAGAAGAGTGAGGTGGAGATAGAACGCTACATGTTGAAGAATGCTCATGCAGCAGGTGCTACTTGGACAATGTCCCTCCTGGGAAAATTGTTTACTTGCCTAAGTGCCCTAGTACAAAGATGATGAAAACATGCAATGTATAGGAGGAATGTTGGACTTTGTGTGGTGCCAAGAACCATAAGGATATGCCCGTACTTGATCTCAAGAGTTGGCTCCATGTTGACTAAGTGACCAAGGCAAGAAGAGGAGGAGGAAGAAGATGTAGAGGATCCCTAAGATCCAAGATTTCCACCTGAAAGGTAACCTGTAGTAAAGAACATAGACAGAGTGAACTGGAGAACTCGAAACTCAACCTCGGGAGAGAAGCCACTAGCTTCGTGCTTCCATGCTAGAAAGAATAGGAATGCCTCATCACCAAGTCGCGGTTGAACCTCCAAGGCCTCGATCTAAGTAGATCCTCGAGATCTTGGGTATCAATAGGTGAGATGACCGTTGGAAGGAAGCCACCCCATCCAAGGGTAGAAGAAGAAGGTAAAAGCCTCCGTGAGGATGTGCGAAGGATGGAGCGGTGGGTGGGGACCCCCTTTGAAACTGGAGGAAGAGGAGTCCCCTCTGAAGTCGCAGTAGATATAGATGCCCCCTCAGAAGGCAAAGAAAGATCATCCCCCTTTGAATCCCCCATCTGAGGTAGATAGAGAATCCAAAAACTCATGGATTATGGACTCTAAAATGTTTGAGGATGAAGGAAGCGCTGCCGGTTGTGCCAAAGAAGGTATCTGGGGTGGTGAAGAACTCCCGGAGGTGGCCTCTCGAGCATGAGTAGGTGAGGGTGAAGGATGGGGCTCAGACTGAGCAATGAGTGGGCAACAGCCACTACTTCTTAATGGAGTAGACCGGGAAGTCGAAGAAGAGAAAGGGGTCGAGTAACCATTGTCTCTCAAAGGAGCGGACGAACGAGGAGACCGTATTAAACAATCATTGTCTCTCAATGGAGTGGATTGTAGAACCACGGGCCGTGGTAGCCGCTATACCTGAAGATAGGTGGGAGAAGACTGCCGCTGGCATTGCGACGATCTCCAGGAGGTTGTAGCACCGATTGATCCTCCATGTGCTCGAAAGGACTTAGTGCACATCGGATGCGTCTTATTGCCTTGAACATAGTACTGTGATAGCCAATACTGAACGATCTATGTGGCCCAGAAAGGAGAGGTTGTGTAGGAAGTGCCAGGTGGGAGATGCATATACTCCGGGGGGCGGGGAGCAAAGGTGGAAGGTGGCAAGCATTGGTGGTGTGTTTGGTGATGCCACAATAGGAGCACCTAATAGTCTGGTCATCTGTTGGTAAAGAAGCCATGGGTACCAGTGTGCCTTGTTGAAGAAGGAAGAGGTGGAAGAGGTCAGCCACGAACCACAAATCACGAACCGCAATGCCCGCCTCAAGGGGTGTGAGGACAGTGTGAAGCACAAACCGCAATGTCCGCCGCAAGGGGTGGAAGGGTTGGCAGTGAGCTCCCAGTGGGAGGAAGATGCTACCAGCACTAAGAGGTTGCAACCAGTAAAAAAACACAGGTGAGGAGGGAGAAAGACTAAAAACGCAGGTGAGGAGAGAGAAAGACAAAAAATGCATCTACAGGAGAGAAATCAGCAAATGTAGGCTGCAGGAGAGAGAGAGACTAAAAACGCAGGAAAAACCAGTAGAAGCAGTCAACATGCTAAAATCAGCTCCAAACAGTGTGTGATATGTCGGAAATAGGCGCTAGACTGTTGTAGACAGCAATGGCCAGCTTGGACCGTGGTGTCCTCTGCGTCCAGGCTGTGGGCAGCAAGCTGAAATACTTGAAATTTGCAAAAAAGAGACTGTTTTCTGAATGGAGAGTGATCAGCAACAATCGCTCTGCTGTAAACAGCTGCAAATTGCGGGTGGAAGCCTAGAAATAGGCGCCAGACTGTAGATGACATCAAGGGACAGCTGAGATTGTGATGTCCTTTGCGAAAGGGGTGTGGGCAGTAGGCTGAAAACACTTAAAACTCGCAAAAACGAGATTTTGATGCAGCAGTAGAAGAAGAGAAGTGGATGCCGAAGAACCCGCCACCGGTCTTTGCCGTCACTGGAGTGGAGGATCTTTGCCGCTGTTTGAGTAGATCCAACTCTGATACCATGTCTAAAGATGACGTACCAGCGAGATAGTAGGGTTTGCGGGGAGGTACACGGAGTGAACTCGGCAAACATGAAGAAGAGAAGAGAAGAGAGAAGAAACTTTGATGAATGGAATGATGAAGTTCTGAATCATGGAGTGAATGTGATATAAGGGAACAAGGGTGCTGTAGCACAAGGAAGATGATGAAGACAACCACGAACCACGAATCACAATGTTCTCTTGAAGGGGTGTGAGGGCGGTGGAGAGGTTGGAGAGAAGAGGGGACAGACTGAATGAATCAGCCGTGAGGAATGAATGAGAGAGTGGCCTATAGATACGCACAATCAGTTTAGGATGGCGCCCCTTTTTGGGGCTGCAAACCGTAAATGCAAAATGCGGAAACGCAAAAACGCAAACTGCGGGTGAAGGGTTTCTCAACAAAGCTGACCTTAGTTTGGGCTCCGTTAGGTTCAACAGAGTAAGGGTCCATAGTATTGCGTGGTGCTCAAGCGGGAGGTAGCACTTCCACTCCAGTTATAGACAGTTCTCGTATGTAGTGGATCTCGGATATATTCAACATGCATCCATGGTATTGCGATAACAGTATGTTTGCGATGAGGTCACTAGTTAGTGTACTAGTCACTGCGAGATGTATGCTGATGAGTATGAGTTTCACCCGGGCATTGGAACTGACCCATGTTATGCAGGATCGAGAGCCCACTTCAGTGAAGGAGGCTTTGCAGATTGATCATTGGCGGAAGGCCATGGAAGCCGAGTTGGAGGCTGTTGAGAGGAATGGCACTTGGTCTCTTGTGTCTTGTCCCTCTCACAAGAAGGTGATTGGTGTCAAGTGGGTCTTCAAGACCAAATACCTTAGCAATGGTTCTTGGGACAAGCACAAGGCTCGCCTTGCTGCTAAAGGTTTTGCTCAGCGCCCAGGCATTGATTTCCATTATACTTTTGCCCCCACTGCTCGTATAGCGACTATTCGAGCTATTCTTGCCTTGGCTGGCCATAGGAGATGGCCTGTTTATTAGTTGGATGTGAAGTTGACCTTTCTTAATGGTGACTTGCAGGAGGAGATCTATGTTGAGCAGCCTCTTGGATTTGGATCCTCAAATGGGAAAGTTTATAGGTTGAAGAAGGCCTTGTATGGCCTCAAGCAGACTCCGCGTGCATGGAACGAGACGATTGACTCATTTCTGTAGTCGAAGTTGGGATATTGGCGCTCTAAGGCCGATCTGCAGCTTTACAGGGGATTATGGACAGAAGGTCCGAGAGACCAAGACATTTTTACATCAGGCATTCGAGATGACGGATTTGGGGCTTTTTCATTTCTTCTTAGGTCATGAGATTTATCAGTCTCAGAGGGGGATTTTCATCTCTCAGTAGAGGTACATTGAGGAGCTCTTGGTGGCTTTTGAGATAGAGACTTGTCGGCCCATTACTACACCTATGGATCCGAATTGGAAGGCCACTTCACACTTCGATTCTCCTGTGATGGATGCTTCATGCTATTGTCAGTTGATTGGATCCTTGATTTGGCTTGTCAACACTCGTGTTGATCTTTGTTTTGCTATAGGTCTTTTGGCAGGGTTTATGACGGAACCCAAATAGGTGCATTGACAGGCTGCCCTGAGGATTCTTCGGTATTTGAGTGGGGCTTTCGACTTAGGGATTTCTTATCTAGCAGGTACAGATGCTTCAAATCTGGTTCTTGCAGGTTGGAGTGACTCAGATTGGGTTGGCGATGTGGACCACCGACGGTCTACTACAGGCTACTATTTTACCTTGGGTATAGGTGTTATCTCTTGGAGTAGCAAGAAGCAGCCCATGGTAGCCCTTTCTTCTAGTGAGGCAAAGTATCGGGCTGCGTCTTCCACCACATGTGAGGTTGTGTGGCTTTGGAGATTGTTGGAGGGGCTTGGCTGCCCCCAGACTCATCCTACTCTTTTACGGTGTGGCAATGAGAGTTGCATTGCCTTGGTACGGAATCCTGTATTCCATGCTTGGACGAAGCACATTGAGATCCAATATCACTTCATTCAGGAGAAGCTTCTGGATGGGACCATTGATGTGGAGTATTGCAAGACGGAGGATAATCTTGCAGATTTGTTTACGAAGGCGCTTCCCCAGGCTCTTCTTCGGCAGCATTCCAGCTCCCTCAGTCTTTTGACCCGTCCAGGATCTGAGAGGGGGTGTTAGCCAATGTCGTTTCCTGGACAGTTGGCCAGCGTACGGCAGCAGGCAGGATGCCACGTCAGCAGGGCTGTGCAGTCAGCTAGTTTTCCTGTAGTCGGCTGCATTAAATGCAGCCAACTTGGTGCTGGGAATTCCTGTTTTTTCGGCTATTTATAGTCGGCTTTGTGGACACTCCAGCATTTATCTTTTCAGATTCTAATCTTGAGATGTGTTGGCTGAGACAGAGTGTGCTCGGCGGTTGACAGAGATCGAGGTCATCAAGTCGGAGACATACGCAGATGTTTCCTCTGCCCCCTTGTGTATTTCTGCACTCTTATATAGCATACTACACCGCAGATTTTCTGCGTTTACATTGTCTCCATTTCTCTCTCTCTCTTCTCTCTGTGTTCACTCTCTCTCAGTCTTTGTCCTACGCTTCTGCATCATTGCACTTTGACATCACCAGCAAGTCTTTAATTCAATTTGCCCCTTGATTCGGGCAATCAATTGGCCTTCACCCGGTTTGGTGGAGATGGAAAATGCCCCAAATTCAATTATTTGCTAGTCCCTCCACTTGGATAGGCTAAAAACAGCTTTAGCCCTATTGAAACCAAGTCTTGGAGCTTTCAATTTTTGGCATGCTTCTTGAGGCTGCTGCTAAACCCTAATTTCTGCTGTAGATTAGGGTTTACAGCAGAGAAATCTGAAATTTCTCAGTCTCCAGGGGTCCGAATGCTGAGATCTTCGGAGCAAGGCTGTGAAATGGCTGGGAGATGAGATGGAAAGCTGTAGAGAGAGAAAATTCAGAGTTTTGTCGCGAAGAATGATTGAAAATCAATGAAATGCAGCTGTTGTCCTACCATAGCAGCTTGTAGATGCAAAGAACAAAAGAAAATCAGTCATTTACTACTGTTGCTTTGTCTCAATGGCCTGTAGATGGTATCTCCTGCTATTGATTGGCCTTCTCTTGCCCTTGGCAACCTCATAAGGTCAGACATTGCATTTTCTTCATTCCCATGTGAACGTTCACACTGAGAGACATCATCATTGCTTGAATCCTTCTCACTGTATGAAGACATATTGCTGTAATTTCTCAGCTGAGAGTAAAAATCAGCACTAGCACAAAGCTTTGGCTTGCAATCAGGTCCCTTGGGCCCACCAAATCAAGGGATTGAGTGGTGTCTCGGCAACGGAACCATGTAACCAGCCTTGTGTGGATGGGTGGTAAATCCTTGATTATAACTTAATTACAATAGCAAACAATTAGTGTAAATCTGAAAATGCAAATTTACCTATTGATCTTGGACAATGTACACTCGATTGGCCCCAAAATTGGGGCCTCTTTTGGTATTTCTTTAGCTTTATTGAAGAAGAAGTCAAATTACAATGGGATTCTTCCAATTCCTTTCGATATTCCAACTCCCCTTGTTGTGATGAATCACCAGCAAGTTTTTAATCTGATTTGCCCCTTGTTTTGGGCAATCAATTGGCCTTTATCCGCTTTGATGGAGATGAGAAATGCCTCAAATTCAATTATTTATTGGTCCCTCCACTTAAATAGACTGAAAACAGCTTCAGCCTAGTTAAATCCAAGTCTTGGAGCTTCCAATTTTTCGGCACGCTTTCTAAGGCTGCTGCTAAACCCTAATTTCTGTTGTAGATTAGGATTTATAGCAAAGAAATCTGAAATTTCTCAGCCTCGGGGGGCCCAAATGCTGAGATATTCGGAGCAAGGTTGTGAAATGGTTGGGAGATGAGAGGGAAAGTTGCACAGAGAGAAAATTCAGAGTTTTGTCGCGAAGAATGACTGAAAATTAGTCAAATGCAGCTATTGCCTTGCCATAATAGCTTGTAGATGCAAAGAACTAAAGAAAATTAGTCATTTACTACTGCTGCCCTGTCTTAATAGCCTATAGATGTCTCTTCTGCTGCCCTGTCTCAATAGCTTGTAGATGTTGTCTCTTCTGCTGCCCTTGGCAACCTCAGAAGGTCTACAATGGCTGCAAATCAGACCAGTAGTCTCTCCTTTCTCTCTCTTGCAGGTTGAATTTATAAAAATGTCTCTCTCCATTCTCTAAAGACGTTTTTCAGTCTCGTATGGACATTTTGGACAAGTGGCAGCCTTTCCAAATGGCATTTCTAACATTTTTTATAATTAAATATTAATTTTTAGCATTAAAATATCAAAAATTAATCTAATAATTATTTCAGTGTCCTAAATTTTTTTTCAGACTAGTGAATAATTAAATTGGCTAGGCAACTATCATTCCTGAGTGTCTCTGCACCATCTTTGACCATCAGATTGGTGTTAGGTACCATTAGACGCCACTTCTCTAGTATCACCAACTGACACTTATGGTCAAATGGATGACCTAGGCCAACAACTGGCACCAGATACCACCAAGTACATGTGTGGTATAACTTGTAGTAACTTTTGCCTTTGACATCCCGTGATTTCTTCGGGTCTCGGACTCGTAAATTTACTTTAATATTAGTTGCACCTCACATGTGCAACATTTACTTAATCATGTGATTAAAAATTAATCCACATGTTAAGTGAGGTTTCAAAAATACATGTTCTCATGATAGTTAACAATAAATGCAAATCTAAAAATACAAATTTAGCTACTAATCTTGGGCAATGCACATCCAATTGGCCCCAAAATTGGCACCCCTTTCGGTATTTCTTTAGCTTTATTGAAGAAAAAGTTGATTTACAATGGGATCTCTTGATTCCCTTCACAATCCAAACTCCCCTTGCTGTCCAAAGTGATTAGCAAGTCTTCAATCGGATTTACCCCTTGATTTTGACACTTAATTGGCCTTCACCCACTTCATAGATGATGGAAGTGCCTCAAATTCAATGGTTGGCTTGTCCTCCAAATTCACCTTCAGCCTTGAAAAATCCAAGGCTTGGAGCTTCCAATTTTTAGCATGCTTCTCGAGGTTGTTGTTAAACCTTAATTTTTGCTGTAAATTAGAGTTTGTAGTAGAGAAATTGGCAATTTCTCAGTCTTCAAGGGTCCAAATACTAAGATCGTCGAAGCAAGGCTGTGAAATGGTTGGGAGATGAGAGAGAAAGCTGCAGAGAGAGAATATTCAGAGTTTTGTTACGAAGAATGACTGAGAATTAATCAAATGTAGTTGCTGCCTTGCCACAAAAGCATTAAATGCTGTCGCCTACAGTTGAGACATCCAAATCAGTTGTCACCTTGTACTTGGATGCAATCACCCAGTTGTGGAGGGTCCGAATTTGCAATCGCTTCCTCATCAAAACTCACTCGTGGTTGGTTGCAATGGCCAAAAATAGGTTGGCCATCTTGCTCACAGCTCTCCTACATTTGCTATAGCAAGAATGATCTCGTTTTTCCTCTTCTTCAGCCTTTTACCAGCATGCATGGGCAAGTTTGCCAAGTGGCAGCCTTCCCAAATGGTTTTTCCAACATTATCCATCATTAAATATTAATTTTTGACTTTTAATTATTGAAAATTAATTTAATAATTGTCGGTGAGTAGAAAAATAATATGACAGGCCAATAATTAAATTAGTTAGGCATCTTCCACTCTCGAGTCTTTCGGTGCCATCGTTGACCATTAGATCAGTGTTAGATACCATTAAACGTCACATCTCTAGTGTCACCAACTGACACTTGCGGACAAATGAATGACCTAGGCCAACAATTAACACTAGATACCACCAAGTACCTGTGGAACATAACTTATAGCAACTTTTGCCTTTGACATCCCATGATTTTCTTGGGTCCCGGGCTCGTAAATTTACTGTAACCCCAGTTGCCTTTCACATGTGCAACATTTACTTAATCATGTGATTGAAAATTAATCCACATGTTAAGTCAGGTTTCAAAAATACATGTCCTCATGACAACCCTCCTCTGATGGTTAAGCCATTTAGGGTTTCATTTTAGAAGACACTTCGTGTATCATTAGCACACAAGTGTGGCATTTTCGTTGTGATTGCCTTAAGTGGTGTACTCTCTCTCATTCACTAATACATCACTTCTCATTTATGATTGAGTGGTGTTGTGCATTGATTAATTCTTTCATTTTCATTCATACTCTTAATTAATCACACAATTACTCCACACCTAGGCCAATATTGTTTGCCTTGCAATTTAAGTTCCTCTACTCTAAATTATCCACCTACGCCAATATGGATTTTTTAATGGGCAAAGCATCCAAGATGCATCTTATATCTTAATGGCTGTCGATTTTGTGTCAGAGATTTGATTTTGTGCTAATAAATATGGAATTTGAAAGGGCCTAAGATGGGGTAAGTTGCGCTCTTATAATGTCAAACCCTCCAAGCCACTCCTGTTTGCTATCATAATTGACATATTGAGGATAACTTGACCACAAATGGGTAATTAGGGACCTTCTAATGCTGGGGTGTAGCACTTTTGTGGCTCAATTTTTGCATGGAGGAACACTATAGGCGCATAAGCCCATTCCCTTTTCGTGTTAGGGTAAAGGGGCCAATCAAGTGACGCCCCCCCTAAAAGCAAAATGTACCCCACCCCAATTTAGTGATGATTTTGCAAAACACAGGCTATTTCTTTCACCATTTCATGTTATTATATTAATTTTGCCATATTACATATAAGCTTAGTGTGAGTCAAACAGTGGAGCCTTGTAAAAGTTTTAGTATATGGATTTTGTGAAAGCTTAAAACAGTGAATCCTCAAGTGTCACCTCTTGTTGTCACATTTTTTCGAACCCTTCATTTTAAACTGTCCCAAAGTGTATTTTTGAGCTGCATATGGTATGTTTGGCTTTTAAATTTTTTAAAATGTATCTCGTTTGGAAAAAAAGGAATTTAAGTTGGAATATTTGGTACACTACAGGTTGTCGTGACATGAGCTTTTTCTTTGATTGAAAACTCCTTCAAATGGCATTTCTTTGATAAAAGGACTCCTTTATCCATCGATCTTTTTGGTGTTTTTCCACAGACTGAAGAGGCTTGCAAGAGGGCCCTAGCTTTAGATGGAGCAAACATGTATGCAATTGAGATGCTAAGCGTGTGCTTTGATTGATGAAAATTGACATTTGCTTCTGTTCCTAGATTCACAGAACTTCCTCTTCTCTCGTTTCAACAGGGGGGAATGCTTCTTAAAGGTTCAACCGTCAGTCTCCAGATCCAAAGGGAGCCGGAAAAAAGGAGAATCCCGCAAGGAACCCCTATGTAAAACTGAGGGCTATACAAGAGCATATGTAGGGAACCTCTCATGGAACATTACAGAAGAAGACCTTAGGGATTTTTTTCAAGGTTGTAGGATTGATGGCATCCGACTGGCAAGGGACAAGACAACAGGGGAGTTTCAGGGCTATGGGCACATAGACTTTGCCGATGACGAGTCTCTGGAGATGGCTCTGCAATGGGACCAACAGCCGGTGCTGGGAAGACCCATCAAGATTGCCTATGCTGTGCGCAAGAAGGAAAATGAAGAGCAGAAGATATCGAGAACGAGTGGAAAACGTGAGCAGACACCGAGAACCGGAAGAAATGAAAAGCAGAAATCGAATGGAGACGTGGGGGCCCAATTTAAAAAGCCGAAAGCTATTCCGAGTTAAGATCTTCTTGGTGGCCAAGACCTACTAGTGTGCTTAGTCTTTTAGGTGGGGATGCGAAATGCGAATGTCCATCTGGAAAGGTCCAGATTCTACTTGAAGCAGTCTCACGTGTGCTGTGATGTGAATGCTCATCCGGACAAGTTCAGATTTTTCATCGCAAGGTCTTTAATTCTGCTTTCCAGGACCTGTTGCTGTGGTTTGTTACACGTTCAGCAATGCGGCATTTTTACCTGATCCTTCTTCTCGTTTTTTCACATGTATGGTGCCGTCGAACTTTTCGTTTTTAGCTTTCATAGCTTTCAGATTCAAAAAAAGTCACTGTTTTTGTCGTGTTTATAGAATCGTTTTGCTTTGAGCTCTTTTGGTCATGTTAATTCGCCAATAAAAGAGAGAGGCGAGGCAAGATGGCAACATCGATCCGAAATTTTCACAGTTCCATCATTCATCGTGTTTGCAGGTCAAAAGGTTAGATTCGAATCTGCGTCCTCTGTTCTTTTAAGGATTAGTTTAAACGATTGTCTTTCGTCTTCGTCCTTTCTTCGTTCTTTAAATGATTATTTTTAACGATTAGTTTATTATAATTAGTCTGCATGATTAGTTGGCCTTTGTCTTTCGTATAATTAGTTTCATCTTAGTTTAAATGTCTAGACTAGTTCTTGTCATCTTAGTTTAAACCATTAATTTTAACGATTAGATTAGATTAGATTATCATAGTTAGTAAGTATATCAAATAGTATGTAACGATCAGATTAGTTTAGTTTAGGTTAATTATATTAGATTGGTCAATGATTAATTTAGATTAACTTAATTAATTAGATTAATTATTAGGTTTCTTAAGTTAATAAATTATGATTAGTTAATTAGTTAGATTAGTCGATTAATTAGATTGATTATAGTTAATTAAATAAATTAGTATTAATTACATTAGCTTTAGTGAATTAGTGTTAATTTAGTGAGTTATAGTTAATTAGTGTTTCAATTATTCAATTAGTGTTAACTAGTGTTAATTGCAAGGTTAAGTTTAGCAAAGGCAGCTATAATCTTTATGCATATAATCTTTGACAAAGCATATTTTTACATGTTTAGCTTTGTAATGTTTTTTTAAATATATATTTTTTCTTGATAATACAATAAATAATTGTTATCATTACTTTGCTTTTCGTCGCTAAAATTGTCCGAATGCTATGCTCTTTGCTTTTCATCGAACATCGGACATTGTGGGGCCCTTGTGTTATAAGCCTTACACACTCGATTGATGCGCTTGTGTTATAAGCCTCGCACTCGTTTGGCACCATCTCATTTGAAAGCATCACAGTAGAGAAGATCGCAACAACGGTCGAAGATGAAAATCAAGAGCTAGTGAAAATACAAAGAGAATATAAACTTTTAATCCTACAACATGAGGAGTTGGCAGCAAAAACAGATCGGATCGAACGAGACATGGAAGAGCTTGCTGCAAGAGAAGAAGAAAGGAAGCAAGAAAAGGAGTAGGTAGCACCACAGAGAGATGGAAAGCATGATCGAAAAGTTGAGCCTTGAAAGAAAAGTGCAGGAGAGAATGAGCAAGGAATTGGAAGACCATGAGGAGCAGAGACTCATAGCCCTGGTACAAAGACAAGGAGCGGCAACAGTAGAGTCAAGTCAGAGTAGCATTACACAAGCTCGCCTATCATGGCGGTTAGGTAGCAATATCGTTGTGCGGGGTTGCATAGAAGATCAAGATGATCAGAGGCGGTAGCAAAGTCGAGTCGGAGCAGCATCGCACAAGCTCACTTATCGTGGCAATTAGGTAGCAATAGAGTTGCGTGGGGTAGCAGAGTACTTGGCGCGCAACAATAATTGTCAGCAGGTAGGTCATATTAACACATCTATTAATGCAATTAGTTAGCACAATTATTTAGTTGTATTATTATTAGTTAATTAGTTAGATTTATGTAGCACTAGTAATATTAGTAGTTGTAGTATTATTAGTTAATTAGTTACACTTATGTAGTATTAGTAGTAGTTAATAATTAATTATTAGTTGTATTAGTAGTTAGATTTATGTTAGTTAGACTTATGCAGTATTGGTAGTATTCGTAGTACCTAATAGTTAAATTTTAATGAAACGAAAGGAAAAGAAAACGATATTTTGAATGTATGGAAAAAATGAAAGCTTAATGATCTTTTGCATGTTTTTTCATTTCATGTAGTTTTAAAGTATTGTTAATGTTTATTTATTTTAATGTTTATTGATTTCATTTATTTATTTCGATTGTTATTAAGCAAAAAGTTAAAAATTATTATTATTGTATGTAAAATAGATAAATTAACTTTTTTATTTAAAAAATATAATTACGAAATATAACATGTTTTCATGAACAAGTGTAGTGTAGTTGAATGATAAAAATGTTTTATTCTAATTAGTATCAATGGACACTATGTAAAAACAAAGTCAAGGCAACCATCAAGACTTCTAGAAAAAAGGAAAACTGTCTTGTAGAAAAACATCGTTAAAACTTTTTGCTATGACTTGGTATGAGATTGACAAATTGAAATAATCTTGGGCAACATAATGTGAAAGCATCATTGGAGTTGAACAATGTGCATATCTTGTGGTATAGTCACAATGTAACATCATGTTGTTATCTCGTAAAAGAACGATGCATCTATAGAAAAATACAATTAACAACGGCTTTGCCAAGCACTATTCTCATCCTTGCATGCCAACAACACAGAGTCAACATGATGATAACAAAATGTTGACCATGTCTTGCAAACAAAGATAGAAACAAATATGTGGTCGCATTATTACCAAACTACACAATGAATTCTCAATGCAAAGTCATTATAGCTTTAGCTCTTGAGCATCATTGATACATCCATCTTGGTCTCCAAAACGACAATAGCGATTGCGAATGGAACCATGGATCATTGATCAATTCTCGATAATCCTCTAGTCTCTTGGAATGATGCATCTCTTTTGCAATCATCTACTAGAGTTGACTTAACTACATCTGATGTTGTGGATGTGTTCACTTTCAACATGCGACATAATCTATTGATCTAGAAGTACATGGCTATAGCAGAACATCCACATCTAAGGATAGGGCTTTGTATCCTCAGCAGACAATCCATCAAAAGGATTCTAGAGCTCCATCGTAAAAGCTTTTCATTCAATCCAATGCTCCAATTTGAACATGAGATTGAAAGATGTTATAGTTTGTTTGACAATATAGTTGAGCCAAGCCAATGAGAGGCATTTGAAAGAGCCGATCAACACAAGTTTGCATGCATCATAGTACGGAACAATAACTATTTTGTAGAAAGAATAGCAACATTTAGGATGGATGGCTTGCTTGCAAGAAGCTCGCCCTACCTACATATCACCTTGGCAACGTTTCCATTCCTATTTCCACTTGGCCATGGCATCTACGATGGCAACATCTATCATAGTGAATACATCAAGATGTGGGTATCAATATTGTTCTCTGTGTACACCTTACATGAGCCTTACTTCTGGTTCTATACTAGCTAAGACAAGCTGTTTTGATCGTGAACAACACAAGCGCAACTTGTCTACAAAGGGACATTGACAACTACAAATGCGCAAATAAGAACAATTCCAATGAGGAGGTCGTTGGGCACATCCTTTGCTATAGTGTTTTCGCTTCAATACGGGGATCCCCACCTTAGCACACCGACATAACTTGAAGGACCTAATCACAATGGTTGACGTATGGGGCATGCCTCATTTCTTCCTTATTTTCACTGCAAATGAGATCACCAATGATCGAGATCAACAAGTTGGAATGCATTGCAAAGGAGTTCAATCTTGAATTCTCATGGAAATATTACTTCGTCGAGTGCGCCATCCTCTTTTACACCAAGTTTCATATTTTCTTCAACTAGTACATTCTTGGTAGAGCTGCTTGTGTTGGGTGCATCCAGTACTATGTCTTTAGATATGAGATCCAACATAGAGGCTCCTTACATGCACATGTGATTCTATGATTACATGAGGCTAGACGTTATAAATATGACAAATGAGATATGTGCGTATATTCCATTCAATGATGATTGGAACAGTTTGATAAGAAAACTAAGAGCTCTCATCATGGAAAAGCAAATTCATAGGTGCCATCGTGCCTGCTAAATAAGCAAAAGTAATGGTCATGGTAAATGCAAGTATGAATTTCCGTATGCCTCTCTTAACAATCCGAAACCAACAATAGGCCCTAAAACTCAACGATACATCTACTATCGTCTTGGAGATGAGTACGGAAATGTTGTGCCATATCACCCAATGATACTGCTCCTCTGGGGATGATAACTGAGAACATTGATCTCACCATAGGTGATAAATATAGTGTGATGTGTAAGGTCAATCATATTGACATATCAAATGACAAAATGATATCAGGAATCTAGGTTACGATCTAGTTCAACAAACCAATAGCTCACCCTACGGAGGAATCCACACCTTCAAAAGTTACCACCTCTTCTTTCGATGGCGAATCTAAGCTTTCAGAGTTTCATAATTCAATAATCGAGATCATAGATAGAGGTAGCATACATCAATCAATTTAATCGAAGATGAGAAGGACAATGTACAAGTGGAAGAGAAAACCCGTTTGTGAACACCTGGCTTATCATGCTTACAAAATGCGGGGTAGCTCCTTTTCTAGCCTGTATGCAAGGCATTGAATTCTAGCTATTATACTAGAGGAGACCTATTTATGAGCAGGCTGCGGCACTGTCCACACCCCATAGGATGCACAAACTTGGTTGGTCTTCAACTCTTACCTCCTAGATCTTTACCTCTACTTCAAATGTCAAGGCCTCAATTCAAAAAAGTCAATCATGAAGGCCCTAAACTTCTAAAGTCATCGTGAGTTTATGTTAGCTTTTTAAGTCATCGTGAGTTTATGTTAGCTTTTTTGGAAATGTTCAACGGTGTCCCAATAGGATGCATAGACTTTAGCAAGTCTTCAAGTCTAAATCACCATAAAAGGTTGAGGCCTCAAATCTCGAGGTCCCTAAAAGGTTATGTTAGCCTCTATGAACTCTGTGTCCTTTGCAATTGGTGGGCACTTTGTAGTGACAAACCATTTTGTACTTGGTTCAAGGAGAACAATGCACTTTTCATGACAGACTAGCATAATCGCAAAACAAAATGATTAGAGTTCTAGGTTAATTAGAGCTCTCAATCTAACGAATTCTTTCTTAGGGAAAAGCGACTCCACTAATCAAGTCCATCAATCCATAATATGTTAAGACTTCAAGCTCTGTCTCTCTATGTAAGTGTGTGATCAACAGTCTAATTGTATGTCCAATTGTACATAGCAAGTGTGGGACATTTAATAAGTCGATGGTCTGTTACGTATGAGAATAATGAAAGAAAGAGGAAGGAGCTAACTGCTCACTCACTGTTGTTCCAATCCTACTCTGTCATCCAACATGGTATCAGAGCCATGTTAGTTTGTGAGCTTGGCTATTGTGGACTGCAAAGGAAGAAGAAAGTGCTAGCAGCCATAGCTTAAGAAAAAATGGGCATCACAGAGAATGTTGAGTTCTATGCTTGGTGGAGCTTATTGAGGCTACTTACCTGAGTGGAATGTCTCATGAAAAAGCTCAGTTGGATGAGCATTGACAAAAAGAAGACAGGTTGCATTAAAAAAATGTGATCTAGAGAAGCTTTCCACCAATTTTTTGTGCCTGTTTGGACAACACTACAGTTGTGATATTGCAGATCTGTGTGACTCAATATCTATCTTGGTAGTGTTGTGCTCTATGTGCAGGGTATGATTGGAATTGAGGAATGCTTGGTAATGCTAATCATTTATAGCAAGAGGAGTCGCTTCTATCTCTTGGAATTCAGTGTGAACTGGTAGGAGGTTGCACCTACACTCAACTAGCAAGAATGGGAAGCTCTGATGCTGAGTATACGCAATCAATGTGTGGCATATCAAGTGCCAAATGAAAAGATCAATCAAATCATTGTGCTATAGTTAAGAAAAATGTAATCAGTAGATAGTGTGATGTCAGAAATTCTGTATCTGTTTTTTTCTTCACCTATAGCTCAATTTTTTCCAGCAAACAATGCTTGACAAATGTCATACTTAATGTCTTGGATGCTTATTAATGGACTTGAGATTCTGTACTTACATCTGGGCATGACAATGATGCAATGGAGTGAAGATATGGATGAATTTCTAACAATCACTACTGTTCTGGAATTTCTAGCACCAATACAGGGCACCATTTGATCCACCAATGTTTTGGAATGATGGATATGACTATCAAGAATGCTTGATAAATGTCTGTGCAATACCCGTGTACACCTAGGCATGATTAAAAGGGATTAAAAATTCAGTTTTGGAATGCATTTATTGATTCAAAAATTACAGGATGAAATCTATAATTGAATGTATGACAGTTATCACTCAAGGTTGAAACATAATGACATCCATTTGGTACATGTAAGGCTTGAGTCATGCCATTGATGCTATAGGTATTTTCGTGGGATATTGTGAGGATTAAATGCCCAAATTTGGACTGATTTATTGCTGGTTATAGCAGGGTATTAATTGTTTTTTAATTAGTTGGAAGAATATTTACTTCCATACATGATGTACATGCATTGCAATGTGTCAAGATGGACATGCATGGATACGTGCATGTAATGGAAATTGTCTAAGATGCTGTGGGCTATGTTGAGGCATATATACCCTTCGCTTTGGTTGAGAAACGGTTGCAGGCTACATATAGGTTGATATTCACAGACTGATTGTCTGTTCAGGAGAGAGCTGAGGCTGAACCCAAATTGCCTATTGATAGGAATTCCACTCCAAATCATCTAAGAGCTCATAAAGCTTGGATGGAAAGAGCACACAGGGTTCTACATTGGTTGTCATTATGTATTTCAGATGTTATGGTAATGCAGATTATGAACTGCAGATCTCCAAAGGATGCATGAAATACCTTGATGAGGTACTATGGCACTACCACAAGTGCCAGGAAGATACAATTGAAGTAGAAAATCAATAATATGGAGAGAAAGGGTAAGTCTATTCAGGACTATGTCACTAAAATCAAGATCGGTTACCAGTGTCCATTGGCACACAAATGGAGGATGAAGACATGGTTGTAGTTGCATTAAATGGCTTGGGGCTTGAGTATAAACATTTTGATAATTCCATATCTGTGCAGGCTAAAATGCTAGATTTTAATGAGCTTGTGGCATTGCTCATTCATGAGGAAGTCAAACTGGGATTGGCTACTAGTTCTAGCAGCTCTAAGAGCAAGGATGCTGTCTTTTACTACTCGAATCAATGCGGCCGTGGTGATGGCCATGGTAGAGGATTTTCTTGTGGTAGAGGAGCACCATAGAATATGTCTCATGGGAGTAATACCCAGTAGGGTTCAAACGCACAAGGAGGTGGTAGTTTTAGAGCCGGGGGGAGATCTAGCCCTAGGGGCAGAGGCTCCTGGCAGCCACAGCATGTCTCTGACAATCCTAACAAGGATAAGGATTGTCATTATTGTGGCAAGTACAGACGCATTGCCAAGGATTGCTAGAAGAAGAAAGGCAATCAGAAGGGCAAGCAGCATGGACATTATGTATCGTCTAGCCATATAGAGGATGATTTCGTAGATTGGTTGTTTGCCATAACTTACGTGTAGAATAGGGCTGCTAAGAAGTCAAATGTAGATGATGTTTGGTATATTGATTTGGGAGCATCGAATCATATGACATCTCATGGTGGGTGAGTGAATCATAGATATGATGCTTGATAAGGATGGCTATGTATGTACAAGCGATGATACACATCATAGCATTGAGAACAAAGGCATAGTACCTCTAGTGATTCATGATGGCAAGAAGAAGAATCTGCATGATGTGTTGTATATCCCATCCATTACAAAGAATTTGTTGTCTGTGGATCAGATGACAAAGAAGATTTTGCAGGTTTGTTTTAATAAGCATGGTTCTTCATTGAAGAGTTTGGTAATAGCTATAAATTGATTGCTTGTGGTCATAAACATGGTAGGATGTTCACATTAGATGCCACTTTACCATAGTTGAAATCGACAATGTTTGCTTATGGTTTAAGCACAATCAAAGACCTAAAAATATGGCATAAAAGAGTGGGGTGTTAACCCTCAGACGAACAAGGTGGAAAATTTAAAAAATCTAAAGTAGATGACAAGGTCAATGCAAAAGTGAAACGGAAGACGAAGGCGTGCAAAGACGAATATGAAAACACAAGAAGTGCAGAAAAGTCCTAAATCAAGGAAAAAGGTGCACATGAAAAAGTGCATGTCAACACTCTTGTAAAAGAGCACAAGGCGCACCATGATTTATTTTAAGAGTGCCGGGCTCTCACCTGTGTAATTTGTAAAGGTAGATGGGCGGTAGGAAGGAAGCTAGGAAGATAGGAGGAGAATGGGAAAAAGGGCCTAGGCCATGGCCGGCCATGTAAAAAAGGGGATAAGGGGATGAATTCCCAAAAGGGATTTAGGGTTTTGTATATAAAGTTGAAAAGAGAATGAGAAGATCATTCTTGTGTGTGGCCAAAAGTGGCTCTCCTCTTCTTCTTCTTTTTCTTTTTCTTCTTCTTCTTCTTGCTTGCTTGAGCTTGTGCTTGAGAGAGGGAGTGTGAGAGTGTGAGGGAGTGAGTGTGTGAGGGTGAGGGACTGTGGTGGAGAAGCTCTCTATCTTCTCCTCTCTCCTTTTGTTTTCTTCTCTTGTATTGCTCACGGAAATGGAGCTTGGAGCGTAAAGCTTGAGAATGGAGCTTGCTTGAAGCTTACACTTGGATCGTGGAGCTATCGAGTGCTTGGGAGAGGAGGAAATTCCATCGAGCATGGAGGTAAGCTCACTACACTCATAGAGATGGATAGCGCATCAGCTATGTGAGAGGTAGCCATTAGTGCTCGGCTTGGAACGCTTGAATAATAAGCGGTCCGTGGGTCTTGGCGATAGAGCTCGTGCTCGCCACTATATTTTAGTTCCATTACTGGTACCAACAGATTCAAGATTGAGTGCTTGCGTGTTTCAAATCGAGCATCAAAGTAAGGGTTTCATCCTCGAGCCAGTGCTTTAGCTAGATAGCTAGGAAGCGAGGGAGTTTGAAGAGGTATTCGATCTCCTTAACAAGTAAGTTTTTGGTTTTTTGGACTTGGAAAGGTAGGTTAGAGTAGTATAGGTGTTTCCTTTATGATTTTTGTTTACATTTAGGGAGGATAAGAGCAAACTGTGTGAGCACACAATAGGGTTTCTGCTACTGTATAACAAGTTGAAACAGGGAAAAGAAGGGCAAAAAATAAAAATTTGGGTTAAATGCTGGTAAGGGGAGCAAGGCTAAGGTGAATGCAGACTTGGGTAGGGTAATAAGAGACCTAGAGGGGCAAGGGAGACTTCATTTTGCATTTCAGGGATTAGGGAGAGCTAGGGAGAGAGAGAGAGAGCTTCGTTGTGTGGAATTGCTTGAATCTCGTTACATTGAGGAGTTTGTTGCCCATTACAAGTACTCCCACACCTTCTCTTGCATGTGTAGCGAAGATCTGGAGGTGCTCGATCAGTGGAAAGACCTCGATTCTTCGACGTGATGAATTCTGTGTAAGTTCAACAAAAAATGCGTTGCGTTCGGCCCATTTTAGTGATGGCAATTCTGGGATGAGTCCCAGAATCGGCCCTCGGTGGCCACTCGGCCAAACCCATTTAGACAAACCACACGGCCTTCAGCTCGGGGCCGGCCCGAGGCTCGCCCAAATTGATCATTTGGATCAACTTGATATTCGGCCCTCAGCCCTGACGACTTGGCCCAATCCCACTCGGACAAACATTCAGCCCGGGACGAAATCACCACTCGGACTAACTTTGCATTCGGCCCACTTGACTTGGCCATCCGTCATTTGGCCATTCGGCCTTAGGAGAACCACATTTGAACTAGATGAATCAGACATTCGGACCAATTGCATTCGGCCATTTCGTCATTCAACCCTCAAACATTCAGACAGACCGAATCGAACATTCAACCCCTGTAATTCAGACCTATTGGGCCGAGTTTGGATTTTTTCAAATTTTAACCTATAGACCCTGAAACTGACCCAGAGACTATACAGAGCCAAAAGAACACCATAGATCTACCAGTGGATTGAAATCTAGAGCAAGTAGCTCAAAACTTGGCTACGGACGTCCCTTGAAATCGTGTAGGGTATCTTAGTATTACGGCCCTAGGACGACCCTTCAAAAGGGTGATGAAGTGTGAGGTCGATTATGTAGTACAAAGGATACACTTGACATTACCGAGTGTGAGGATAGTCACAACCTTTAGTAAGGGTGACCTCATCAAACCTCGAGGGAAGGACAATGAACATTCTGACATATCAGGCAAGTCTAGTGATGAGAGCAAGGACTTGTTGAAAGAGTTGATACAAGCGCATGTGGAACAAAGAGAACTAGTGAGTGAGGCAATGCTTAAAAACAAAAGGTTAGGAGACAATGCCGAGGATAGGCTTTGGACTTACAAATATCACATACGACCACAAAAGAAGCCCAAGTTGTATAGACAAAGGTATAGATGGAGAGCTAGCACAACACCGCGATGGATAGCCAAAGCATTGCTACGCGCTCAAGGGTATTACGCAAGTAACCAATTGATTTGGGTGCCAAAATCCCATCTAAACCACCTCTCTCTGCTGAAGGCCAGATTGTATTAAAAGCGAAGAGGCGCATGAGGAAACCTAAACGAAAGTCCAAGTCTTCACTCAACAAGGTTGGAGTGACTGAGCCCCTCACGATTGACATCAAGAAACCATAGATCCTCAGCCTAGCGTGGTCAACAAGGAGATATTAGATGTAATCATTGAGGGTGCACAAAAGCCACTAGTGCCCAAAGTGTCTTTGACTTCCCAATGAGATAATGATCAACACAGGTGCAATGTTGCTCATGATAAGGCTAATTGCTCAACAGAGCAAATGGAAAAATCATCTAGCAACCATGAGCAAATCTTCCAGCCAGCGCCAAGTTCACCTAGGAGTCCCAAATCTCCTACACCCTCTTTCTCTAAATGGACACAGGAAGCACAACAGCAGTTGTCAAGTATAGCTGCTCAATCCCAATCTCTATCTCCATTTGAGCTTCCAAATGTCCAAGAGGCGGAACATGACAACACCCCTAATTCTCAACCTAAGTATATGCCTTTGCAATCTAGTGTGACTAGCTCAAATGATGCTCGATTTGCAAAAGTGAATGCACAAAGGGCAACCAAAGACACGACCACTTTTGATTTGCTTAAGAACCTGACACTGCAGTCTGCAAATAGTGGCCAGTTTGCTGAACTAGCCGTTACTACTTCCAATCAGGAATCACATCGCAGCCTTGGCTGTGATGATGCCCCTTGCAGAACGTGTCCTTAGAAATTCACCTATGGAAGAGGTGTCACAACCAATATCCTTGCCACCTCCAGCACTTTTGAAGCACCTAAAGCCTAGGCTCGAGGAGAAACCTGTTGAAGATTTGACTAACGAGATGGCACATCTGAATAACGAATTAGAGATGAAGTGCCTAATCAAGCTTGATCACAAGCTGATAGCCATCACACATGTGTATGTCCATGTGGACATCGGAAGGCCAACACTAGAGCACACAAAGCTCATAATTGAACCCCTGACCTGGGATAAGCAACAACATGTCTGCTTTCTCTATGTAGCTGTTGGCTGAAGAAGTCATAAAGGATATCCCAAAGGCCATAGCTAGAGAATTGCACTTGTGATACCCTCACTCTATACTGCTCAATGTGAGACAAACAGGGAAAAGCTCAAAGCAATCAAATGGAAAGGGAAAGGATAAGGCAAATTTGTGCATAAATGGTACTCGAATCAAAGTTTGACAGCCAAAATTGGCCACCGACTAATGACACTCGGTGAGCAACGGAAATACCTTTGGACATCAATACATGATCCCACATACGTTGCCCCAACCTCATTACGAGTGTTGGCAGTGGTCCATGAGGTCTAGCTTTTTGCCACTGTCCAAAATGTACGATAAACTGCTTCTAGAAGAAGATCTACACGTGGCCAACAGGCTAGGAGTAGGGAGCATGGTTCTTGATGTAAGTGCATATGTCTTCTGCCTCACTCAAGACCCTGAAATCATAGATCTCTATGCTTCCCATCATTACAACCCTGACTTCTTTAGTTGGTTCCGTTCAAGCCTACGTGTGGCATGAATCTTAAACTGTCTCTTGGTTCTACACTAGAGTCACCCAAATCTCTTGAGCGAGAGAAAAACAACTCTAAACACAACACCCGCTCTGATAAGAAGCAATGGAGACATGTTCCAATGGGTAAGAACAAGATTCTAGAGCAAACGCCTGACCAGGAGACACTGCCAATACAATTGGATGAGGGGCTAAACACCGGAGAATTAGCTTAAGAGCTAGACTCTCCAAGAAGAGAGGCAGTTGTACCCTCACAACCTCATGAGGCTGTCTAGTAGACCATAGCTACGTCCCATAAGGACACACTAGAGGAAGGGAGGGCTGAGGCCCAACCAAGCACATCAACGGCTGACTTAGTTCAAGGTTCAGAATCTTTAAAGGATACACCTCAATTGCCCAAGAAAAAGAGGAGAAAACAATGAAAACAATGGCAGTTACAAGTGATTGTAGATGCCAAGAAGATTGAGACCACAAGTGCTGAAGAGCTGAGGAATAAAGCATCGAGTCCACCAATGAACCCATTGCCAAATCTCCTCACAGAGGTAAAACCTCAGACACTTCCGTGTGTTCTGAAAAATCAAAGAACCATTACCATCAATGGTTGCTTGCAACACTCAATCCACCGACAACAGATTTCACATTGACCAATCAAGAGTAGATACAACACTGTCACAACACGATGACAAGACTATACCAGTCACATCTGAGGAGAACCATGACACAATAGCAGCAAAGCCTCAAGAGAAACATGAAAACCCTGAGGATATAAGCAATCCTAGCATTGACCAATCTTGCTCATCCAGGCCCGGACCCCCCTTGCTATGCTAAAGCCTAGAGAAACTCCTAGAACCTTGCATGAGATAGCAACCGAGCAAGCCTTCATAGAACATAGAAGTGTCACGGAGTGCTTGACTAAGTTGGATGCTAAACTCAAATTATTCGCACGTGTCTATGTCCTTGTAGACATGGGCACATTCCCTAGGGAGCAACTTGAAGAATACTTGCCATGTCCTCTATCTTGGGAAGAGCAAGAATATCTTAACGACCACTATGACGCACTCTTACATGAGCGCATACAACTCATCTCTGACGAGGAGGCCGACAAACTACGCTTAACTGTGACGTTCAATGAAGCACTTTGCCAACCAAATCTCTTAGGGATAGAGTAACTAAAGTGACAATCAGAGGGTTGAAGTCTATTTGAAAAACGTTGGGTTGAAGACTGCGTTACAATGGCCGAACTGGGAGCCCATATCATGACAGTCTCAAAGGAGCGATTGGCTAAATGGCGGTCTCAACGAGACCCAACCTATGTGGTGTCAACTTCCTTTCGAGTTTGGCTGCCATCCGGGGTATGGACTTAGCTGGAACTAGCCAAGAGAACTCTCTAGTTGATAAGATTCTCATTGAGGAGAAGCTACATGTTGCGAGTAGACTCGGACAAGGTACCATGCTACTTGATGTTGCAAAATATCTGTTGTTATTGAGTAGGCTACCACGAGTACTAGATGCGTGTGCCACACTCCAGTACAATCCTGAGTTTTACAATTGGTTTTTATCTTCACGAAGTGGCATGGATTCATAAATGTGTACATAAATAAACAATGAGTTTTGTGACTGTGTATAGATAATACCAACACACACAAGCAATGATAGTGAAGAGTATGAAGAAAAGTTTGGGTTTGATAGGATGAGCTCCTTAGGTTCCCCTCTCACCACACGTCTAGAAGTCGTGTGACCGCTCTCGCCTCCAGGTGGAGGGCATGCAACCCTCATTGCTGCCATGGGAAGCCCTGGCCAACACCTTTGAGGGTGTAGACAGGGCATTGTTCCAATTAAACATAGTCACTCAAAATTGCTTAACATGTTAACTTGCATTGTCAAGGGAGCTAATCATGTCCATTTGAGATTTTTTGTTTGGTTACAACCATGTTTAAATGAAAAAATTGGTATTTTTCCTTATTTGCATATTTAGCCTCAAGGCTTGATTTTTATCAATTATAAGCATTTAAATTAAGTTTCCATCTATTGGGGTAAAGGCCAGTGCCCTATAGCTAGGCAAACATCCCTTGTATATGTACACACTATACAATCATATATAAGTGAACATAACAAAGAATAAGGATACCATTTATTTTTGTAGCCATATAACTCTCTTATGTTCTCTCACTCAACCCTCTCATATTGGATAGCTTTTATATCTCACCCCACCATTTCTTCCCTCTCAACTAATATCAAAGCAGTGTTTGACATTGATGCTTGTTGCCTACACATAAATAGAGGCACTATTCTCATCACCAAGAGCTAGGCATAACTCACCAGGTGTTTGAACCATTGATGCTCAATTTGGGGCTATGATAGCCCATTTTGGTAGTGATTTGGAAACCATTTGTGGCTGGGTTTGAAGCAAAATAGATTGGTTGTAGTAACCATGTAGATTGCTCTACCATGCACTTCATCAAATAAGTGCTGAAGTTTTTTATGCTTCATGAGAACCACCTTTTCCATGCTAGAGGTTTTAGGCATAGTGTGAAATGATGAAAATTTTGTCAACACTTGAATCTTCATTATTGTTTTGTTCCCTTCAGGTGATCACTTTTGGTGGTAGATGACCACATCAATAATAAGGTGGCAACAATGTACTCCTTCAGGTCTAAGTCCTTGCACCGATCCACATGCCTTGATCCTCCTCAATGTGACACAAACTCATCAATGTAAAGTATGTCCTAGATCAAATTGTTCAAACAAAAAGATGATTACTAATTGATCTAGAGTTATGGAAATGTAGCAAAACTTGACCAAGGGGTGCACTAGACCCAAAGGATGCCATTGATGAAATCTTGCTAGAAAATGTGACCTGTATAGCCCTTGTCTAAATTCTCGCATTTGGGATCAAGTCTCATCACAATAGAATATACTGAACTTGGAAAACTTACTTTCTCTAGCTCATCTTGCATCTTTAATTCCTCATTGATCAAGAAACTTCTTTATTGTTGAAATCTTATGCCTTGCTTTGAAGAGGTCATTCTACAAAGCTTCAAAATTGGCATTAGAAATGTTATAATCTATCTTAGTTGTAGCAATGGCCTTCTGGAAAGCTATAATAGCAATCATTGTGTCTACACTTGCCCATCGTACATTCTAGCCTTTGCCATTGCTAGATGCATATCCATGTAGTCGTAGTCAATGATGCCATTCATCAAATCTCTAATGATATTTGAAAAGATCTCTTCCTTCTTCATCTCCAAATACTTGAGTAAATTAGAGAGTACCAAGTATTGTATGCCCTCTATCTCTAAAGGTATCAAGGAGACAAGATTGGGTTGACATATTTGGAGCATTGCCCATAGGTATAGTGCATGCTTTTTGTGCCATGGAGCCACATGGGCTAAGCACCTATTAACCATTTTTTGTTGGTTTTTCCCACATTGTATGCCTCGTAGTTGGTCCAAAGGCACCTAGGATAGGTTTGATCCATTGATAGAGTACAAATGAGTAGCAAAGGGGGTCACAAAGTCTTCCATGGCTTGAAGATTGAGATCTAGTAGTAACATAATATGCTTCATCTTTAAGACCTTTGAGAAGACCTCAAAGATCTCATCACACTAGCTAGTGAACCACATGTCATGAATCCATTCGTCGAAATGCACGTGATTATCAATTGCAACAAGTAGGAGGGATGTGTTGGATGTGAAGAGATGAAGAGAAAGTTTGTGAAATGAAATAATGAAACTAAAAGCAAACTATATCTATCATAAAAACCCTAACTTTTAAAACAAAGGGTTTGTTCACACATGATTTCAACTAACAATTTTAAAAATTCAATATGTGTGTATCGACGTACTAATATGACACTTACTCACTATATTAGCTAATCTTAGATGGGAGTCCCCTCTCTCTTTCTCCCCTC
This sequence comes from Lygodium microphyllum, assembly GCF_053477565.2. Lineage (NCBI taxonomy): Eukaryota > Viridiplantae > Streptophyta > Polypodiopsida > Schizaeales > Lygodiaceae > Lygodium > Lygodium microphyllum. The sequence goes on from NC_141163.1 coordinate 112,559,414, forward strand.
CTTTCTCGGCACATGGGCGTGCATGTATGCATCATACTTTAAAAAAAAAGTGTATACATATTTTATTAAAAATCAATGTACAGTGTAAGACTACACAAGTAGTCTATTAGCTAATTTTGAAGTGGAGATGCATTTCTTCCCTCTCCTTTAGTTTGCATTATTACATGTGCTTCTTTTCTCAATTTAAAAATGCATATATACACACTCAAAAGATACAAATTAGCGGAGGTAAATTGAACATTCGGGTGCATGCACTTAAAAAAAAAAGAAACATGTATTAACATGTTCAAATATTTTTGAATAATGTATTAATCATATGATAAGTTGAAAAATAATAAAAACTTAGAAGATTGCAAGTGCAGGATATTGCAAAGCACTTGTACTCTATTAGCCAAAAATACAAGTACTTGCATTCTATTGTAAGTGTAGAATGTTATAAAGCACTTGTATTCTATTGCAAGATATCACAAAGTACTTGTATCTTGCAAACATAGGATATTGCAAAGTACTTGTATTCTATTAGCCAAAATTTTAAAACTACAATCATTGGTAATACAACATGTGAAGTTGGGATATGTAAGGAGACTTCACAATTTCTAAGATACATGGAGCCACACACTTTCCACTAGTAATTGTACTTTGGGCTTGGCTTCAAATCTTCCTTCTTATCATCTAATTTGAAATTGGATGTTAGTAGGTGGATTCTCCATTAACATCATGATACTTGATGTATTATACTTAAGGCCATAATATCCCTCCATCTACAACACTTAGGGCTCATGACTCTCAAATGACAGCCCGAGGAGTCCACCTATAAGAAATCATCTATATAATGTGTGTACAAAGGATATTAAGAAATACCCTTTCTTTACATGCTATAAGGCCTTAAAATGGACCCTTTTACTTTACTAACCTTACATATTTTTTTTCAAATTGTAATTTAAAAAATCCATTTGTAAATATAATAATGTGAATTTTACTAAATATAATACCCTTTCTTTTGAACTCACGTGGTATCTTACATGTTCTATAAGGTGGACCCCTTGAGAATGATAGTAACATCCACAGTTGCACTATTGCACGTGTCTTGGTCAACAAGGCACAACCATTCATCCTTTAACATCCTTAATCTATAGTACTTCAATAACAAGCATAAAGTTTGGTGCATGACATAGTATTTGTATTTGAAAATAGCTAAGCAACAAAGTTCCTCAATACATCTCCTATTGTAGATGCTTCAATACATCTTTCCTATTATGAGATAATATTTGTTCTTCTCTTTAGCATTAAGACCTAGGCAATTCACGTAAAGAATTATATATTAAACCCTAACTGATAATCATTTTAATACATATCAACAATCACAATTATGCCATACAAATCAACCATGGCATCAAGCGGTATGAATCCTTTTGCAATCAGATCCACACATCAAAATGAAAACACATATCCTTATGTATATCGACACAAATGTAGATTGAATTTGAAATCATTACATTGACCAACATGTTTATACAAAATAGAATGAAATAAACAACAAAAAATACTCAAAGAGATAGTTTTTAAGGATGATAATTCATTGTATTGAGTAGAGTTTGTCTCACTGACCCAATACATTGCGTGAATACATGGGTAATACATAGTAATAGTTACAAGGATGTAGCCAAATGGAATGCAAATCCGAATGGATACTTCTGATTGGCAGCTGAGATGTTCTATAAATTATTCCATTGTGTGATGCCTGTATAACACAAGACTTATAGGGTTGGTAGCCAAATGGCATGTAGATCTAAATCGGTCCAAGGGACTTAGACTTCATAGAGTTTTCTAAGCCTCGATCTCCAAAACACCAAATCCATGTGGCACAAAGGGAAAACTTACCATAGCCAAGAGGATCGAAAGTTACATGCTTCAACTAAACCCTATATTGCACTTGCATGTTGGCAAAACATATTATCTCAATAAAGATGGAAAATAACTACTTAGACACATGAGTTATGGCAACACAAAGATAGGGAAAATTTACCTATAAAACAATTTGTAGAAAACAAAATGGAATCTAAGGTATACCTTGCATTGTCATATGAATTTTGGCAACACATATAAGAAATGCATTTTACGTGTAAGTTGTTTTGCAAAAAAGAAGCAAGAATCTCTATCTACTCTATGCTTTGTTGATTACTACAATAATAGTTGATTCTAATATTAGAACTGGTATCAAATCCTATTGTATAAACATAAAAAAAGAGAACACACACACACACACACACACACACACACACACACACACACACACACACACACACACACACACACACACACACACACACACACACACACACACACACACACACACACACACACACACACACACACACACACACACACACACACACACACACACACACACAGAGAGAGAGAGAGAGAGAGAGAGAGAGAGAGAGAGAGAGAGAGAGAGAGAGAGAGAGAGAGAGAGAGAGAGAGAGAGAGAGAGAGAGAGAGAGAGAGAGAGAGAGAGAGAGAGAGAGAGTCTTCACACACATTCAACATCTCAAAACTAAAAATGCATTATTACATGTATACACACATGTTGCCAATTAAAGTGTACAAGTATATATGATTAACTAAATGCTTATGTATGAATAATCTCACCAAATAGCCTCTTCATAAATAGCATACGTATGAATAAACACAACAGATAGCATCTTCACATTCGTGGGATTTTATATTAGACACAGAGCACACCGTTCATTGTGCACAAGTGTGCTATTTGTCCTTCTTTAGTGAGCAAAGGGAAGCAAAGCTACAATCAACAAATAGCCTCTTTAAGATAATGGGATTTTACACATAAGGCACAAAGTGCATCATTCATTGTACACAAAGCATGCTATTTGTCCTCCTTTTGTGATCAAAGGGAAGCATCACTACAATAGCATGGCCACTTCCCTTTGATGCACAAGCACACAGCAAACAAGGTGAACCCTCATGAACTTTGCAAGTCCACAAATCGCAAAATGTGCTAGCCAAGCTAGCTAGTATTTCTTATAGATCAACTCCTTTTGTTTTAATACTTAAGGACAACTACACATATCACACATAAGTTTGCTAAACAAGGAAATATACCTTTCCTTTATTTATTATTTAATGTTTCATTATGATCTATATCATGTATATGCTACACATGGTTAACTTTTCTATGATTCACATTTGAATTTATTATATACAAGGATACTTGTACGCCAAACTGCAATGCTATATCTATCATAGATAAACTCATTTTGTTTTCACTTTCTAAATTTTTACATTTGTTTTCTTTGTGATGAAATTTTGCTCCTTTTCCTTTTTCAATTTGCATATAGTATGTGCATTCATCTGAAAAATAACCACAAAATTTGAGTGTCTTAAAAGGGTTGTCTTATTGGCACTTGCATGGATGTTGTGCCTTGAAAATTATTAGCTTGTGCTTCAAGAATCTATCTATATATCAACAAAATGAATTTTGGGGATGTCACATGATAGGCACTGGAGGAGTCACATGGCAAGTGCTTATCACCCTTGAAAACCTTATTTTTAAAATTAAAAATTAAAAAATTACAATAATAATTTCCTTCTTATTCTTATTCTTCCTCCTTCTCCTCTTCCTTCTTTTTTCCCTTCATTACTTACATCTCCTCTTCCTCGTCCTCATCCTTTTTCCTCTTTTATCTCTTCTTCATCACTTGCTTCTCTCTCTCTCTCTCTCTCTCTCTCTCTCTCTCTCTCTCTCTATACATGTGTGTGTGTGTGTGTGTGTGCATGAGTGTGTGCACTTGTGCATATATGTGTGCGTGCATGCAAGTGCCCTTGTATATGTAGATGGATCAATATCTTGTACTTCTATTGTAGCTCTCACCCTTAGCCATGGCATTTTTGTTTAGCCTTTTTCTAGCCACTTCCCTTGGACTTACATTAGCAATCACCTTTGTCTACTTTGAGAATTAGTGCTCTTTGAAGCGTCAACTACTACTACTACTATGCCCCTCTCTCAACACGCGCGCACACACACACACACACACACACACACACACACTCTCTCTCTCTCTCTCTCTCTCTCTCTCTCTCTCTCTCTCTCTCTCTCTCTCTCTCTCTCTCTCTCTCTCTCTCTCTCTCTCTCTCTCTACTATTTATCATTGGCATTGCAGGTCGTCGTCTTCTTTCTCTTCCTTTTCCTCTTCATCTTCTTTATGAAACCCTTTGTCCCACAACACACAGACCTCCATAGATTTGGCATTTGAGTGCATGGTGCATGCACCATGACCATAGAAATGCAATAGCACCTCAATGTAGAAAGCCAAAATGATCACTCAAATCCTAGAAACTCTAGGGGCTAAGCCCTTGATCTTCTACACTAGACATCAAAAGGATTCATAAATAAGGACTAAAGATCTTACCTGTTGTCACCAAGAAGACATTTTTCGTGATCATTATGGTAATTATTAGCTTAATTAAGTACATTTCTCTACAATTAGAATGATACAAGGGCAATTGCTATGAACAATGTGGCAAATATCAACTCACACATGGATTTGCTATGATCAAAATGATGATTGACTCTTTAGTACTTGAAATATATATGTTTGCTATCATCAATCGGTTACTAATCATTTGATATGTATCTATTTACCTATGTTAGCATGGTGATTACATATTCTGTGATTAGCATGATGATAGTGCGATTATATATATGTTGTGATCAGTGTGATGATAGGGTGATTATACGTATGCCATGATTAGATTGATGATAGGTTTAAAGTATTCTTGATAGTATCAAGGATACAGTGTCTAAATTAATTCTATTAATGATGAATCTCTATGTAACTATCTTTGTCAAGATTTTATAAGTAGAGGAAACACCAATGTAAAGCGGCAGCCTGGTGCCCTGCTTTGTGTGGTGAATGCATGGAGAGCCTAGTCAAAATTATTGATGAAAGGCTATTCGATTAGGAGGATGAGTGTATAAGAAGTGTGGTGTCAAGAGTTTAAAGATTGGATTGGGTGGCTTAGCAGTGCCTTGTTGTTAGGGGTGCAAAGATTGGGATTAAGTCCAATGACAGTCATTTGAAACATTGACTCAAAACATATTGGGCTGGTAAATTGCAATAGTACAGTGGGAATAAAATTCACCCCATTAACGGAAAACATTTCAATTTAAAAGTTCTAGAAGCATACGAATGACTTACTATACATAGGTATGGTAGAGTGACTTACTTATTGGGGGGGGGGGAGTTCCACATGCTTGATCTCCAAAAGCACATTAGTACATACACGTATACGATGGTGCTGGCATCAAATTTAATGCTATAGTTAGGTAACAAATCGCGTCTCCGACTCCCTACAACATTTTAAAAGAAACAAAAAAAAGTGATCACTGGTGTTGATTTTATTGGTTTAAATGAGACGATACGTAGAAGTTTAGAAAAAAGGGATGTTTACCGTAGCTCGTTAAGCTTGCTTAAAAACTCAGAAGAGAACTGGTGAAGCTCGCTTTCGATTTCCTGCAGCGAGCTTAAATTTTTAGAATGTCGCTTGAATTTTTGGAATGCGAAAGTGTGTTATAGAAGACGACGTCCAATTGAAGCTTAATGGCCTGACAGAATCAGTTTCTGGTTTCCTCCACCACAACCTTCAACTTCGCGAGACAAACGTCTTTCTGCCTCCTCTCCAAAGCCAACTGCGTCAAGACCTCCTACAAGACCACACCAAACGAGTCATTCATTCCTCATCTTTAGGAAAGCATCCATCACAAGTTGAGAGATCTGGATTGATTGTACGTCACTTAGTTAATTTAGATGAGATGTAATTAGTACCTGCATGTGGTTAAAGAACTCGTAATCTTCGAGGCCTTTCATGTGGATCTCATCTTCTTTATCAGTTAAATTAGCCCCGTTAACTACGTGGTCCATTTGGGTTGATCCTTGGTCTAAGCTGTCCTCGCCTTCAGAGAGATTATCATCATCTTTCGGACTTAAGATCTGAATCATGAATAGAAGACAGACGCACGAGATGGTAAGAGTGCAACACACAGACAGTCGGTTGGGGGGGGAGAGAGAGAGAGAGAGAGAGATTCTGATTGGGTTACATTTACTCAAAGCGACCAAAATTACCTTCTTGGCGAGGCTCGCGTCAAACACCTGTGCTGGCAAGGCAGATCAGTCAGAGTGCATCATTCATTAGACGTTTAAAAAACGATAACTAAGTTTTTGAGAAAATATTTGCTAGTGCTGTTGCGACCTTGGGTCCGAAGACCCGCACGTTCTCGTGCGACATGTATGATCAGATAACGCGAGCGAGCGAGAGAGAGAGAGAGAGAGAGAGAGAGAGAACCGTCCTATTTACGAAAAACAAAAAAGAGATAACCGTCCTCCAAAAGATTAGACAAGCAAATCTTTCACAAAGCTTTACAATGTCATTATCGAGACCTGGATGGTTGTGAAACATGTGGTTCTAGCCCAAGGGTTTTTCCACTCCAAATTTTTCCATAAAACATTTTTGGACTTCTTTGCCACATCCATATGGAAACACACACCCACACATTTGGGTAATGTCCAAAATTGCACAATGACTATAGCATCGGTAATTTTTGTTGTATAATCAACCTTTGAAGGCATGGTAACTTGATGAATTCTATGAAGAATCTGAAGAGCATAATCAATTTGGTTCAAGTTAAAGTCGTGGGAGAATTGTTTCTATGAAGCTGCGTGAAGATTTCTTGTTCTTGGTGTTTTTTTCCTTGTTGTGAACATACCAAATATGAAAAAGATGTTTGTTGATGATACAATATAGATTTTCTTGCTGTAAATTCTTCATTTTCTTGGTGTTTCTCTTGGGGCTCCATGTTTTTGGCGCACAGTTGAGGAAATCTACTCAACAAGCATCAAAAGAGGCTGAAAATAAAAGAAATGACATTGTTGGAGGAGAAAAATTCAATGGATGCTTGCAAAGTTCATTCTACCACTGAAGAATTGGAGATTTTCATTGCCAAAGCCACTTTCTACAAGAAGTTCATCCCACAATGGCAGAAACATATTACTATCATGATACACACTCTATGTGGTGGACTATTTCCTCTCCCTGTTGAAGCAACAGAGATATGCATCTTGGTGGTAAATTTTTTGGGAATAAACTGAAGTGCAGAAATAGAGAGAATGACCATCTATGGAGGATTTAATATTCATTGAGAAGTTTCCAGACATCATCAAGTGGGAGATTGTGAAGAAGCTTTAGGAGTTGTAGTCAGTGGAAGTTTACGAAAATAAGAAAGAAAAGAGTTGGAATTTGTTCTTGGATGCTCAACACTATGATACGTGGGATGCATAGTGCATTGACAATCTCTTGTTTGTCCAATTAGCAACCCGCTAGAAGTTGGTAGGCAGAGAATTCGTCACAACATACACGATTGAAACTATAAGAAGCTGGCATTACTATGATTGTGGCACCACAACAATCCTCAGAAGAATGAGTTTGATACCTTTAGAGCAAAATATATTCCCCTTTGTAGTGGATTGAAAGCTGAATTCAGAGACGTTGAAAAGAAGGAAGTAGAGGAGATGTTGGCAAGAGAGTCCTCCACAGATTGAAGCCCCCTCTCATTTTTTTCTGTGTGGAGTACATACCAATTGGGTGGAGCTAACTTCTTGATGAATGATGCAATCAAGAGGCAAGCACTATAATAAGTCTAGAGGTACATGAGAAGAGAGAAGGAAAAAATCAAAGCCGAGAATGAGCTAGCAGCAGAAGCCTCTTTTGATGCCCTAGTAGTGCTCTTTAGAGAAGTCCCCATGGTGACTCAAGATCCCCTTCCTAGTTAGATCTATCCCGGAAATATTGATGACATGCTAGTGAATGTAGTCTCATTGCCCATCTTTAAGGGAGAATACAATGAAGACCCCGATCTTTATGTAGTAGAGTTTATGGTAGCATGTGTGGCTAACAATACCAGAACCCCCAAGCATTGGTTGGCGATATTTCCTGCCACTTTCAAAGGTGCGACGTTTTAGTGGTACGAGAGACAAGCAACATGAACTTTTTTACATATTGGCCTTCCTCACTAAACTTAGGCATATTGGCCTCTAGTGAATTTAGTGAGGAAGATGAAGGCATCCAGAAGGGAGTTTTCCTTAGAGACCTACAACTAAAAGTTCACAAGTTTGTGGAATTGAGAAGACCAGTCAATTTGCAAGTTGCATTGGAAGGTACAAGACTGTGTGATGAAGTTGAAGCAAGGCTATCAATGACCTCAAGAAGAGGAGTCCTATCTCCTCCTATGCCGGGAATGGCATACCCACCAAAGGTAGTCCCAGTGGACAGCTCCCTACCCTTATCCTCAGTTGCAAATAATGCCATAGTACAGTACACCAAATTTAGAGTGGCCCCTGTAAACAACAATACCTTAAATGATGGTTCAACCACAACAACAATGGCCTTAAACAGTTCCCCCATTGACAACTCCACAACAACAATGGAATTCTACTAACTGAAACCAACAATCCTCAGTCTCAATAAGATCTCTGAATTAGAGCCAGAATAGAGAACCCTTTGGATCAACCCAAGCAGTTTATGCAGTGATTACAAAGGCTTCCCAAAACCGTACTACAAGTACTCCAGGAGGTGAAAACCTAAAGGACTACCTATGCAATTCAGTTGCAAGAATAAAGAATGAGCTTATAGATGTGATGACAGAATAGCTACAAATGTTGAAGGTGAATGCCACTAACATATCCACTCTTGTAGGAGGTGGAAGAGATGTAATCTCGGTCTAATACATGGTGTGGAAAGTGCCATCAAGCGAGATATTTAGCAATTGAATGTACTTGAAAACTAACCATTCTTGGAGCCTTTTGTTCATATTGTTTGAGGAAGAACCATATAGAGGATATTTGCTATCTGAAGGAGATGCATGAAAGAAGGAAGAAAGATGAAGAAGCAATGTTCAACTTGTTGGAATCCAAGATGACCACCTAGGATATTGGACTAAAGCCTAGGGAGTTTGGTCTTAATTTTGGCCCAAGGAGGTTTCCCTCTCAAAGTTACAGAGGATGACAATTTGGCACTGGCTAGAGATCAGAGGTGGAGTGCTACAAATGTGGAGAAAAGGGGAATATCTCACGAAATTGTCCAAACCCTAGAAGGTCCATAGACTACAAGCCCTTATGCAATCGATGCAAAGGAGAAGGCCACATTGCAAAAGACTATCCAAGTCTCGCTCATGTAAAATCTACTCTCGAGACTCAACATAAGACTCAAGAACCTGCTTCCAATTGGGTGGAATCGGAGGTTGCCGCAATAATGCATACTAAGAACAAGAACTTGTAGTTCCAAAAGAGAACATCCCCTTTGTTAAATTGGTGAAATTCAATCTTCCAAGGACAAATAGAACAATGTAGAGCAGAACAATGTAGTACAGAGCAACTGTGGTGCCATAGAGAGAGCCACGAAGATAGTTGCAGAGACAGGATCAGAGGTCTAGGAGATAGAGGATGCTGAGGTACCTCCAGAAGTAGAAGAAGTGCAGATGTTCTCACTCCTAGAAAGAAAGAGGGAAGATAAAAGTGGATGTTGCCCCATTCCCTAGCTAATTGGAAAAGCCTATGGTTCCTATCCAAAGAATATGACTTGGTCAAAGACCTAGATACTTTTAAAGCTAACTTAACATTTCGACAGTTGCTGATGTTGTCTCCTAGTTGTCGAAAGAAATTAAAAAGTATATATTGAAGAGAAGAAGATGCCTAAGGATTGCTTCCTCAACAGCAACCAAGTCCACAAAGCCCTATAGCCTATGAAGGAAGTGGATGTGGCTAACGCCTTCCTAGATCTTGGTATCCCCGAGATTGGTGCATAGATTGAAGGATGTTTTATTATAGATGCATTGATTGATGGAGGTTCATCTGTGAATATCATGAGAGATGTGACAATGAAGGATCTAGGCTTGCAAGGTATGCAACCTACGCATTAGCTTATCAGATTAGTAGACCAAAGTAGAATCAAGCCTTTGGGAATCTTCCATGCGTGAAGACAACCCTCGCAAGAAGAGATTATTGTAACTGACATATCTGGTGGTCAAATCAAATTCTTATGGGACCTCATACCCTTTGCTGCTAGGAAGACCATGGCTTTTTGAAGCAAGGGCACAGACCGGATTGGTTCAAAGAAATCCTAACCCTAGGCAGAGGACCCAACAAAGTCTTTGTCAATGGGTGAATACCTCCTGCGCCGCCTGAACCCAAATTGACTTCTGAAGTCACCTCTGACAGTGAGATAGAAGCATGGATGTACTATTCTCCCTGTTACATGGTCGTAGCAGAGCCAGAGACAGATGCAAACGCAAAGATAGAGACAGAAGTAGAGATAGACACAGAAGTAGAAGCTAAGGTAGAGGACATAACAAAGAGTTTGTTCTTCTCTTACAGAACCCCCGCAGAGGTAGAAACAAAATCTAAAGAGGACGAAGATGGCAGTAAGGAAGAAGATTATAAAAGCGAGCTAGAAGAGTCTATCCTACTCACAGAAGGCACAGATGAAGAAGAAGTTTCAGAAGCTCCAAAAATAGAAAACCCCATGCTACCTTTTGGACTGACTAATGAGTCACATTATATACATTATATCCATAAGAAATGGATTAAGAAGAATAAGTATTTTCTTCAACATTGGTTCCTGCTACCCTAATATACCCTTCTCATGAGAAGATGATGACGATGCACCTTGCCAACAACCACTAGTTTGGTAGCTCGAACAGAACTCAGAAGGTTTCTGTTATGTGACATTCTTGGATGCATCCTCAGAAGAGAGACGAGTCCTCGAGCCAAGAAGTATTTAATCCCCAAACCAAATCCAAAATAGCAATGATACCTATCCCTAGTATCCCAAGGAGCAAGCTAAGTCCCCACTGAAAGAGGAAGTTGGTTCTAGTAAATCATCAGAAGAGGAGACTACTCCCTTGAAGGAGTCGAGCGAATTTATACCCAGAAGGTGTACGTGGGACATTCATTTATAAAGTGAAATGTGACAAGTAATTAACGTTTGTGGATGCAGATGGTATCGAATGTCACTTGAAGGTGGGTATCAATCTTCTAGAATATGTGTGAACTTCTAGAAGCTAAACTCCAAGACTAAGAAGGATCATTTTCCTATCCCTTTCATAGACCAACTGTTGGACACAGTGGCAGGCCATGAACTCTATTCTCTTTTGGATGGATTCAGTGGATACAATCAAGTCCAGATCACAGAAGAAGAAGATCAATCAAAAATAACCTTCACAACAGAATGGGGAACCTATGCTTACAAAGTGATGCCATTTGGGATCTGTAACGCCCTTGCTACCTTCGAATGAGTGATGATAGCTACATTCCAAAACCATATGTATAACTTCATTAAGGTGTACCTAGATGACTTCTATGTCTATAGCCTAATTCGTGAGCATTGGGGACACCTTAAGCAGTGCTTTGATGGATGTCGAGAGTATGGGATCTCTCTCAATCCCGACAAGTGCATCTTTGGAGTCTCTTCAGGAGTTTTTCTGGGCCACATTGTCTCTATACAAGGGATAGCAAATAGACCTCACCAAGATCGAGAAGATTGTAGCCTTAACAATGCCAACCAACCTCAAACAGTTGAGGGGATTCCTTGGCCATGTGGGCTATTACAAAAGGTTTATTGGGAACTTTGCATCAACGGCAAACCCATTGCATAAACTCCTCAAAAAAGATAAAGAGTTCATGTGGACCGTTGATTGTGACGAGGCATTCAATACCTTGAAGAGTGTCTGATTGAGGCACCCATCTTGGAGCTTCCTGGTTGGATGAAGGAGTTCCACCCATGTGCACACTGATGCATCAGTTGAAGGCCTAGGTGAGGTCTTATGCCAAAAGGGCCTCTCCAAGTTAGATCAACCTATCTATTATGCAAGCCAAAAAGTAACTGATAGAGAAAGAAATTATACCATGACGGAGCTAGAGTGTTTCGCAATGGTGTTTGCCTTGAAGAAGTTTCGACACTACCTACTGTCGATGCACTTAAAATTCTATGTGGATCATGAGGCCTTGTTCTTTTTGATGAATAAAGACGATGTGAAGGGAAAAACGACTTTGAAGTAGTTACCCAACTTGGTTGCTCCCATGTCCTGGTTGGCTGATCATCTGTCACAAATCTCTCAGAGCGATGATGAAGAGCAGGATGATCTAGACCTCCCTAATGCTTCCCTTTTTCTAGTCAAAATTGGCACTAGACATAGCCCACCTCTTGGCAATGCAACAATATCCCCTTGGTATATCTAATCGAGAGAATAAGAAGCTTCTGTTGGAATCAACCCCCTATACCTTGTTAGGTGGTGCTTTGTACAAGAAAGGCAAAGACAAAGTATTGTGAAGATATGATGCAGGAGATGAGATTAGAATAATGCTGAAAGCATGCTTGTGGCGGACACTTTGCAGGAGAAGCAACGGCCAAAAAGGCCTTGCTTGCAGGATATTGGTGGTCAATCCTCCACAAGGATGCCTATGACTACTATAAACGTTGTGATGCTTGTCAAACAATGGGAAAGGCTACTAAATCGAACGCTATGCCATTGCAACCCATCCTTCCTCTAAAGCCGTTCAAAAGGTGGAGAATTGACTTCATGGGTCCTATTGATCTACCAACCAGAAGGAAACAGAACAGATACATCTTGGTCTGTACGGAGTACATGACAAAGTGGTGTTAAGCTAAAGCTCTCAAGCGGGATGATAGCAACAACACAGCCCTATTTCTATATGAGAACATCATCACTCATTTTGGCAACCCCCTAGAACTCGTAAGTGACAGAGATATGCATTTTCTCAACAATATTATGGAAGAATTGACAAAGCTGTACAAGATACACAATCGTAAATCCACACCCTACTAACCCCCAGAGCCAATGGCCAAGTCGAAGTTACCAATTGTTCTTTGTTCAATTTTGATGAGAACGGTTACCGCACATCATCATGATTGGGATGCTTGACTTACAAAGGCCCTCTGGGCATATAGAACCTCCCATAAGGCAGACCCCTTTCTAGTTGGTGTATGGTACAAAAGCCGTCTTCCCTGTTGAACTCAAGCTACTCTCTCTATGCGTGGCTAGCAAAGAGCGCTAGGGAGACGACGAGATTCCTTGCAATGCTATCTCTTGCACCTAGAATATCTAGATGAGATTTGTAGGATGACCTTGCAGTAGGATGACCCTGCAGTGTATGGAAGCCACGCAAGGTCGCAGAAAGGCCTATCATGATAGCTTCATCACAAGCAGGAGTTCAAGGAAGGTGACTTAGTCCTTGCTTACAATTCCCAATTTGGCAAGTTTCCAAGCAAGTTTCAACAACCATGGATGGGACCCTATAAAGTACTTGTCGTCAATCCTAATGGCTCTGTCCAAGTCCAGACAATAGATGCTTCTGATGATCCTTTCCCCTCAAGATATATTACCTTCCCTAGGATCTTGACAATCACTACCGCCGATAGCTCTCTCATTCCTTGGGCATCGGTCGGTAAGGCTTTGCCTATTGCTTATGTTAGCCCTCTTACTAATCCTAATGAGGAGGCCTCATTTTGTTAACCCCTCACAACTTCCACCCTAAAAGTGCTCCCTTTCCATTTGATCCAATAGAGGTGGTGAGGATGGTTCTGATACATGGTATTCCTGCCATTCTCCTCTTTCAAAAGAAGAAAAAGAATAAAAATAAATAAATATATATCTATCATGAGAGAAAAAGACTTCAGTCCTTGTCATGCCAACATATCCTTTGAGAAAAGGTGGAAACACCCTCGAGAGTAAGGCAAAAGAAAAGAAAAAGAGAAAGAAAATCAAAATCAAACTGTTATGGGAGAAAATAAAAAAATTCCTTGACATAACAGGCCTTGTTCCAAGAAAAGGTAACGCACACCCTTGGACGAGAAGCTAGTTGTGGAAAAGGTGACAACACCTTGCAGTCCAGGATAGCTGATTTACTAGTATAACTCTTCTAAAAGAAGTTTCAAAACTGCCTCCCTTGGTCTGCTGAAACTTGCAATCCCATTAGTGCTTTTGACTCCTACAACATACGATATTTTCCATGTGCAATTTAAGCACTAGATGCATTGGCTACTTCCCTGGGTATGCCTCTTCATCAACCAATCCACGTTGACATTATCAACTAGCTAAAACCGATCTTCATTGACAAACCTTGAGTGATGAGAGTTATCATCCTAACCAAATGGGGATGTGAGATTTGGCTGCCCTCTATAATCATCAACGGAGTGTGAGATAGAGGGTGGAGTGAGTGACTAGTCCTTACCCTTTCTATCCAATAGAGAGGTGAGATGTGTGAATGGAGCGTTGCACACAAGGGATGGGCCTCTCAATGCACAAAGCACAAATTTATTTTTGTGCACAGGACTATAAGGCTCCATGGCCTTTCTTCTAGCATGGTATGTCAGCATAGGGCGGGATGCACTATTGCACCATCAATTGCGCACAAGGCATACAACCTTCACATAAGTGGAAGTGAGGATTCAATCAATAGGGTGTAAGGAACTTAGTTGCCCTCCTGTAATCATCAACAGAGCATGAGACAAACGGGGGTTTGAGCATGATTGATTTCCCCTTCATCAACTGAGAGGTGAGAATTGAGGGATGTCACAACCATTGGAGACATGCACGTTCTCATTTTTGTATGCACCCATGGGACATGCCTCCTCCACCATCATGATACACCTCATTCTATTTGGCACACTCTATGATAAGGCTCCCTGGCCTTCTTTCTTGCACCTATGCCAAATGGGTTGGGACACATTGATGCACCATCATGTACATTGGCATACTCCCTCTGAATCATCCCCCTTGTTGATTTCTAAACCAGATGTGAGCTAGGTTTCCATCATTATTCTTTGCATGATGTGATTCATGGGGCGAGCGACTGATCTATTATTTCAACATGAGTGATTGTCGAGACCGAGTGATGGATACCTTGCCCACCGACAACCTAACCAACGCTTCATCAACAAAGCTATCTCCTTAGGTACTACTGCGTGGTCCCTACCATGATGGACGAGTGTGCTATGGTGGCGTGCCCTGGTACCTCTTGCCGATGACTACAATCCTTCATGTGACAACGAAACGGTTACCCTTGACTATCTACAAATCGGGCCAAGTTTCTCCCACCCTACCCCTTTTGATTACAAGAGTCAATCATGTTTTAAGTATGGGGGCGTACGAGTATGGATTATGATCAAGTGTTAGGCCCTTGTCGCGTAGCCAATCTGATCTATTAATGTCTTAAGTGTGGAGATGAGTCCCTGCACATCTCCTTTGCATACCCTCCTAGAAACCTCCTTATGAAATGACTTGAGAATACCATATCCTACTTTTGCCTTGATGGGGTCCCTTCTTCACCCACCCATCTTGTTTGTACCCCGTCTTGGGATTATTCCTTGTCCATGTGGCTTTATCCTTTGTTTTTTCGTTTTTCCATGTGAATGCACCCTACATTCACCAAAAGTAAAATTTGACCTTACAACCCTGCTTGGGGAGGTCAGTTAGTTGGTCAAGTTCATGTGAGAGTTTTTTGTGGTCGATAACTTATCTCTTGTTATTTTGATTGTTTTACAGGCATTCTTTATGATTGTTTGTGTGTGAGTGTGGTGTGTGTAAACCATCTAAATGGTGCCTTGTACTCCTCTCCCCGTCCAATACATTTCTTTGGTATCTCATGACTACTCTATATGCTGCCCCTCTAAAGGAAGTTCCTACATTACTAGTTGATCCTCCAGAGGTTCCTCTTTCTCCTAATGAAAGCAATGATATTGACATTGAGGATCTTGATCCCCCCCTCCTCGCTTGTGGTAATTTAGAGGAAGCGACTTAAACGAGTGGCTGAGTTAGCTCCAGCTCCTCCAGTCTCCATTTGTGTTCAGTCTAGCAGTCAGCTGCCGGCTTTCCTCACAATGTTGAATCTTTTCAGAGCACATCGAGATGGTACTTTAGAGATTTCCATTCCCTCTGTACAATGCTTGGTGATAGGAGATGCAATTCCTTTCTTATGCAAAGATATCCGGAATTCTATTGATCTCTCGTTGACTACCTATATCTAGCAACTCTATTCTTCTTAGTATGAAGAAGTTCAATGATCCAAAGAAGAGTTGAATAAAGCGAATGACGAGCTAGATTTTGCTCAAGATTTTTTTTTTGGATATTTGTACCTAGATGGAGCAGTAGACTAAGATTATTAATGCTCAGAAAGGGGAGATTTCTAGTTTGCAAATTTAGTTGACTGACACTAAATTCCAAGTGGTTACTATGATCGAGGAGACGGATAGATTGTTGCAAGAGTTTCAAGAGCTTAAAGCTTTGATAGGCGCCCAGATAGAAGAGCTTAAATAAGCTAATACCACCCTAGAACAGAGCAACATTTAGATTCAATAACTTAAGGAACAGTTGGCTTAGTCCTGTTCTACTTTGCAAACTCCTACTGTATAGCCATTTCCTTCCTTATCCTTTGTGGATTTTGCGATCCTTCAAAGGAATGCTACCTTATGCCCCTTATTCCAAGCCAAGGTGGAAAGACTTCAGTCCAGAATGGATTTATTGTGGTCTTCATTTGAGCAATTTTAAAAGTTTGTTCCTCCAGACCACTTTTTCTTTGTTCATTATTAGCAACACAAGTTGGCCTTCTATATCAAGCTTTCAATGATGGATTTGCCTCTTCCAAAGGATGGTTGGAGTGGAGCTTGGTCTGTTGATTTATTGACTGAAGTGGCTAGAATGGTTTTTGAAGACTTTGTGACTATGGACACTATGTTGATGTCTTATGTGTACTTGAGAGGTGATTTATAAATTCCAGATGATGAAGATTTAGCTTGGTATATAGGAGATGTGGTATTACAAGCTACATTATATGTCAGATATTTGGAGTTGCAGATTGATCAGATGTTCCAGGCCTATTCTTATAAAGTGGTTGATTGCCCTGAAACCTCTTGGCACAATGATTGACTATGTAATCCTAAATCAAAGACAAAACAAAAACTCTATTCATATGCAGAACACTAACCAACTGAGGGTTGACCTCTTAGCCCACCTTTCAAAACAACCTCCTTTCGATTAATCTTTCTTTGATGCTTACCATCGTCGATCCATCTTGTCAGTTCCTAGCTTATCTTATTATGAGCAGATGGCCTATAGATATGATGCTTATCTTTCCCTTTATAAATCTAACTCAACAGTTATCTTACCTCTTCTTTTTCAACCTCAGGGTGCTCCTCAAATTTCTATTTTCACTTAGTGTTTTTTTATTGAGGATTGAGTATTTTCCCCTCCTGCGTCTTGTCCTTCCCCATCTATAAATATTCCTTCCACTTTTTCAGCCTATTTATTAACATCCTTTTTAATAAATCTCCTAAGTTCTCACCTAATCTCTCTTCAGCACATTCTTCCTTTTATGATTTTGCTTATCTATCCCTTCATCCTCTTTCACTGATTCCTCTCCCTTCTCCTACTACTTCTATCCCTCATCCCTCTCAATTGGTTAGTGGGTATGCAGTCTTTGATTAGAAGATTCCTAGAGGATGAGAATGGACTATAGGAGATTCACTTACTGGACCTTAGATCAATTGGCCATTGATTCTTAGAGAATGGATGACTGCTGGTGGTTAGGCTTTTTAGAACTATCATTATTTTGCTCAGCAACATTCACAAATTTTAGATCCTTCAGTGAGCTTGACTGCTCACTTAGCTTGGTATCTAGCGTATATGCATATGCATTCACATAACGATCAGAAGTCAACACCAAAGCTGTGCATGAATGTGAATGTGACTATTGATCCTCAATAGTTGGATATCTTGTACTTTCATGCTCTTTGTTTGGCTAGCAGATATCTTGTCTTGGTGGAGAGGATGTGTTTTTTGCAAATTTTTTGAAATCCTCCCAAAAATTGTGTAGACAAATCTTTCTCTATGGATCACTTCCGTAATTACCAAGCCTTCAAGAGGGACCATCTTCATTGATACCCATGAATGTAATTTTTGATGATTCATAATGATATCACTTTTAGAGGTGCCATTCGAATGGTTGTTTTGTGTAAGTGTGTGTGATGGTTATTTTGTTTTATGAGTTGGGGTCATGATGGTTGGATATTTAACACTGTTTAAGAAGATATATTTTTGATGATTCATGGTGATGATGATGTTGAATGGATAGTTCAAGATGTAAGATGCAAAACCTCTTATATCCTTTAAAGTTTGTCATGCTTTTATCTTTCCAAGTTGTGATAATGGATAAAGGTGTTTTCCTTTTGTTGCAATTCTTTATTAGATACATGTTATAAGTTGGGGTCATGTTTGGATGGTGTTTTCGAAGAAAATAAAGAAGACCAAGTTGAGCTATATTTTGAACTTATATTCTCTTTTTCCTAAGTCACAAGGATGCTCCCTAATTAAGTGTGGGGATATGTTGAGGGTTGAAATGACTTGATTTTTTGGTTGATTTTTGTTGTTTTTGTGGATTGAATGGTTGATTTTTGACGGATTTTGAATGATGTTTAGTTATTTTGGAAGTGCTTAAGAGTGTCTTGGATGAGGTTGATTAGGTTTTAAGAAGCTCATGATGGTTTATAGTGGAGATATGATGTTTTGACATATTATGTTTATGTCCTGATAGTGTATGTTTCGTTCCATTTAAGTCTATTGACCTTCTGTTTTGGTCTCTTTTCCTTCTGTATGAGGGGTTGGAATAATGATTGATGAATTTTGAGAGTGATTTGAAGCTTATTGATTTATTGTTGATGGTTTTGAGTAATTTAAGTGAGCTAAAGTTTTTTTGATGACCTTCTATATGCCTTCTATTGACCCTCTATTGAGCTTCTGTAGAGACTTTGTCTCTGTTCTGTATACCTCTGTAAGTGTATGGATGCATGTATAACTTGGGGAAGTTTTCCAATCTTGGAAAGAGGTGAATATAAGTTCAAATTATCTTGAAGAAGTAGTTGTTGAAGACTTGAAGTAAAGTCTGAAGTGACAATGACACCGATGAGCTACTCAGAGACACTGCAATGGCTCTGTTGACCTTTCATATCAAACATACCTCTTGGGAGGGGTATCCATGACAAAAGAGGGGTTATGAATGATTATTCTTGATTATCTTATTGTAAAATTGAGAGAGAGCATGTATGAGAGAGAGAGTGAGAGATAACCAAATCTATGCAAAACAATGTATCCATGAGTGAGAGATTGTGACGGAAAGCTATGGAACTTTTGAAGAAGATGATTTCCATTCAAAGTGGTGTATTCTCTTGTGTCTTTGTAGTATCTTGATGAATTCTATGAAGAATATGAAGAGCATAATCAATTTGGTTCAAGTTAAAGCCGTGGGAGAATTGTTTCTTTGAAGCTATATGAAGATTTCTTGTTCTTGGTGTTCTTTTCCTTTGTTGACATACCAAATATGAAAAAGATGTTTGTTGATGATACAAGATAGATTTTCTTGTAGTAGGTTCCCCATTTTCTTGGTGTTCCTCTTGGGGCTCTAGAAGAAAAAATGAGAATAGTGCATTTTCCAAGGTGATGTTCAAGTAGGATGAGCCTATTTTAGGCAACCTATCTATCTTAAACATTGATACTCCTTCTAGAAGCAAGTTATTATCCCATAAGGTAACATTAACATGCAAACTCATATTGATAAGCTATTTGGAACACTTGTCATTGTTGATGACTGGGATCGACTATATTGTCTATAATCTACTACCTTTTTTTGCTTGTAGCATTGGGTTGAACCATTGGGTTGAACAAGGAGCTTTTACGGCCCTCACAATCACAAATATCCCAATTCAATGGAAAACATCCAACCCATCAAGACATGAGAGACATAGGATAGTGCTAGTATATATATATCTCTCAACACATACAAACAACTACAACATCCCTTTTAGATCAAATAAAGACTTGACTTTATGCTTTTATGGGGATGACTCGTGTAGAATATAGTATATACAGATGTGTCTACTTACAACTATTATTTTACAAACTTGATTACAGACATATCATGAGAATACTTCAAAGGCATAGACAACACATTAGGAATCATAAAAATAAATACACTCCTGATATCCAACATATCTACTCCTTGATATGTGTTGTAGTCCTCCTCAAGAAACAAAAAAGGTGTCCATACTGGTTCACAAATTAGAAGCATCAACATAGCTAGTTCTCCACAACTCTATGGCACATAGGCAAATTGATTGTTAAAGATCATGTTTGGGGATACCCCTAACTCCAACCTACATCTCCAACTCTTTACACCTCCATGATCATGCCTTAGTCCACAAACAAAACCATAATCCCCAAGATCCAAGCCCTCATAGTAAGGAGCCAACACATGACTTCAACCCACACACAAGACAAATCCACAACACCACCTACTTCATAACTAGAGTAGTAGCCACATAAAGTAGCTGCTTTGCTGAGGACACAATGACCATTCTTTGGATGTGAATGCTTTGCTATTGTGATGTATTTTTGTATCATAGGATTATATAGCACATTCAAAGTAAAAACATCAGCAATGCTATATGTAGTGAAGTTAAGTTTGGTTGATGGTTGATCAAAGATGAATCATTCCAATACATTAAAGGATGATCTAGAATCAACCTTCATTCCAATGTTCTGTTTGCAACCACTATTAATATTTTGGAGAATGAAATCAACACATCAATGACTCAGAAGTTACAGCTATAGAGCGTTTGATGCAGAGAATCCGTTTTGTACTGTCTACCCATAGGATGATCACATGCTTCTTTTGGTCTTTGTTTGCATTTAAAAAATGAATTTTTAAAATTATGATGCCGACTCTATGTTGTTGGTATGTAAGGATGAGGACTGTGCTTGATTGTGCCATCAAAACTTACATTTCTTCCCCATACGTCCATCACTCCATTGTGAGACAGTGATCTCATGTTACATTGTGATAACTCCCCAAGTCATGCATATTGTTAGTGTGCTAATGATGCTTGCACATATCATACGAACTCAGATCACATGGTCTTAGCGATGTTTTTCTAGAAGCCATTGTTTTCTTTTTCTTAGAAGACCTTAATAAGGCCCTATGATTTAGTATCTCCATAGAGTGTGTTGTTATTGTGTCTTTTATTAGCATAAACACATATATTCATTCATGATAAAAGTACCACTCCATGATTAAATATGATTTTATAAATTGATCTATATATATTTTAAAAATACATGATATTTTAGAGCATTTTGATTGAGTTTAGATAATCATAAGTTTCGAAGCTAATATAATTTGGCTAGAAACCTATCATACAGTTTAAGGTGTCATGTTGATGAAGACTACCTTGCAAAACATAATTTCTTTTAAAACAGTTACTTGGTCAAAATCCAAGATATGGTGGGTTCTATGTTTCACTAATTTTTTTGGTTGACTTAAACTTTGAAAAACCATAGTAATAATACCAAAAAAAAAAATCATGCTATACAAGTTGCAGCATGTCAAAGAGCTGACACAAGTCCCTTCACTTTTTTGTTATTATGGGAGAAGGTGTAGTTCCCTCGTCTTTCAAGAAAATATGCACTTTTCTTTTCTTTTCTTTGCTTTCATTTGTGGTTTATTATGAGAAAAAGGAAAACATGTAGATTCTAACCTTGTGGAAGATTCTACATATGAACATTGTAGTTGCCTTTGCTAAGGTGAATCCACAATAATGAGAAAGAACCAAAAGAAAAAACTACATTGATCCTAATTATAACAATTATTACTTTCACATTTAATAATAATAATGAATTATGACATTATATACATAATCTATACCTGAAGCACTATGTAACATGTTGCTTTTGAATAAAGGCAATGACAAGTCTATTCTTCTCTCTCTCTCTCTCTCTCTATGCTTTTGATGAAGGCAACAATAAGTCTATTCTTCACACACACACACACACACACACACACACACACACACACACACACACACACACACACACACACACACACACACACACACACACACACACACACACACACACACACACACACACACACACACACACACACACACACACACACACACACACACACACACACACACACACACACACACACACACACACACACACACACACACACACACACACACACACAAGTGATTAGTTTAAGCTTAAGAGAGGGAGAATAAATCTTGAGAAAGAGGAAGTAGTACTAGAGGGGGGTGTAGTAAGGGAGGTTTCAAGGATAATGCGAGTGAAGAGTATGTTGACAATGTGGAATGTTTCCTTCCAAAAGCAACAAAGTAGTTTTTGGAGAAGGGAGGTCCAAAGGGAAATGGACAAGCTCTACTAGCAAAGAGGGCTTTGGCTAGCAAGTATATCCTAAGATAATAGCCCCAAAGATAGCTACTGAGGAGACTTTGGCTACCAAGAAAATAATGACCCAAACTCCTCGAGAAAATATCCCAAAAAGTATGATAGAACTAGAAATAACTTCACGAGCGTTGTGCTCTATGTGCTTAATGTCGGGAACATTGGACACATTCTTATTAATTCAAAGATTTTGGCACATACAACACATGGCTATCTCTCACCTAGCATACTCACATGCTCACATGAATCTAAATGACTCAGTGCAATATAGTGAATAGCCTACTCATGTCTGAGTAGGATGTAGCCCTTAGTCACATGAATCTAAATGACTCGATGCAATATAGTGAACACACTTTCCAATACTCACCACATTGTGGTCATTTGCATTGATGAACTCCACAATCCATACACATAGTCACTTGCTTGTCTCCTTACTTGCATTGTCACCAACGTGCTTGAGAGGAGTCAATGCCATGAACAAGAGGAGATGAATAGATGGAGAAGAGCTTCGCATTGCATGTCACTCAATCCCTCACAAGTGCAACACCACACATCCTAGTTCAAGATCTCAACTCACCATGAAGGGATGGAGATAAATATAAAAGAAGATAAAAATGAAGCTCCACTATCCACAAGCCTCAGTCCACATACACTCTCCCTAATCCCCTTTGCTTTATTCTCACACACTTGAATAAGCAAAGTCAATACACACATAGCTTATTCAATTTCTGAAATCTCTTTTATACATAATTTTAGGGTTAGAGTTTTTCTATTTCCCTTGGGCATCTAGCCCTATTTGTGGCCAAATGACTAGTCTTCCCTTCTTTTGCATGTACATAGAACTTAGTTAATTAAAAGATCAACTAGTGCACATCATAGCCTCATGGTATTTTTGAAATCTCTTTTATACATAATTTTAGGGTTAGGGTTTTTCTATTTCCCTTGGGCATCTAGCCCTCTTTGTGGCCAAATGATTGGTCTTCCCTTTTTTTTGCATGTACATAGAACTTAGTTAATTAAAAAATCAACTAGTGCACATCATAGCCTCATAGTATTTCTTAATTTGATACAATTTGAATAGGAGGGGGACTAGCTCTCGATAAAATATACAAGTGATTATTAATAAAATAATCTCTTTTTTAAAATTATGGGTCTCTCTTTTCAAAATTTATGAAGCCTTATATATTTGTAGTTAACATCATGCCCCCTCCCCCCTAGATGAGAGTGCTAGTTGAATTCTACTCACACCAAAGCTAGTTTGCTATCACAAGTGAGGAATGTTAGGATGGTCAATGGGGAGATCTTGATAGAGGAGGGATGTGGTTTAGGCTGAAGATTAGGATAAAGAGGAATGATCTTGCAGGGTCGAAGTTGCTCATATTTGACATGACTACATCAAAGAGTAGTGGAGTGGTTGTTGTTTAGTAAATGAGGACATGATGGATCATGGTTTGAAGGAAGTTGAATGTACAATGGTTAGTTCACCTACCAATGCAATCGGTAATTGGGTGAAATTCCAAGTAAACTTGGAATGTTGTCCCACAATTGAGGACCTAGTTGGCGTAAAGCTATTGTGTTGTGCTAATCTCATACCATTGATGTGCCTTGAGATTGTGATGTGGAGGTGTGGACCATGAGATTAGAAATAGAGCCTACTAAACATGGTCACCTATCACTTCTAACTTGAGGAATCCTAGGTACATTGAAAGTGTGATGTGCTTATATTTTATTTTATTTTTCAATTTGCATATAGAATGTGGATAACAATGTAGCTTTGTGGTGAAGTTGAGTTATGGCCACTTGATCAATACATGCATTTATATCAGAAAACTATGGTGTGAGCTCATCCTAGTATGGTGTAACTAGTTGTTGTAGCAACTTTATCAAGACCTTGAGGTAGTTACATGTCATGGCGAAGGAGGGGTCTAGGGAATTAAAATCTCTTATATAGTGACCAAAGGCTAGCACTAGATCTACATGTTGGAACATGTAGGTGCTATCAGCATAGCTCTTACATTTGGAATCCTCATGAAGTTCTACCTACCATATTTTATTTCTTTATACTTTTTGCCATGTCTCCATGGCTAGGGATAATAGAGTAGATCCACCATCTAGTCTTCTTTTGAATAGAACAGAGGATTCCCATTCCATGAGTGAGAGAGAATGAGCATAAATAAAGAACAAAGCAACTATAAGGCCTAATATATCTATGAAATGATTGTGAAATTGCACTCAATTCTACTTGCAATATTCTTGGAGGGCTAGAGTTCAGGTTGGAAAAATAAGAAAGTATTACCTTATGGACCTCTACTCTTGAATAATGCCCCACCTAGCAATGCTAACTTCATTCATCACACTAAGTGTTGAATCAATGCCATTTGGTTGAATTGGATTCTCCCTATTTTGAGAGAAAAGAGAATTATCAATTTCTTGCAGGCCTAGCCTAGTTCTAGCACATCCACCAACCAAGTGCACATTAGAGCACTCTGCAACACAGCCATGGTGAGGTCAATTATTATTGCCTCATCTAAAGTGAAGTGCTTTGTATACTCAATGAATTCTCTCATACTAGAGTGCTTTTTTTTTGCTAGCTTTCTTGTTAGTAGAAAGGGACTATTTTCCTCTTGAGTTAGAAACCATGAACTCCAATGCATTGATCAAACCTCCCACCAAGTAAGCCATGTCTCAAGGGCTGAGAACTCACTCTCAACTATATTGATTGAGCCTCTTATCAAGTAAACCATGTTTAAAGGGCTGAAAACTCACTCTCAATTACACGACCTTTTCTCCACCATCACCTAGAGAGAGGCCATCTCTAAGAGATTTCTTCTATGACAAGGGAAACATGTGTATGTAGTATATTTGCAATAATTGACCCTTGACTATTAATGATATTTCAAGAAGCCTAAAGTCAAAGAATCATTCTTGTTAAAAGAAATTTTGTATTAAACGGAGGACCCTCTCGAAAGTATTTGAGAAGGTTCAACAATTATCCTCCTTTTGTGCTTTTAGCAGATGAACTTGTGAGTGACTTATTTGTACTAAAAGACATATATCCGATTGAGTAAGAATTTCTCTCATTGAGAACACTATGTCATGTTCTCATTCTGTAGTCTTAATACACATGCACTTTTTATCACTTCATTAAGGAAAGAGCTCATAAATATATACAATATATGCATGATAAACACTATGTCATGTTCTGATTCTATAGTCTTAATACACATGCACTTTTTATCACTTCATTGAGGAAAGGGATCATAAATATATACAATATATGTGTGACACACATAGATTACGCAAAAGGTGGTGAGATATGGTTTCCTCTTACAAGGAGCTTCTTGGTGAGATTGGTTTTATAACTCTACACTTTAATATTTTGTTTGACTTTTTGGGTGCTTCATATAATTAACATGTGTTCTTGTTTGCTTCTCTATGTTTAAATAAATAGGGATATTCAAAAGAAGCTTTAGGTTTTCTATGACACCCTTGAATTCCAAAAATGGAAGAAAATGAGATGGAAGAACTAATCCAAATGTATAGTGATAGGATTGGAAAGGTGATAACATCAATTCACCTTTTCCAATGAAATGTAATTTGATTTTAAGTTTGTATGTGTGATATTTTAGAGTTCTTTTTACGATGCCTTTGAACATTATACTAGTTTCTCATTGGAGATCTTGAATGTGTTGATTTAGACCTTGGTGATGATTGGTGCAGAAAAGTTTTGTCGATGAACTAGATTTTTGAGAGCTACATAACTTTGGAGAAGATGAATTAGATTGCAATTTGTCCTCAAGTGCATGTAGAGACAAAGATTCTTTGGATATCCTCATTAAAGGAAAATAAGGTAGCAACATCAGTGTTTGGGATGCTAAGAGGAGACCATGACTTTCAAATGTGTGGCATTTTTGAGGTTATCTAATGTCTTCTTTTTAGTATGCAACTAGGAAAAAAATTGTTTTCTTAATGCAACTAGTTGGCTCTATAGAGGGAGGCTATGTTGGATGAGGGGAATTGAGATCCTTGAAGACTTTGTTGATATCCAAATGGTATTGTCATGCTTGTAACTATTCTTTGCTGGTGTATTTTGATGAGGCTCCCATTGAAAAAAGTTTTTTTTTCCAACCATTGTGCGTATATTCAACCAAAATTTTTGAAATGGCTACATAGAGAGAGTAGTGTGAAGGTGAGATTTGTTGTTGTATGTGTGAAATATGATATTAACTTTAATCTTATTGATTTTGGTTTTTCAGTGAATTGTTGTTGACTTATCCTTTTGTATGACATGTTTTGGTTATCCTTGAGGGATGTTGGACACTTGACTTCCCTTCCAATAGCATGTAAGGCCTAAATTTCATTCATCAAAGAGGTGACAACTACGTATATCCATGATTTGCATTCTTTGTCAAAGTGGAATATTGACAATTGCCCTTGGTGGATCGACATGATTCCTTGATGGTTTCTGGCCATGACCTTGGTGGGAATTGTGTGCTAAATTATCCTTTAATAAAAGAAGTGATGTTGCTTATTCTTTTCCTACTCATTTCACCTTGTTCATCGTTTGGGATACCTCAATAGGAAAAGGCTGATATCACCATTCTACCTTACCTAGCCATGCTTCCCTTGGTTTTAGCTTGAGATACTTACCCTTGCTTCCCTTCACATGGCAAGATCTTTGATGAACACTGAGATCTAGAGGATTGAGCCACCTATTTTGCTATGTTCTCTATTGCAAGTATGAGCAATCATATTGTGCGTAGGGGTGGCAGACTTTTGAACTTGATTTCCTTGCTCATCTTGAAGTCAAAGATTATGAGGATGCAAGTTGATCTTTGCCTCTCTTGATATCTTTTCACAGTTTCCTCTAAGGTTTCCTTTTCTTCTTGCAGTGGGAGCTTAGGGGGGAAAATAGTATTTAGTTACCTTCTTCGATGACTATCTTGATCCTCTTCTAGTGTTGTCTACCCTTCTAATTCACTCATATTGAACTCTGGTGGATTTGGTAGGCCAAATGGGGGGTATCATGACTATTCATGGGTCTATGGCTATGGGAGATGTTGGATGTATTGTTTTTGGTTACAAAAGACTAGCTATCTTCAATTCATGATCCTCATAACCTTTCTTCCTCAAATGATGGATCAAGTCTTCCTTGGTTTTCTCCATAAATCTTAGATTGATTTGTGCATGTGCTCCATTCTCTCCAAGTGCTAAAAATCAATCCTACTTGAGCCTTGAGTTCATTAGGGTCTTCACTTCTCGAAAAAGTTCTTACTACTTAGCCATGACATACTTATAGGCTTCCAATTGGACCTTATGCTAACTTTCATTGTATAGTGCTACTCCTAGAAGGTCATTATAGCTTCATTAGCACCATTTCATGTGGCCTCTTGGTTTAATCTCACTAGACTTACTATTCCTATTAGGCTAGTAGCTATTGTCTCCTATAGGCCTATGTATGTGGCTTTTCATTGGCCTTACATCTAGTGATTCTCTTAGCTTTCTCTCTCATGCTATGTTGCTTTTTTCTTCTCCTAGGCTAGCTGGAGGGTGAGCTTAGTTAGCTAATGATTTGTTGCTAGCAGTTGTTTGCACAACTTGTCCACATGTTTCTCCATAGCTTTCAGTGCTAAATCATTTTCTCTAAGCTCAAAGGCCTTTTCTTGAAGGTTTGAGTCTTTCTCTTAGACTTTGTTTGGAGCTCTTATACTTGGTCATTAGAATTCACAAGAAACTTCTTGTAGGCTTCTTGGATCTCATTTAGTCTCTCTTGAAGTCCATGTTTGGCCTTTGTTGCTTCTGCTTTATCTCTCTTGAGCTCTACAGATACCTACTCTAGAGCTTCTATTCTACATGCTATGCCTTGTCTTACAAGAGGTTCATATGTAATCTTGAATGATTCATTAGGGCACAACCTATTTTCCTAGTTTACTATGTTATGGTTTCCTTTGCCTTGGTAAGTTCACTTATCTATGCCTTCATTCTTCCTATCTGTGTCATTAAGATCAGAAGGGATGTTGAGTCAGAGGACTTTAATTCATCTCTTGATTTTTCCTTCCCTTTAGAGGATTCTCCCTTCTCTACTAGAATCTTTGCTACCTATTGCTATGAGATAGAATGTTCTATTTTGCACATTATCTCTTCAATGGAAGCCCTTATTGCTTGCTCATACTTCTCTTGGTTTTGCTATTCTAAGATAGAATGATCCATTTTGCACGTTGTCTCCTCAATGGAAGCCCTTATTGCTCACTCATAATCCTTATTTTGCTTCATGCTACCTTTTGACATTTTCCATTCTTTCTTTGACCTCTTTTAAGTAGCTCAAATGATTATTCACTACTCTTTTATTTCTCCTTAATTAAAGTCTCCTTATGATGAGCTCAACTCTATTTCTTCTATTTATTTCTTTATGTGTTTGTCTTGTTCATTTCTTTTTCCATTTCTCCTACTCATCAACAGGGTTAGGTTTCTTAGTCTCTTCCCTTTGCCTCTTTTCCTTTTCTTGAGTGTTATGCTCTCTAGTCCTATCCTTTGGTTGCAAAGATGGAGGCACATAATGTGATGGCATCCTTTCTTGTAGAGATATTCCTACACTAACAACTATGACACATGTTAGTACACTGCTATAGCTGAAAAGGTTGTTTCTTACTTCACTATAGCTGAGCTTCAATGTTGGGTCCTTTAAGAGAACTATGTGAGCCTTCGCTAGGGGCTCCTATGTTCTAGCCAAAGGGGCATTCAAGTCTTGATTGACCACAATCTCAATTATGATATCCTCTAACAACCACTTTGGTACTCTAGCGGGATGGTCATAGCTTTATTCTAGGTGAATAGGTGAGCAAACACATGCAATGTGACTTTTAACTCTTCACCACTAGTGATGGCCTTCAAAAGGACTCCTTCATTATTTACCACTATATCGTCCAATGTTTGTGCAACATGGGGTATTCTTTGTTCTCTATTGTACTTCCATGTTCCAACCTTTATTCCTAGTCTCTCCTCCACTAGCTTTAGAATAAGTTCAAAGCTTTTAATGAGAGCAAAGCATTTCATGAAATGAACCTAAGTTGCTATAGCTTGGACATATTTGGCCAAATCCACACCTAACGATGAGATCTTGGGTAGTCTTTGATACTTGCTTACTAGGCTTTCAAGGGTGGTTAATATTTGAAATGGTAGGAGTCCCACTCCCCACATGCTTACCTCTTAAGCCAAAGTCATACCTTTGCTATGTAGTGAACACCATATTATCTTCACACACACACACACACACACACACACACACACACACACACACACACACACACACACACACACACACACACACACACACACACACACACACACACACACACACACACACACACACACACACACACACACACACACACACACACACACACGAATAGGATGGCCTAGGCCTACGTATGAGGTTCTCATTGCACAACTCTAAGTGCATGACCTTCTTTTTCCATTTTCCAATGCAATCATGTGATGCATTACAAGAATAGGATCCTTAAACTCTTGTATATGATGATTTTTTCACTACAATAACACTCGAGAAACCTCTCTCACTCTCTCACCTATGCATAGATATAGAATGGCCTAAACCTTTGTATGAGATTCTCAATGTAGCTCTAAGTGCATGAACTTCTTTTTCAATTTCTCAATGTAGTCATGTGATCCATTAAGAATGGATGCCCAAATGCCCCTTGTGTACGAAGCTTTTTTCACTCAAATAGCACTTGAGAAACCTCTACGTGTGTTTGTGTTGCAAACATACACATATAGGGGTAGTCATGAAACTTGTATGCAACTTCTCAATTTTTTGATTTATGATTGTAATAATTGCATTTATAATCAGCATCATGTCCACTAGAAATCCTAAATCTATAGGTAACTTAGTATCATGGAAAAAGGCAAGCTATCAACTCAAGAAGGAAAGTACTTTTTTTTTGGAATTTTTGTTGCTTTGATGTTATTCTTTTGTAAAAGACTCTCTTTTCAATGAGAAGAATGTTGTGTAATATTTCCACGCAATAAAAATTAGTTGGTTAGTTCAAAAGTTAGTTAGTCAATTAATAAGTTAGTAAGATTACTAACTAAAGACTAACTAAGGTAAAAACCAACCAACATTAATAACTAATAATTTTTATTTGATTAAATATATATTTTAAAATAAACCGAGAGTCATAATTTGAAATTTTTCTCGGATTGACAAGGACCATAGCCACCCTTCACGGAAGTTACAACGTGATTGAGACTTATGAGCCATATTAATCACTAGTATTAATATGTATAGTTTGGATGGTCCAAAAATATTAGATTTTTGGGCAAAAGAAACTAGTATATTTTAGATATTATCCTAAAAAGATAGAATTGAAAGTTATTTAAAAGAAAAGACAAGTGATGTTTTAGTTAGTTTTGGAGATTTTATAAAAAGAAAAATAAAGAAAAGTGACTGGCAAAATCGCGCGCCGTGATCACAGTCTACATGCAGTAGACAACACTTCGAACACAGAAAAGAAGGAGTGACCTGAGAGCTTTCTAATCAAGTGTCTTGGAGTTTTATCCCCCTTTTGGAGCCAATGCAACCATCAGATTTATGATCTGAGCATCATATCACTGAGTCTTCCAAGAGCCCCTCCACTCTTGTTCATAACCTTATCCTCTCCTCTCTAATTCATTATAAATATGAGGCATGGGGAGGCACAAGGGAGCATAAGGAGACCCCAAGAGGTTGTGAGAGAGAGATAGAGAGAAGGATACACCTCCGAGAGAGAGAGAGAGAGAGAGAGAGAGAGAGAGAGAGAGAGAGAGAGAGAGAGAGAGAGAGAGAGAGAGAGAGAGAGAGAGAGAGAGAGAGAGAGAGAGAAGAATTACCCCGAGAGACTCACAATTCCCTCTATCTCGATCCTCGACTTAACCATATTCTCTTACACTCTCCCATCTCAAATATATTCTGCCTTCTTAATCTCTTGAGTCTACTCGCAAATGATGGCATCCAAGCGAAGAATGTCGTGTGCGGATGGCAATCCTACAACTAGCAACGAAGCTTCGGGCGAAGGCATCACTGTCAATCCAACTGCAGTTCCTGTCGTAAGTAATGTATTTTGTAAATTGGTAGATGCTTGCTTTGATTCTCGCATGAGATACATTAGGCCCATGCTATGACATACAATAATAGGTCATGGGAAGGGATAAATCTCTTCTCACATATTTGAAAGATGGAATTTGCAAAGTGCATGTATTAAGGAAAGTTAATTGCACTTAGTTGCGTATGGCTTATTTGTTTCGATGGAGCAATCGATCAGGGGTTATGAATCACATAATCATAAAAAGAATGACATTAGAATTGTGCATACAAGTACTAAGTAAATTTTTCTTAGAATCGCTCTTTGATCCCAAGGGGGAGAGCGAATATGCGATGGGATTATTATCTCGTCTATTCTTGTATTGTTTGGAAAAAATACAATTAGTTTTGTTGGTTGATTGAACAACGCCCTAGATGTTTTTCTTTCAATCAATTGATTGTTGCATTGTGATTTGGATAAATATTCCAAGGCTTGTGTGATGGAAAATGCATGGCATGGGTCTGTAATGACAAGTTGCCATGGGAATAAAGGGATGTTTTCCTAGAAGATAATATTAGGGCTGATTGCCTTGATTGTGCTTGATTCCTAAATGGATTAATTAAGGAAGGATATTTTGCATGCGTGGATCATCTCCAAGATCACACCACGGATTACCCCGAGAGGGCACTCCTTGATTCACAGGCCGATGGTCGAGTGGTGAAAAGGCCAACTACGAAAAGTGTGCCTCACTCCTAGGTCACTTGGAGTCAGTGGAGCTCTGGACACCCCTTGGTGAGCTCGGAATGGAGTTGTAGATTGCCATGAGCCCAACATCTGGAGGCATTGGAAGATCCTATTCTAGATAAAGGATGGAAATTTTGGTGCCATGTGATTTGGACCAGGTACTTATGTTGGACAGAAGGGATACATAATTATCTTGTATGGGCAGGAGACAAAGATTAACTTGAAGATGAATTAAGAAACTTGTTTATCAAATGGTCTGCTTGCTTTGTTTTCGTGTATGTGCTGTAAATTATGTGAACGAATCCTGTTCCCTAAAAGGCTTAATTAATGAAGCTAATTTTAAATGTCACACATAAATGTGGTAGGACCTGATTAAGAAACTCAAGCTATCAAGGGAAGCGGGTGGGCGGAATCCCCGATGGGTCCGTCCTACGGTTGGGTGGTCCCAGATACCTGGGAGACTTCTCACAAGGTTTTACCAACGATGACTTTATGTATTGTTAAGTTAGAACCCGATTCATGCCATTTTAGGGGACCGGAATGGGACTATGCCCTACAAGTAGAGAGGTTGAGTAGCACATACCTCTCGTTTCCCATTCTCTTTGAACCAAGTGCGGTATGGATATGCTTCGGATTGGGTTTCTCTGCATAAAGTAGAATGTCCAAAACTCGACGCTAGAATGCTGTCAAGAGGCCTTGACAACTAGGAACCTAGATTTCAAGTCGATCCTAGTGGGTTCGCGGCCGGGAACATTGCCTTGTGAGGCAGACTCGGGAAACCCTAGGTGACAAAACTTGGAACATTCCATGGGAGTACCGGGTGACGACGCTTAGATTCGTTTCTTGATGGACTGCTAAAACATGCTTGGAATCTTTTTCATGTGACAAGAGTTGACTTTCATTAAGAGTATGGGTTGCCAATGGATAGTGATGGCCAATCAGAGTGTCGGATAAATTATGATGGCACTGAAAAGGAATGGTTGATAATGTTTTCTCAACTAAGAGTAATTAATAAAAAGATTCATTTGAGGATGATTTGTCCATAATTATTTGAAGAGTATGTGTTGATGTATAGTAAAGTGTATCAAAAGTCTCCAAGAAAGCATGAAATAAGCATTATATTTGCACATGGTTTTGTGTATGAAAAATGCCATGCTAGCAAGGGACCAAAGCACATAGTGCCCTAGGTTATATTTGTAGAATCTATGATGCAATATAATTAGAAGAACCTTGACAATTTGGAGAATATGATAAAAAGAGGTGGACCTTTTGAATTGTTGAATAAGAAGGCAAGATGTTGATATCCATGGAGGATGAATTTTTTCTCTCCAAATATCGGGGGTTTTATTTAAAAAAGAGACAGTGGGAGATTTAAAAGATGGGGAATGAATAGTGTACAAACTTTAAGTGTCTCTATCATTGTACTCCCTCTCCATTCCCCCTTTTTGGATGTTTTTCAATTTTACTTTTTTTCCCCTCCCATGAAATTAGTTATATTTTAAAAATTGACCAGCATGCTCCTTTCTCTATATGCTCCATTTCAGTAAATTTTCATTGATACTAAAGGTCTATGGTTAGAGTAAATAGGGTTTTAATCACTCAATTTATGTCTATAAATTCTTCTCTATGCAGTTGTAGATTTTTGGGCAAAACATATGTACCCATATCTCTCTCTCCATTTTCTCTTTCATACCGTCTTTTAAATGGGTTTTAATATCGGTTTTAACTATTGTATATTCTTGTAGAGATTATTTTGGGTAAGAGGCATATGTGCTCATGTTTTTTTTAAATGTGTGTATGTATGTGTGTTTGTGGTTTCCCTTTGCTTGATATTGGTCCTAACTCTTGCTATTGACTTCTTATAGAGATCATTTTGGGAAAGAGACATAGGTGCTCATGTGTGTGTCTGTGTGTGGTTCCTCTTTTCCTTAACGTTGGTTCTAACTCTTGCTCTTGTCTTCTTGTTGTTGCAGAGATCATTTTATGCAAGAGGCATAAGAGGCACATACATACATACATACATACATACATACATACATACATACATACATACATACATACATACATACATACATACATACATACATACATACATACATACATACATACATACATACATACATACATACATACATACATACATACATACATACATACATACATACATACATACATACATACATACATACATACATACATACATACATACATACATACATACATACATACATACATACATACATACATACATACATACATACATACATACATACATACATACATACATACATACATACATACATTACCATTCCAGAAAAGCATATTGAGGTCATCCTTTTTAAGGCTAACTAGATAGGACTTATAAAATTTTTTTTAAGAAGCCTACTATTGCATAGTATAGGCTTGGCAGTTCCACAACTTTGTCTAACTACTTTTGCTCAACTTTAATGGACATGAGCAAGTCATTTGCATACCCTTGTTCTAATACTTGTTTTCGTTTATATTTTATGCCTTACATATGCCTTGGATGGCCATATGATCCAATATACAAAAGAATGGAGGTATGGAGACAGCAAATAGGAGGGACACCCTTACCTTGCCCCTCTTTAAACTTTAAAGTGTTTTAGAAGAGTACCTTTGAAGCAGCCTTCCCTTGCATGCCCAACATGTACATGAGATTTTCCAAGTGTACATCAAATACTTTACCTATATCCAACATCACTGCTTTTTGGCCTAAGGCTTTGGTCTTTTCAATAGGCAAATTGCATTTAATACATTAACTATTAACTATTAAGTTCATGTCTTTAATAAATCCAAATTGGAATTCATTTACATTTCTCTAAATCACTAGGCTAAGCCTACTACTTAGCACTTTCATAAACAGCTTGTATACCATGTCCATAAGTGAAATTGGATGCCAATGGGATAGGGTTAGCAATGGTGCTACTTTGGCATAAGCACAATGATAGTTTCTATTACGAGTCTTGCAATATTTCCTCTTGCTAGTAATTATTACACATGCATAAGATCAATTCTACCACCAAGCTCTAATGATTATTTAGGAGTTCAATCGTGATCTCGTCCCAACTAGGTGACTTTTTGGTACCTAGGTTCACTACTACCACCTCCAACTTAGCTTTGTTGGTGAATTGTATAGTTAACCTTGCATTGTCCTCAGGGATAG
Source organism: Lygodium microphyllum (assembly GCF_053477565.2). Classification (NCBI taxonomy): domain Eukaryota; kingdom Viridiplantae; phylum Streptophyta; class Polypodiopsida; order Schizaeales; family Lygodiaceae; genus Lygodium; species Lygodium microphyllum. Next base: position 112,594,800 of record NC_141163.1, read on the forward strand.
CAACCCTTGCCATTTGTTGTAGTAGTTTGCAGACTACTTGTTTATGTATATGTGAAAATGGGTCATTGCAAAGATTTTTAAATGCTCCCTACATAATTGCCTTGTTGGGGATGTAGGGGGGATATATAGTTTGGGTTCACTATTAGCCTTTTATTGAAAAGATGGCTCATTTTCCCTAATTCTTTGATCAAAATCTTCATTATGACATGTGCCTCCTTGACCAAGCTTTGTTCTATGTCATTGAGGCTTCTTAAGGAGCTGACTATTTGGCTTAGAGTTTCTAATGTGTCCATTGCTCAATTGAGCTCTTTTCTTTCTTTGTCACATGATGGTAATAGTGTGCTATAATGTGTGCACAAATGTATCTCAAGGGTCAAGATAGCCCATCTCTAAGTGTTCTTTTAGCTTTTTTGTAGCACATGTTAGCTTGTATTGAAACATTATATTTAAAGTGAGTAGCATTAATAATCAATGATTTGTGGATACCCATTAGAAAAAATTGAGACTAAAAATTGGGACCTTAAAAATATTATAGTGTAGGAGGTGTGTCTTTTTGATTGTCCACTAGGAGGCTAGATGTTGACATCCATGGAGGGTGGATATTCCCTCTCCAAATCTTGGGTTTTTGAATATAAAAAGGGGTTGCAGGGGATTTCAAAAAAGAAGGATAAATTCTGCATAAATTTTAAGTTTCTCTGACTTCATACTTTTCCCTCTTTTTTGGAAAAATTTTAATTTTTCTTTTTTTCCCTCTCGTGAAGTTAGTTTGACAAAAATTAAATAGTAGACCACTTTTCCTCTCTTCTTCACTTCGGTAAATTTTCATCTTCATTGAAGCTCGCTTGTGAGGGTAATTAGGGTTTTGATCATTTCCATTACCTCTGCAATTTCTTTGAATTGCAGCTCTAGAATTTGGATAAAACACAAGTGCTCATCTCTCTTTGCATTTTCTCTTATGTGCTATTTTGTAGTATAAATTATTTTTGATAGGAGGCACAGGTGCTCATGTGTGTGTGTGTGTGTTTCTCTCTCTCCCCCCTCTCTCTCTGTGTTGATTCTCTTTTCTAATGTGATTTCAATAGACCTTGATGTTAGTTCTAATTATTGTTGTCTTCTTGTAGAGTTCATTTGGAGCAAAAAGTATAGGTGCTGATCTCTCTCTCTCTCTCTCTCTATCTCTCTCTCTTTGTGGCTTTTCTTTTTGCTATTTTTTTAGTACAAATATGATGTTAATTCTAATCCTTGTTGTTATTTTATTATAGAGATCATTTTGGGCTAGATTGTATGTGCTCATCTCTCTCTTTCCTCTCTCTCTCTCTCTCTCTCTCTCTCTCTCTCTCTATTTTCTATTTTCTACTTTATTTAAATTATATCTTCATATCAATTCCAACTCTTGCTACTACTGTTTTTTTGTGCATATCAATTTGGGCAAGTTTGCATAGGTGTTCATTGCTTTGTTTCTCTTGCCTACTAACACTCTCTCTTTTCCTCTTCATGTTTTTCATTTTTTGCTAACTTTATAGTAGAGTTTGATGCTAGTTCTAACTTTAGAATCGATTGTTTTGGCAAAGCTTTAACACAAGGTAGAGCAAGGATTTTATAGGTCAATCTATAGGTAAATCTACTATATTTTGTTATGCCAAAGTTTATGCATTTGGTTAGTTAAATTTTTTTTTGCTTGGATTTATGTTTTCTTTTGTCTATCATGTGCAAAGGATTTTGGATGAGTATAGGGACTCAATATTGTCTTCAAGAAATTAGATTATAAGTAAATTCACCCTATTTTGTGTTGCTTCAATTCATGTAGTGACTAGTTATCTTTTGTTAAGAGGAATTCATCATTTGAATAATCTAGTCATTGTTTTCTCACATTTATGATTTTCAATAGGTTTTGATTGTCATAATTTTAAAATCGATTATTATTGTAGTAATCAACAAAGTGGTGTAGATATTCTATTTGATAGTAGGAAAAATTTATCTCTTTTATGTTGCAAGAATTCACATTAATGATTACTTATTGTGGTTGTTATTGAAACTCTATATTTCTATAACATGTAGGTATTGTACAAGGTTTAGATGAAGCACACAAATCTTGATCGATTATTTTGCTATGGTGAGTAATTTCTTTGTGTTGGAAAATATGGATATGCTAGAAGTCAAGATTTAAAAATCCTATGATGTGTTGATTCTACATGTCCATTTGGATCTCCATGCCATTTGGCACAATTGATGTAATTATTGTATCATATCATCCATATAATGCATAATGTGCTAGGTCATAGAATATCTCAAGGATCAATCCAAAGTGTTTATTCAAATCTACATGCCATGCGTTTGTCATCCTTGTAACAACTACTTTGTAATACCCACATGTACATATAATCTATTGAGCCATATCAGACTCTATTCATTCATCTCTTCCCAAGATTGGAAAACTTCCCCAAGCTACACATTCATCCATCATCACACTTATAGATGCATACAGAACAAAACAGAGACATAGGCTGTACATAAGTTGAACATAGGGTTTACAAAAGGCATCAGAAAGCCTTTAGCTCACTTAAATCACTCAAACCCATCAATAAGCTTCCAAACACTCTCAAACTTCATCAATCATTATTCCAACCCCTTATATAGAAGAAAAACATAGCAAAATAGAAGGTCAACAAACTCAAATAGGCACAATCAGACACTAACAAGACATCAACAGAAAATGTCATAACATTATATCTCCATTATAAACCATCATGAGCTTTCAAACCATAATCAATCTCATCCAAAAAACTCTTAAATACTTCCAAAACAACTAGACATAAATCCATAAAAAATCAATCATTTTGTCCATAAAAATAACAAAAATCAACCAAAAAATCAAGCTATTTCAATCCTCAACATATCCCCATACTTAATTAGGGAGCGTCCTTATGACCTAGGAAAAGAGAATATAAGTTCAAAATATATCTCATCTCAATCTTTGTTAGCACATTTAAGAAACACCATCCAAACACGACCCCAACTCATAACATGTATCTAATAAAGAATTGCAATGAAAGAGAAACACTTTTATCCATCATCACAACTTTGAAATATAAAAACATGACAAATTGTTAAAGGATATAAGAGGTTCTGCATCTTTAGTATCTAGAGCTATCCATTCAGCATCATCATCACCATGAATCTTCAAAAAGATCTATTCTTGAACAATGTTTAATCTCCAACCACCATGACCCCATCATAAAAGAAAATAACCATCACACACATATTGACACAAAACAACCATATGAATGGCACCTCCAAAAAAGATATCATTATGAATCATTGAGAACCATGGCATATCAACCATGCAACATCCAAGTGAAGATCCCAGTCTCAAGTGTCCGAATGCTCAAGTAGCATAACCCACTTGCTCTATGTGTGCCAAGTTGTAATGTGCCCCACCTATCAGCTGTCCAAGGATGTTTTAGTGGTCCATAGAAAAACGAATCTATGCGTTGCCGCCCGGCACTCCCATGGAATGTTTCAGGGTTTGTCGCCTAGGGTTTTCGGAGTCGACAAACCCTAGGGAAACCCTAGGCGACAAATCCCAAAACATTCCATGGGAGTGCTGGGTGACGATTGACTCGGGAAACTCTAGGCGACAAACCCCGGAACATTCCATGGGAGTGCTGGGCGGTGACGCTTAGATTTGTTTCTTGATGGACTCCTCGACTTGGGAAACCCTAGGTGACAAACCTTGGAACATTCCATGGGAGTGCTGGGCGACGACGCTTAGATTTGTTTCTTGATGGACCGCTAAAATGTGCTTGGATAGCCAATAGGCAGGCATGTTACAGTTGGTATTAGAGGAAAAATTTCGTAATGTGATTGATTAATGTATGGTTCGTAGACATATCCTAAACAAAATAACCTAATTGGTATGGCTTGATTGTTAGGCACCTTTTGCGCCCACGAATGCTGATATGCAAGAGAAGAAACTCCTTCTCAAGCAAATTAAGGCACCCGAGTTTGATGGAGAAGGGATAGACATAGAAGTGGAGATATGGATTGAGTTGATGGCTGATTATTTCTTTGCTTCGGGAACTACTTCTGCCAACAATCAAGCAATGATAGCCAAATTTAAGTTAGTTGGCCAGGCTCGAATATGATGGAAGTAGTGCTACAAGGATCAATGTATTTCTGAAGCCACTCTCACTTGGGCTCAACTGAAAGATGCAGTATGGGGACGATACCTTTCGCCAACCTACCAGACTTTGAGAATGAATGAATTCTTCAAGCTCAAGCAGTTGGAATTAACCTTGGAAACCCTACTAAAATATGCACCGCCTATGGATATTGCACATCAAGTATCCAAGTTTTGTCATGGCCTGAACACTCCTCTGAACCACCATCTTGAAGCAATGCATCCAACAAACTTGCAAGATGCATTACTTCAAGCAAAGCCAATTGTCTAAGAACTTAATTCAGGCAATTGTGACAAAGAGGATTCTCGAGATCAAGATAAGAGATGTCACTTGTGCGGAGACATAGGGCACATCTAGTAGGAGATGTCCCAATCATCGATGTTTTCACTGCAATGAGCTAGGGCACGTCCAAGCAGACTGCCCTGACTTAAGTCCAGAAGATATGGAGCCTCCAAGGAAACAGGGCTACACAAGTGTAGTCTTCGAATATATGGAGGAATCAGATGAAGACGAAAACCTAGAACCCACTACATCTTTCAGAATGATTAGAAATCCTAGAAGTTCTATCGACATGTAATACAACTTGTATTGGAATAAACCTTACCCTTATAACTACAATTAACCCGACTAATATGAGTTGCATCAATTTTGCACTTAGAACTTACAAGTGATTAGAGATACTTTAGATGAATTTCTCTTAAGTTGTTTCTTCTCAACTAATATAGATTGGGTCTTAGAAAAATGCCAAAGCTTGGAGGTATTCTTTAGTATTATAAGTAAAGCCGATTGTCCATGGAGCTCAATCTCGAACTAAGAAGAGGACAATCTGGGAACATAGCTTCTAAGATAAAGGACCACTTTGATCCACTAAAAGGATCCTAAGGCAATTTGGTCTAATGAAGAAAATCCTGCCAAGGACGACCAGGAATCTCGTGACCGTAGGTGATAAAGCTCCGCATTGTTTTTATTGTAGGGAGTTAGGTCATTTCAAAAGGGAATGTCCAAAACACCTTAAACACAAACGGCCTGAGTGCCACAACATTGGAAAAAATCACGTCAATTGTCCCAACAAGACTCAAGGATAACTTGAACTTATAAGGAATACACCAGATACTTAGAAAAAACCTAGAAGATATCTATGAAATGTAACTACATTAAACTCTCTTGTAATCCAAACTCAGATAGATCTAATACAATAAGTTGTTGTTTCAAAAGACCACATGCTTATGAGTGATCAGAGTAGCACAGATGCATGGTGGGTCCTAACCCACAGGCCTTAAGCCCCATTAATGCTTGTCTTCCCCAGCTCTTCTGAGATGAGGATATCTCGAGTTCTTTAAGGGGGAGAGGATGTAATGTTCTGCCCACTGCTTATGAACTTCCCTCCCTCCAATTTTAATAAAATGAGTTTTTCTTTTTTTGCGTTCCCCCCTGTCGTCGCCGATAGGTTGGTGAGGGGGAAAGAGGAAGTTGACGTGGAGGGGAGAAACGATCACGACGAAGAAAGAAGAAGAAGACGTCGCGATTGATGATGATGACATGATGATGATAGAGATGATGCAAACGAGTGGTGGAGACATCGAAGAGGGAGAACACGGTGAGGATGACGACATAGGCGAGGAGGGAGGCTATGTCTACTCTTCCGCGGCCACTTGGAGGGGCGAAGAGCTTTCATGCAAATGGCACCACCTTCACTCCACGTCCCCCCCAATTATAACTCTCTCCCCCCCCCCCCCCCCCCAATGGGGAGAAAAGGAGGACCCAATGCTGCTCAGCAGTAAGAAGAGGGAGAGAGAGAGAGGATAGAAGAAGAGAAAAAGAAGAAGAAGAAGAGGGAGAGAGAGAGGAGGAGGAGGAGAAGAGAAGAAGAAGAAGAAGAGGGAGAGAGAGAGAGGAGCAAAAGAAGAAGAGAGGAAGAAGAATAAGAAGAGGAGGAGAAGAAGAAGAGAGGAAGAAGAAGAAGAGGGAGAGAGAGAGAGGAGGAGAAGAAGAAGGGAGGAAGAAGAAGGGAGGAAGAAGAAGGGGAGAGAGAGAGAGAGGAGAAGAGGAGAAGGAGAAGAACAAGAAGAAGAGGGAGAGAGAGAGAGGAGAAGAAGAAGAAGAGAAAAAGAAGAGGGAGAGAGAGAGAGAAGAGGAGGAGAAGAACAAGAAGAAGAGGGGGAGAGAGAGAGAGAGGAGAAGAAGTGGGGGAGAAGAACAAGACGGAGAGAGAGAGAGGGGAGAAGAAGAGGAGGAGAAGAAGAAGAAGAAGAGGAGGAGAAGAAGAAGAAGAAGAGGGAGAGAGAAAGGAGGAGGAGAAGAAGAAGAAGAAGAAGAAGAAGAAGAAGAAGAAGAAGAAGAAGAAGAAGAAGAAGAAGAAGAAGAAGAAGAGAGAGAGCGAGAGGGGAGAAGAAGAGGAGAAGAAGAAGAAGAAGAAGAGGGAGAGAGAGATTCATAAGCCGAAAGTATGGCCCCCAAATGGAGGGAGATTCACGTCAATGGTAATCCCACATCCGACAATGGAGCCACCGGCTAGGGCATTTTTGTGAATACGAATACAATGTCGGGTATGGATAACTCATATCCGAATATCTAGGTATTAATTGCCAACTCCGCTATTCATTGAGACATAGGATATGTCACTTGGCATGCGCATGAGTTCTTTTAACAAGTAACTTGAATTAGTTTTCAATAGTTAATGAGTTTGTAGGGGATTTTGAGGAAATTCTTCCGTATCCATAGATGACCGAGAGAAGATTTACTCACATGACGCATTGAGGTTCTCATAAACTCTTGTATCCGAATACAATCATTAGGATTAAAACTACGAAACATTGAGATCCGTTCGATAGCGACAATGTTTGTCAATCCTACTCGGGAATTGGGCTAGGTGTAGCAACATCTCCAGGCCCCATGGAGCCCCGAGAGGAACACCAAGGAAAAGGGAATTCTCTTGCAAGAAAATCTATCTTGTAACATCAACAAGCTTGTTTATCATGTTTCATATGATCACAATGAAGAAAAGAACACCAGGCACAACAAATCTTCATGCAGCATCATGTAGATCTCCCACGGATTTAATAGAATCAACCATATTCTTCAACATCTTCACAAAATCCATCAATAGAACAAAGAAAGCAAAGGAATACACCATCTTGGAATGGAAATACATCACATAGTATTCATCTTCAATATCTTCATAGTCTTCTCTCTCAACCTCTCATATACAATCACTCTGGTTGAGTAGAATTGGCTATCTTTGACTCTCTCTCTCTTCCCATCAATAATACATCATATCCTCACTACAATCTCTCAAAAATCACTCTCAATAGTCACTCTTAGGTCGTGGATACCCCTCCCAAGAGGTATGCCTGATATGAAGAGTCACCAGAGCCACTACAGTGTCCTTTCATAGCTCACTACTGTCACTTCACTCTAGTCTTCACTTGAGTCTTTAGCAGCTACTTCTTCCACTTCTTTCAGCTCTTTTGCACTTGTATTCACCTCTTTCCAAGGCTAGAAAACTTTCCCAAAGTCACACATACATTCCACAGAACACTTACAGAAGCATACAGAACAGTCTACAGAACAGTACCAGAACAGCTACAATACAGAACAGAACAGAGACAGAACAGAAGGAGAAGCTCTATAGAAGACCTACAGAAGGTTACAGAAGGTCATCAAAACTACATAACTCATTCTCAAATCATTCCAAACTCTCAAAAACTATTCAATAAACTTTCACAATATCTCAATCTTCATCAATCAATACTCCATCCCCCCTTACAGAAGATAATCAGAACAAAACAGACCAAAACAGAACAAAACAGAAGGTATACAGAATCATTCAGAACCTATCAGAACATCACAGAACCACCATTAAACATCATGATCTTCCAAAACTCAATCATTACCATCCAAAACATTCTCAAACCACTTCCAAACCAATCAATCATCTCAAAAAATCAACCATTCAGCTCTCAAAAACAACAAAAATCAGCCAAAAAACAAGTCATTTCAACATTCAACATATCCCCACACTTAATAAGGAAGCGTCCTCGCGACCCAGGAAAAAGGGAATACAAGTTCAGGGAAAAGCTCAACTTTGATCTTCAATAGCATGTCACAAAGAATCCATCCACCACGACCCCAACTTATAACCTGTTTCTAATATAAAAATACAAAGAAAGGAAAACTCTTTATACATTAATACCTCTTATCAAACTAAAAATCACAACAAATTTGTAAAGGATATAAAAGTTTTCTTCGTCTTCATCAGCATCAATTTCAACTCTGCAACCACGACCCCAGCACCACAAATCTCCAAAACGTAGCTCGTACACGAAATTCAATAGGAACCCACCACGGTCGTATTACATAAATAAACTCACAACACAAACACTAATACACAACACAACCATCTGAATGACTCCTTCAAAAAGAGAGTTTTTCATTAAAAGCTTCCACCATACATTGGAAAGGTATCAATGAAGATGATCCCTCTTAAAAGATTGATGTTGTCGGAATCGATCCATAGATAAGGATTCATCTACAAAGTTTTTAGGAGGAGTTTGAAAAAATTGGAGACAGCACATCCTTTCCAATAGGACCAGGTATCTGCTAGGCAAACAGAGGGCATGAAAATACAATATCTCCAACTGTTGGGAATCAATGCTAACATTGACATTCATGCACAACTTTGGAATAGGCTTGGAATCATTATGAGAGTCCCTATGCATATACGCCAAGTACCAAGCAAAGTGAGCAGTTAATCTCACTGAGGGATCTGCAGACTGTGAATACTGCTGGGCAAAATGAACATAGTTCTGATAAGCTTGACTGGAAGCTGTCCATTCTCCTGGAATGACTGGCCAATTAATCTGCGGTCCTGTAAGGCAATCATCCGAACTCCATCCCCTTCTTCTGGGAATCTCATTATCAAATCCATCACAGTCACTAACCAACTGAGGTGGTTGAGATATGGAAGTGTTAGGAGAGGGTAGTGGAATAAGGGAAAGTGGATGTAGGGAGGGATAGGAAAAATCATAAAAGGAAGAAAAGGTTAAAGAAGGAGTGGCATAAATTTGTAGGGAATCACTAAGGAACGGTGTTAACTGATAAATAGGAAATGTGGAGGGTACATTAATGGAGGGAGAAGGACAGGGTGGAGAAGGGGAAAATACCCTATCCTCAATAAAGGAACAATAAGTGAAAATAGGAATTTGAGGGAAAGATGAAGGTTGGAAAAGAAGGGGTAAAATAATGGTGGAATTAGACTGACAAAGGGAAAAATATATAGCATAGCGGTGAGCCATTTGTTGGTAATAGAGGAGGGTAGGAACAGAAGGTCCCAAGAGAGATCGTCTATGATAGGCATCAAAGAAGGTAGCATCAAATGGATTATGTTTGGAAAGATAGGTTAAGAGATCCATCCTCAGTTGATTAGTACTCTGGGAAAAGGTAGGAGGTGTGTTTTGTCTTTGATTGAGAACCACCGAATCAATCATGGGATGCCACGAATTATCATGACAATCAGCTACTTTGGAGGAATAACTTTGGAACATGTCAGCTATGCGCAACTCCAAATGATTGACATACAAAACAGCCTGTAAGACCACATCCCCCACATACCATGCCATATCTACCTCATCTGGAATTAACATATCTCCTCGGAGATACATGTATGACATCAACATGGTATCTGGCGTGACAGAATCTTCAAAGACCATTCTGACTACCTCTGTCAACAACTCAGCAGACCAAGCCCCACTCTAGCCATCCTCGGGAAAAGGTAAATCCATCGTGAAAAGCTTCATGTAGAAGACCAACTTCTGTAAGTGGTAATGGACAAAGAAAGAATGGTCTGGTAAGACATGTTCCTGAAACTGCTCAAAGGTAGACCATAACAAGTCCATTCTGGACTGCAATCTTTCCACTTTATCTTGGAATAGAGGGCACAAAGTAGCCTGTCTCTGAAGAGCAGCCAAGTCCTGCTGTGAAAGAGAAGGAATCAATGGAACAGGAGGGCTTGGAGGAACAGAGCGGGACTTTGCAAGCTGATCTTGTAACTGCTGGATTTGGGAGGCTTGGTTGGCCACTGTGTCATTAGCAATCTGTAAAGCTGAAAGTTTGTCATCTAAGATAGCGTGGAATTCCTTCGCTTCTCTGGACATCCTCTCCTTCTCTGCTGAAAGGCTAGTAACCTGGGATTGAGCCTCGAGTAACTGGGTCTTCAATGAAGAAATCTCATCGCTTTGAGTGGCCACCAGTTGGGTTTGTTGTTCCATTTGCTTAAATAAATCTACTAGGGTATCCTTAGCAGAAGCTAACTCAGATGTTGCCTTATGCAACTGGTCCTTGGACTGCATGAGCTCTTCATAGAAAGACGCGTACAGCTGTTGAACACAGGCTGTCACTGACAACTCAATGGAACTTTGAATATCCTTGTAGAGGAAAGGAATGGCATCTCCGGAGACGAGACTATTCAGGGAAGGAACTGAGATATCCAAGGATCCTTCTCGATGTGCTCTGAACAGGTTAGTGCAAGTGAGATACCCAGGGAGTTCACTGCCAGAGGTAGCAGGGATAGGCACTGAGGGAAGTACAGAAGGAGCTTTATCCGCTACCCTCTCAAGCGTTTGCACTGTATGACCAGGGGAGGTGGAGAATCATCATCCTCTATGGCAATGGGTTCTGACTCTTCTGAAGGTGGAGGAGGAGGTACTGGATCTGATGGAGGAGGTAGAGGCACAGTCTTCTGTAAACCTGAATAGGTCAAGAAGGCAGACAAATATGATCCATATGTAACATTGGTAACATTACCCCTGGTGACTTTAACAAAATGCTGATCCATTTTAGTGAGGAGGTATGTGCTCCAATCAATAGCAACTCCTTTCAGCACCATCCTGGAAGCTGTGAAAAGCTCTTTGGACAAATAGTGGGATGGCGTTTTGGCAGGCATAAACCTGTCCTGGAGGAACTGACAGATCGTCTTCCATACGGGATCAGTGATCATAGAAAAGGAAACTCCTGAAGAGTTTATCACCTTCTTAACATCGAGGATTTCCCTTGTCTGCTTTTGCAACAGCTTTAGAATCTCTTCATTAGAGAAGAGTTGACGAGTGGTCACAAAAGGTTCACCTTTGAAGGGAAGAGACAGAGCCTTTCCTAGGCCTCGAGATGTCAAAGTCATAGACATGCCTTGGACTAGTCCTGTCTTCTTGCTGTAAGAGGCCAGGAACTCATCACATAACGACGGATCCTCTGGAAGCAATGGAAAAGGAGTGGCCACAAAAGCAGCAAGTCCTGCCTTCGTGAGGGGCTCAAAAGTAAGTAGGGAAGAGTAATCCCTACTAACTAATGGGACGTACTCGATAGGGGGAGGAGCATGAGAAGGCGCCATTCAGATGGTTACACACACCACAAACACAGACAATCAAGGAGAATGCTTGCAAAGCAACAAACAAAAACCAAGGATAAGAGAACAACCAAACAAGAAAACGTGACTCGACCAACTAACCCCAAGCAAACCACATCCTAGGAGAAATTTGACATGACCTTGAGACAAATGCGACCGAAAGCTTCATGCGATGCATCAGACAAATACCCAGAACCCCGTATCAGGCAACAAAAGAAAAAACTGCATACCGTACCCGTAACCGTAACAAAGACAATAAACCAAAACAATACCATATCCGACACATATCAATACTACATCGGTGATAAACCAAGACTGGACCATGGAAAATAACTCTAATGACCGCGCATACCCATCCCTCGAAACGGTTCATTAAAAAGGGGAAGTAAGTGCAGTGAGGGGGGAATTAATTTAATGAAGGGTTTATTTTAATAAATTATTAAAAATTGGTGAATTTTTATTAGGTGATAAACCTTAGCAAGAAAACGGTGGTTCCTTATTATAAATTGAATTACCAATTATTAGGTGAAGCGGTGCAGTTATTCGATTCCCGGACTTCGATTCCTGACTGGGTCTCTAAATGCAATTTATTGATTACAAATTAAGGTGATGTGGAGCGCTTTTTTGCCAGCGCATGCTCATGTGACGGCTGGTTTATTTTAATTAAAAATTTAAGTGCCTCTGTAGCGCACGTAGCGCGTGCTAAGTGAACGGCGGGTTAATTTTAATTAAAAAGTATGTGTGTATAGCGCGAATGCGCGTGGAAACTGTGGGTGAATTAAAGGGTTCATTTTAACAATTAATTTGTGATTAAGGGGGAAATGAAAATAAATAAAGCACATAAAATAAATACCTGGAAGGGGTGTGTATGTAATGCAGAAATGCGCACGGAAGAGTCTCCCAAAAGAAGTGAATCCAGTAAAGGAAAAGTAAAGATCACTGATGAAACAACAACGACAACACCTTAGCGGATGTGTGGATTTGATTGGTGTTGATTGTTTATGTTTATTGTTTTATTTATTTATTTTTTTAATTGTTCTTTTGTTTGTTTGTTTTTTTTGTGTTAAGTGGTGACTATTTATGGTTGAATAAATGGAAAATGAGCAAGGGAGGTGAGGAAAATTTTTGAGAATTTTTTTAGAATTTGTTTAGAATTTTGTACTATTTTTAAATGAATTTTCTACATTTATTGGCAATTTGGGGGATTATTTAGGAAATATTTAATTTTCAGAAATTGTAGGGTAGGTAATGGCCAGCGGATAAACCCCCAAAAATTGGCAAAAAGCAAAAGAAATTTTGAGAATTTTTTCTGAATTTTTTGTATGGAAAAATGAAGTTAGAAATTAATTAAATCATATAAATCATGTTAATCAAATAAGTCAGGTAGGAATAAGTCAGTTAAGTCTGGTTAGTGTGGGTAAGTCATGGTAGTCACAGGAAGTCAAATCAAGTTAGGTTAGTCAGGGTAGGTTAAGTTAGGTTAGTAAACTAAGTTAGGTCTGTGGGGACTAACCTAAGGAGGGTTAGTGTAACTAGGCTAGAGTTAGTTTAACTAGGGTAGGGTTAGTGTAACTAATTAGGGTTAGGTGGTTAGTGGGTGGGGTTAGGTTAGTTAACTAGGGTTAGGGTTAGTAAACTAACTAGGGTTAATTTAGGGTTAGGGACTAACCTGAGGGAGGAGGTGGAAGAGGAAGAGGAGGAGGAAGGGGAGGTGGATGGCGGCGGGAGGAGACAGCCGGCAGTCCCAGAGGCGGCGGCGCTGCGACGGAGAGGAAGCGGCGGCGACGATCCTCGCGACGGCAACGGCTTCGGTAGGGCGGTTGGCGGCAGTGATGACCGCGGGCGGTGCTCCGACGAAGGCGGCGGCCGCGGCGACGGTTTCGGCGGCGACCCGATTGTGGCACGACTGGCGGCGGCGGGGAGGGAGTCCGTAGGCGGTCGCGAGGAGGTCTGCAGGCGCTGCGGCGGAGAGGAAGCCCGCAGGCGGCGGCGCGAGGAGCACGACGGCGGCGATCTGGAGGAGCACGACGGCGGCGGCGGTCTGGAGGAGCACGACGGCGGAGGTCTGGAGGAGCACGACGGCGGTGGCGGTCTGGAGGAGCACGATGGCGGCCTGCGCCGGAGGGAGAGGAAGGAGGGGAAGGAGAGGGGAGGAAGGAGGAGAAAAGGAGGAGGGGGGAGGGAAGGAGAAGAGGAGGGAGATGGAGGAGTACGCAGGGAGAAGAGGGAGAGGGAGGGGGTTGGAGGGAAGGGGTGGGCGGTTGGGGGGAAGGGGTGGGCAGTTGGGGGGAAGGGGTGGGCAGGGGCAATGGGCGGGCGGGGTGGTTGGGTAGGGACAAGGGTAGGGTAGGGTAGGGGGTGGGCAGGGTAGGGTAGGGTAGGGGGTGGGCAGGGCAGGGTAGGGACCAAGGGGGGGTAGAGGGTGGGCCAAGGGGGTTAGGCAGGGCCCAAGGGGGGGTAGAGGGTGGGCCAAGGGGGTTAGGCAGGGCCCAAGGGCGCATACCCCCGTCCCGCGCACGTGCGCGGGGCGGGGTAAAAAAATTTGCCATGACGGAATTGAAATGACGCTGGGATGACGGTACGGGTTATGCAGACACGACCGGGGCGCGTGGAGACTCGTAAAATCGAAAAAGGGCGCGTTCACGAGCAAAACGGGCGCGCGAATACACGTAAAAATAAAGAAAAATTAATAACTCCCAATCCGGACGTCAAAACGAAATAGCGTAAAAATAAAAAATGGGCAGGACGACAGGCGGAAAACAATGAAAATACGGGACGGGGGTTTCGAGGGGGGGGGGAAGGGCGGTCACGTGCAAAAAACACAAAAAACAAACTAAAAAACGTAATTAAAAATTAATATAAAAAAATCAGTGCATCGGAATGAGGTGCAGAAAAAAGGAACACTGTGCAGAAAGATGTGCCCGACAATCCTATCACATCAAAACATAAGTCCGACGGAGATAAGACGCGTTCACATGGGAAAACCCAAAAAAAAAACCCGAAAATGGGATCAAAAATTAATATCGGACGAAGCGTTCACCGGAATGTCATGTAGTATGAAGGAAAAATGTCCGCAAAAAGGAGTGGCATAGGGGTATTACATTAAACCGCAGTTTTGGTGGAAATAGGAGGGGTTCACATGCAAAAAAAAACTCCAAAAATACGCCCGAAAACTCATTTAAAAATTAATAAGTAAAAATCCGGAAGTCGAAAAAAAGTGGAGGAAAAAGAAAAAAGGTGGGGGGAGGCACAGGGGACACGGCTGGCAGATCAAATTGGATTGCTGATGCAAATAGGGCAGGTTCACATGGGAAAATATCAAAAATACGCACGAAAAAGGTCGTAAAAACCTGAAAAATTAATAATGGACAAACCGTGTATCGGAATGATGCGGAGGAAAAAGGAAAAATATCAGGGGAAAAGTGGTGGTCAGGGCTATGACGTCAGAGCATGATTCGGAAGCAAGAAAAGCGCGTTCATATGGGAAACCGGCTAATTTGTGCAAAATGCTTCAAAAATTAATAACTCAAAAACCGTGCACCGGAACAGGGGTAGGTAAAAATGAAAAATGGTCAGTTCAAAGGGAGGAACAGGGCTATAAAGTTGGATTGGGACTTTGGTGAACGTAGGGTATATTCACATGGTAGGACCTCAAAAGCAGGGAATGAAGGAAAACCGCAAGGGAAGAGCCCCAAGGGTGGGTGGAACATAACCAGATGGGTGGAAAGGAATCCCATGAAGGTAAAAACAAGGCAAGGCATTCATGCATGAATAGGTTGAGGTATATGCAAAGGGGTATGCAATATAGACGCGCAGGGACACGTCCCACACTTAAGACCTTAACGGATAGGGTTAACCGAGCAACAGGGACTTAGGACCACGCCACAGACCATCCACTAACATCCCCACACTTAAAACATGACCGTCACGAAGAAACCAAAGTGTAGGGTTAGAAAAACTTGGCCCGTTTCGTCAAGAATCAAGGTTGAGTGTCGACGGCACGTCCAGTGTGGTTGTCGGCGCTGGAGGGACCAAGGCATCTTTATAGCACACGTCCTTCATGGCAGGGACCACGCGGCAGTACCCAGGGAGGTAGCTGGTCGAAGGAATCGCAGGAAATTCGTCGATGATGAGGGATACTACACTCAACTCACAATCACTCAATTGCAATGAAAGAACAGTCACTCGTCCCATGACTAATATCACTTAAGGAAAAAGGATTGAAATCCATATCTCATACCCGGTTGAGGAATCGACAAGGGGAGAATAGTGCAGAAGGAGTATGCCAGGGTGCACAGTTGATGGTGCAGTAGTGCGTCCAACCCGTCTGGCATAGGTGCAAGGAGGAAGGCAAGGGAGCCTTATGGTGCAATGTACAGAATAGGGTGATGTGTCTTGTGATGACAGCAAAGACCCATTCCGTGGGTGCATAGGGAAACGGGAACATACCTGACTCCAAGTGTCGTAACGTCCCTCAATCTCACCTCTCGATATTTGATTGAAGAAACTCCAGTCACACTCATCCCACCCTCTGTCTCACGCTCTGTTGAGAGATACAAGAGGGCAGCCTTTCCTGAAATCCGTTGATGTAATCCTCACGGTCACTGGTGCAAAGATTGTATGCCTTGTGCACATTTGAGGGTGCAACGGTGCATCCCTCCCTGTGCCGACATACGGTGCGAGAAGGAAGGCCAGGGAGCCTTATGGTGCAGTGCACAGAAACAAATTGTGCCTTGTGCTTTGAGAGGCCCATCCCGTGCGTGCAACACTTCATTCACACTTCTCACCTCTCATTTGATTTGAAGGGAAAAGACTGGTCTCTCGCCCCACCCTCTGTCTCACTTGTTGTTGATAGATACAGAGGGCAACCCATACTCACTTCCCCATCCGGTTAGGATGAAAGCTCACATCACTCGATTGGTTGTTGATGAAGATTGCGTCATCAATTGTTAAAGAGGCGTACCCAGGGAGGTAGCCATCAAATCGAATATTGTATTGGACAGGAACATGTCGTCTGCTGGAGGACATGTAGTCACTTTGCAAAGAGACCCAGGACACAGCGTACCAAGGGAGGCAGCTTCGGAATTGGATCCTAGGGATATCAATTAATGAATCCACTTTCTGGACTGCTGGGTGTTACCACCTTTTCCACAGCCAGCTTCTCGCCCAAGGGTGTTTACCACCTTTTCTTGGAACGAGGCCTGCTATGACAGGGAATTTCTTCCTTTTCTCTCATAACAGATTTGTGGTTTTTTTTTTCTCTGTTTTTCTTTTTCTTGTTTTCCCCTATTCCCGAGGGTGTTTCCACCTTTTCTCGAAGAATAGGTCGGCATGACATGGACCTAAGTCCTTTTCTCCCATGACCGATATGTTTTGTTTTGTTTTTTTTTGTTTTTTTTTTCTCGCTTTTTTTTTTCAAATTGAGCAAGGGAATGGTAGAAAGACCATTTGTCAGAACCCACCTCGCCACTGTCGCTGATGGAAAATAGAGGATAAGAGATCAAGGCTGGAAGGGGGGTTTAAGGGGATAGAGGGTTGCGTCCACTTCATCAGAAGTGGCTGAAGAACGGCTATTAGAAGTAGCATCATAAGAAGTACAGTGCCGCGCCAACGAGGGAAAGGATCAAGTGTCCGTAATTGTCAAGATCCCCAAGGAGGGAAGTACTTCTTCAGGCGATATCCATTGATTAGAAAGGGATCATCAGAGGCATCAACGGTCTGCACTTGGACAGAACCATTAGGGTTGACGGCAAGTATCTTATAGGGGCCCATCCACCGCTGTTGGAGCTTGCTAGGAAACTTGCCAAAGCGTGAATCATAGGCTAGGACCAAATCACCTTCTTTGAACTCCTTATGCTTGGTGAAACTGTCATGGTAAACCTTACGTCGAGCTTGCATGGCTTCCATGCACTGTAGAGCCATCCTGCGAATTTCGTCCAAACATTCCAAGTGCAGAAGACGGCGTTGCAGTGAATCATCATCCCCCAAACGCTCTTTGATAGCCACTCTCAAAGAGGGTAGTTCCAATTCAACAGGAAAAACAGCTTCTGTTCCATACACCAACTGGAAAGGTGTTCTGTCCCATTGCTGCTTTATGGGATGTTCTGTACGCCCAGAGGGCCTCTGTAAGTCGATCATCCCAATCACGACGATGTGCGGCAATTGTTCTTGTCAGAATCGAGCAGGGAATGCGATTGGTGACTTCGACTTGGCCGTTGGCTCTGGGGTAGTAAGGAGTGGACTTGCGATGGCGGATCTTATACAACTCTGTCAACTCTTCCATGACTTTGTTGAGGAAATGAGTGCCTCTATCACTTACCAGCTCTAAGGGACTACCAAAACGGGTGATGATATTCTCGTACATGAACAGGGCCATGCTGTTACCATCGTCCCGCTTTAGGGCTTTAGCTTCACACCACTTTGTAACATAATCCGTACATACGAGGATGTATCGGTTCTGTTTCCTTCTAGTGGGAGGATCGATCGGACCTACGAAGTCGATGCCCCACTTCTCAAACGGCTTCAATGGACGCATAGGTTGCAGTGGCATGGCACTTGTCTTCGTGGGTTTCCCCATTCTTTGACAAGCATCACATCTTTTACAGTAATCATAGGAATCTTTGTGAATGGTAGGCCACCAATATCCTGCTAGCAAAGCCTTCCTAGCTGTAGCTTCTCCTGCAAAGTGACCTCCACATGGCTCGTCGTGGCAAGCCTTCAGAACAATCCCAATCTCTTCTCCTGCAACACATCTTCTGAGCACTTCATCTTTGCCTTTCTTGTACAGTGCACCGCCTAGCAGGGTGTAAGGGGCTGATTCTAGCATGAGCTTCTTCCTTTCGCGACTAGAAATACCAGGAGGGTACTGTTGGGTTGCCAGCAGATTGGCAATGTCTGCATACCAGGGAGTTACAGTTTCTACCAAGAATAGGGAAGCATCAGGGAGGTCTGGATCATCTTGCTCCTCGTCTGCAGTTTGTGGGATACGCGACAGATGATAAGCCAGAACATGGGAACGACCAGGCTTAGTAATCACCTCAAAGTCGAACTCCTGGAATAAAAGGAGCCATCTCATCATTCGTCCTTTCACATCCGCTTTGTTCATCAAGAAGGACAGGGCCTCATGATCCACATAAAATTTAAAGTGGGTAGATAGGAGGTAATGGCGAAACTTCTCTAGGGCAAACACCATTGCCAAGCACTCCAGCTCGGTCACTGTATAGTTCCGTTCCCTATCAGTGACTTTTCGGCTTGCATAATAGATCGGTTGATCCAGCTTTGAGGAGCCCTTCTGGCAGAGGACAGCACCTAAACCTTCAATTGATGCATCAGTGTGTACATGGAACTCTTTCGTCCAATCAGGAGGTTGCAGATTGGGTGCCTCTATCAGACACTGCTTCAGAGTGTGAAAGGCTTTGTCACATTCTTCTGTCCAAGTGAACTCTGCATCTTTCCTCAGAAGATTGTGCAAGGAAGTTGCCTTTGTCGCAAAATGGGCTATAAACCTTCTGTAGTAACCCACATGGCCTAGGAATCCCCTCAACTGTTTGAGGTTGGTGGGTGCTGCCAGAGCTGCGATCTTTTCAATCTTTGCAGGGTCTGTTAATATCCCTTGTGCAGAGACAATGTGGCCCAACAGAACTCCAGAAGAGACCCCAAAGATGCATTTGTCGGGGTTGAGGGAAATCCCATACTCCCGGCATCGGTCAAAACATTGTTCCAGTTGTTTCCAGTGTTCACGGATCGAACTATAGACACAGAAGTCATCCAAATATACCTCAATAAAGTCGTGTAGATGATTTTGAAATGCGGCCATCATGACTCGTTGGAAAGTAGCAGGGGCATTGCAGAGCCCAAATGGCATCACTCGGTAAGCGTAGGTTCCCCATTCTGTGGTGAAGGTTGTTTTGGACTGGTCTTCTTCTGCGATTTGGACTTGGTTGTATCCGCTGAATCCATCCAGAAGAGAATAAAGCTCATGTCCTGCCACTGTGTCCAACAGTTGGTCTGTGAAAGGGATAGGAAAATGATCCTTCTTCGTCTTGGAATTAAGCTTTCGGAAATCCACACATATTCGCAATTTGCCATTCTTCTTGGGTACAACCACGATGGGTGAAACCCATTCACTATTTGCCACTGGATAGATGAACTCGGCTTCCAAAAGCTTCAGCAGCTCCACTTTCACCAATGTGGAATAATTCGGGTTCATTCGCCTCTGTCGTTGCCGTACTGGCTTGGCATCAGGCTCCAAGTCAATATGATGTTGACATATTGTGGGATCAATCCCCTTTAGGTCTTTGTAGGACCATGCAAACACGTCCAAATTTTCTTTCAACAAGTTGTACAAGGTTGACAACTCCTCTTCTGGGAGGCTGCTACCCACCTTCAAGTGGCGTTCAGTGCCTTCTGCATCCACAAAGGTTAACTGCCTTTCACCTTCTACTTCACGGATGAAGGTCCCACGGACTGCTTCTGGGTACAGATCCGACTCCTTCAAGGGAGTGGTGTCCTCTTCTGATGTCCCACTAGAACCAACTTCTTCTTTTGGTGGAGACTTAGGTTGCTCCTTAAGACGTTGGAATGGGATTAGAGCTGTTTCGGGTTTGATTTCAAGATTAATTACATCTTGGCTTGAAGACTCATCTTCCAAAGATGACACATCCACGAACGTCACATAACAGGGATCCTCTGATGCCTGTTGGGTTTGTGGGACTGGTGCTTGTTGGCATGGTGCATCATCATCATCTTTCTTTGGCAAGGATGGGTTAGGACGACATGAGCCACTACTGAAAGACGGCTTGTTCTTCTTAATCCATTTCTTATAAAGATTTTGCATATAAGAAGAACCATTTACCAGACCAAATGGTACTATCACCATGCTGTCCCATAGCATGAGCTCATCGGCTTCTGATGCTTCTGGAACTTCTTCCTCAAATGTATCCTCTTCAGGTGGGATAGATTCTTCTGGCTCACTTTCATAATCTTCTTCGTCCATATCATATTCATCCTCTTCTGTTTCTGTCTCTGTCTCTGTTTCTGCTTCTATCTCTGCTTCTGTCTCTGTCTCTGTAGGAGCTCTGTAACAGAAGAACAGATTCTCTGTTTCCTCTCCTGCCTCTGTCTCTGCTGTGGCCATGTAACAGGGAGAGCAGTACATCCATGCTTCTATCTCACCGTCAGAAGTGATTTCAGAAGTCATTCCTGGTTCAGGCAGGAAGTATTCACCCATTGATAATGGCTTGGCATCTTTTGGAAGTCGGCTTACAGTATCCACTGTTAAGGAATGTGCCACTGTTTTCTTGGGAAGGATCTGTTTGACAGCATCTTCGTCTGCTGATGTTCCATCTGTAGCCTCATTAGGGGAATCAAAAGATAATTCCAAGGAGGTGGATCCATGTCCTTTTTGAGAACCATACAGTTTCAGCACCACTTTGTTGGGTCCTCTACCCAAGGTCAAGGTTCCTTTGAACCAATCCGTCCTTGCTCTGGCTTAAAAAAGCCATGGTCTGCCCAGTAACAGAGGATAAGATGTACCATAAGAGTTTGGCTTCACCACCAGATAGGTTAGCCAATAATCTTTTCCAACCACTGTAGTCTTCACATATGGGAGAATGCCCAAAGGCTTGATTCTACTCTAATCTGCCAGTCTGATGAGCCATTGGGTGGGTTGCACACCTTGTAGGCCTAGATCCTTCATTGTAACATCCGTCATAATGTTCACTGATGAACCACCATCAATCAGTGCATTTGCAATGAAGCAACCTTCTATCCACGCGCCAGTCTCTGGGGTACCCGGATCTAGAAAAGCATTAGCCACGTCCACTTCTTTGACAGGTTCTGGAGCTTTGTTGGACTTTGTTGCTATTGAGGGAGCAATCCTTAAGCCACGTCTTCTTGTCAGTATACTTTTGAACCTTTTTCGGCAACTGGGAGACAACATCAATAATTGTCGGAATGTGAGGTTTGGTTTGAAGGTATCTAGATCTCTAACTAGATCGTATTCCTTAATAGGATCCACTGGCTTCTCTAACCGATTAGGGAATGGGGCAACACCCATTTTCATTTTCCCTCTTTCTTCCAACAGAGGCATCATGGGAACTTCTTCTGCTACTTGCGGCGCTTCCTCCTCTTCTGTATCCTGGACCTCTGGTCCTGTCTCTGTAACTGTCTCTGTAACTCTTTGTGGCACTGTAGGGCTCTGTACGGCACTGTTAGGCTCTGTTCTGTTCTGTTCTTCTGGTGGAAGATTGAACTTCACTGTTCTGACAGGAGGGTTATTTTCTTTCTGGATAAGTGGTTCCTTCTGCTTTGCACGCGTGATAGCAGCAACTTCCAATTCCACTAAATTGGAGGTAGGCTCTTGGGCCTTGGACGGACTATCAATAGCATTGTTTTTCACTGGGGCTGGGCTTGGACAGTCTTTTGCAGTGTGGCCTTCTCCTTTGCATCTACTGCATAAGGGCTTGTAATCCACTGACCTTCTAGGATTTGGACAATTTGGTGAAATGTGTCCCTTTTCTCTGCATTTGTAACACTCCACTTCTGATCTCTGACCACCGCCAGACTATCTTCCTCTGTAACTCTGAGAAGGAAATCTTCTAGGTCCGAAATTAGGACCAAACTCTCTAGGCTTGGGTCCAATATCTTGTGTTGTCATTTTGGATTCCAGCAGGTTGAATCTTGCGTCTTCTTCCTTCCTTCTCCTATCATGCATCTCCTTCAGAGAGCAAATGTCCTCTGTATGATTCTTCCGCAAACAGTAGGAACAGAAGGCTCCAGGGATGGTTGGTTTTCGTGTACATTCAGTGGCTAAATGGCCTGCTTGATGACACTTACCACACCAAGTGTTTGACCGCATCACATCTCTTCCTGCTCCTGCAACGTTGGATATGCTAGCGGTATTCACTTTCAGCGTCTGTAGTTGTTCTGTAATCACATCCATCAACTCCTTTTTGATGTTTGCAACTGAGTTGGATAAATAATCCTTCAAGCTTTCTCCTCCTGACATACTGGCAGGAGGGTTTTGAGGAGTCTCTGTAATCACTGCATAAACGGGTTGGGCTGGTACAGAGGGGTCTCTGTTCTGGTTCTGATTCAGTGCTCCGGTTTGAACTGTTGGCTGTTGGCTCCAGTTGGTAGGGTTCCACTGTTGTTGCTGATTTGGCATTGAGGAAATTGGTTGGGGCCATTGTTATTGTGGTTGAACCATCATTTGAGGCAGGGATTGTGGCCACTGTGGATTTGGTGCACTGTACTGTGATACTGGGGGCATCTGTTGGTAGGGGTAGGGA
Organism: Lygodium microphyllum; assembly: GCF_053477565.2. Classification (NCBI taxonomy): domain Eukaryota; kingdom Viridiplantae; phylum Streptophyta; class Polypodiopsida; order Schizaeales; family Lygodiaceae; genus Lygodium; species Lygodium microphyllum. The sequence goes on from NC_141163.1 coordinate 112,617,668, forward strand.
ACAGTCCCTGGGACTGCATTTGGTGGATACATCATTCCTGGCATCAGAGGAGGTAGGACTCCTCTTCCTGTATTCATCGCCAATCTAGCTTCCACTTCATCGTACAGTCTTGCACCTTCTGTTGCAGCTTGCAGGGTGGCTGGTCTTTGTAGCTCCACAAACTTACGGACTTCTGGTTGTAATCCTCTGAGAAACACCCCCTTCTGAATGCCATCATCTAGATTATGGTTAGTCCATCTCTTCAGGATGGATTCCATTCTTGAGACATAAGCTTCTACTCTTTCTCTAGAGGACTGACTTAGGTTCATGAATTCCTCTCGCATATGCTCTTCAAAACCTTCACGCCTGAATTTAGTGAGGAAGGCCAACTTCAGGTCGTCCCATGTGCCAAAAGTTCCTGCTGCTTGTCTCTCATACCACTGAAACGCCGCACCCTTGAAAGTGGCGGGGAATATCGCTAACCAATGCTCAGGGGTTCTGGCATTGTTAGCCACACACGCTACCATAAACTCTGCTACATGAAGATCGGGGTCTTCATTGTACTCTCCCTTAAAAACTGGCAATGGAACTACATTCGCTGGCCTGTCATGTGTGGTGCCATCATCATAGTAATGCCAGCTTCTGATGGTTTCAACAGTGTATGTTGTGAAAAACACTTTGTCTACCAACTTTCAATGGGTTGCTAATTGAACAAACAGAAGATTATCAGTACACCAAGCATCCCATGTATCTTGCTGTTGAGCATCCACGAACAAATTCCAACTTTTTTCCTTCTTGTCTTTGTGAACCTCTACAGACCAAGACTCCTGAAGCTTCTTCACAATCTCCCGCTTGATGTTGTTTGGAAACTTCTCAATGAATGCCAAATCTTCCATGGATGGTCATTCTCTCTGTTCCTGCTCTTCAGTTTGTTCCCAAACAGTTTGCCACCAAGATGCAAGTTTCTGCTGCTTCAATAGAAAGAGGAAACTGTCCACCACATAAAGCATGCATCATGATGGTGATGTGTTTCCGCCATTGTGGGATGAACTTCTTATGGAAAGTGGCTTTGATTATGAGGAATTCCAACTCTTCAGTGGAAGAAGGAACTTTACAAACATCCATTGAATTCTTCTCTTCTTGGCAATGCCATTTCCTTCATTTTCAGCCTCTTTTGGTGCTTGTTGATGGCAAGTTTCCCCGGCTGCGCACCAAAAACATGGAGCCCCGAGAGGAACACCAAGGAAAATGGAATTCTCTTGCAGGAAAATCTATCTTGTAACATCAACAAGCTTGTTTATCATGTTTCATATGATCACAATGAAGAAAAGAACACCAGGCACAACAAATCTTCATGCAGCATCATGTAGATCTCCCACGGATTTAATAGAATCAACCATATTCTTCAACATCTTCACAAAATCCATCAATAGAACAAAGAAAGCAAAGGAATACACCATCTTGGAATGGAAATACATCACATAATATTCATCTTCAATATCTTCATAGTCTTCTCTCTCAATCTCTCATATACAATCACTCTGGTTGAGTAGAATTGGCTATCTTTGACTATCTCTCTCTTTCCATCAATAATACATCATATCCTCACTACAATCTCTCAAAAATCACTCTCAATAGTCACTCTTAGGTCGTGGATACCCCTCCCAAGAGGTATGTCTGATATGAAGAGTCACCAGAGCCACTACAGTGTCCTTTCATAGCTCACTACTGTCACTTCACTGTAGTCTTCACTTGAGTCTTTAGCAGCTACTTCTTCCACTTCTTTCAGCTCTTTTGCACTTGTTTTTACCTCTTTCCAAGGCTAGAAAACTTTCCCAAAGTCACACATACATTCCATAGAACACTTACAGAAGCATACAGAACAGTCTACAGAACAGTACCAGAACAGCTACAGTACAGAACAGAACAGAGACAGAACAGAAGGAGAAGCTCTATAGAAGACCTACAGAAGGTTACAGAAGGTCATCAAAACTACATAACTCATTCTCAAATCATTCCAAACTCTCAAAAACTATTCAATAAACTTTCACAATATCTCAATCTTCATCAATCAATACTCCATCCCTCCTTACAGAAGATGATCAGAACAAAACAGACCAAAACAGAACAAAACAGAAGGTATATAGAACCATTCAGGACCTATCAGAACATCACAGAACCACCAACAAACGTCATGATCTTCCAAAACTCAATCATTACCATCCAAAACATTCTCAAACCACTTCCAAACCAATCAATCATCTCAAAAAATCAACCATTCAACTCTCAAAAACAACAAAAATCAGCCAAAAAACAAGTCATTTCAACATTCAACACCCCAAAGGCAAGAACTCTGGGGATTAGGAAACCCTAAGTCGACGCTTTTGTACTTGTTGAGAAGAAGGATGGGTTATCAATCAATGAAAGTGAATAATAAAACTTACATCATGATCAGTGTTTGAAACCCTAATATGTGCCTTAGCCGAAGAAAGGAGTGCTAGGTAAATTTTATATAGAATCGCTCTTTGATCCCAAGGGAGAGAGCAGATATGTGATGGCAAGGTTATCGCGATTATTCCCGTAATGTTGGGAAAAGATATCACCGTTTTGTTGATTGATCTAACATTGTCCTAAAAGTTTTTTTTGCATTAAATTGATTATTGGAATGTGATCTGGATGATTATTCCAAGTGCTAGTGCTTGATGGTAAATGCATGGCAGGGGTCTGCGATGACAAGTTGCCATGGGAAATAAAGGAATGATTCCTTGGAAGATGATATTAGGATGATTGCCCTGATTGCGCTTGATTTTTAATTGGATTAATTAAGAAAGGATATTTGCACGGGTGGATCATCTCCAAGATCGCACCGCGGATTACCCCAAGAGGGCACTGTGCGATTCACAGGCCGAAGGTCGAGTGGTGAAAAAGGCAAATCACAGAAAATGTGTCTCGCTCCTAGGTTGCTTGGGGTCAGTGGAGCTCTGGACACCCCTTGCCATTTGGAACGGAGTTGTAGACTGCTGTGAGCCCAACGTTTGGGGAGTTGGAAGATCCTATTCTAGATACTAGATGGAAATTGTGGTGCCATGTGATTTGGACAAGTTACTTCTGTAGGGTACTTCTATTGGACACAAGGGAATATATAATTTCTCCTGTATGGGTAGGAGACAAAGATTAACTTGAAGTTAAGTTAAGAGTAGGATACAAAGATTAACTTGAAGTTAAGTTAAGAAACTTGTTTGTCAAAATGATTGCTTGTTTTGTTTTCGTGTCGGTGCTGTAAATTATGCAAATGAACCTTGTTCCCTAAAAGGCCTAATTAAGGAAGCTAATTTTGAATGTCATACATAAATGTGATAGGAACTAATTAGAAAAGTAAAGCTATCAAGGGAAGCGGGTGGGTAGAACCCCGATGGGTTTGTCCTATGACAAGGTGGTCCCAGAGAACTTGGACGTTTCCTACAAGGTTTTACCGACGTTTGGACCTTTAGGTAAGTTAGAACCCAATTCATGTGGTTTTAGGGGACTGAAATGGGACTATGCCCCATGGGCAGAGAGGTTGAGCGGCGCATCCCTCTTGTTTCCCATTCTCTTTGAACCAAGTGCAGTATGGATCTGCTTTGGATTGGGTATCTCTGCGTAAAGTAGGATGTCATGGACACGCTAGAATACTATCAGGAGATCTTGGCCCCTAGAAACCTAGATTTCATGTCGATCCTAGTGGGTTCCACTATGAATGTTTCGTTGCGAGGCGGACTCGGGAAACCCTAGGTGATAGACCCCGGAACATTCCATGGGAGTGTCGAGCGGCAACGCTTAGATTTGCCTCTCAATGGACTGCTAAAACATGCTTGGATAGCCGATAGGCGGGCACGTTACACAAGTGTATCAAGATGCTCCCACTACCAATAGATGCAATTATAGGCTTTATTGAAAACTATGTTGATGAGGATGTCCTGCTTGCTAGTTTGCATAGCATAGTGAAGTAGAGTTGTCTAGGATGTGAATATGCACCTCTTGACTACAAACCATGCTATTGGGGGTGTAGAAGCCTTAGCAAAATGAATTCGATCTATCAAGAGAGATTTTTTGCCGATCTTGTAGACTATGTCCAACATAGTTAAGAGGTGCCAATTGCCTAATCTAACCCTTTGAGGAAACTTAGGGATCAACTTGATTAGCCCCTTATTAATGGTAACATAAAATTCAAACCTTATCTATACATGTTAAGCAACTTGCAAAGGTCAATTACCACTTTGCTCCAAAAGAGCTAATAGTGCTCCACTAGAAATCTGCTAAGGTTGGGAGCTTTCTTCTTCGTCTTATTGGTCATTAACTCCAACTCTTCTACAATGAAGGGCTTGTCAAGCAATAGGTGTTTCTTTGGTGGTAGGTACCTCAAAGGAAATGTACCTCAACAAACCTTGCAATTTACCCCTAACATACATGTCATTCTTAGGAGCAGTACTACCCATGATTCCTAATGAATGAGTATCAGAAAGGTGACGTTCAACTTTGAAGTGGGAGGCATCACTACTCTTTGTGCTATGCATACCATGTTGAAGTAGAACAAGATGGGGCTGTGATAAGATATCATGGCATCCAGAGGGTGCACAAAGTGCTTTTGGGGCCAATCCTCCAACTGTCTTGGTCCAAATAAACATGTCCAACTACACAACCCTCTAAGTAGATCCTATATTCTATTTATACCAAGTGTAGGTGGATTGGGAGCCTACTGCTAGGGTATCAAGGTCCTTGATTTGATGACTCAGGGCAAGAGAATCCCATTTTTTTCTTTCCACTTCCATCATGGATCATCATCATAAGATTTATTATTAGTCTAGAGGGTCATATTCTAGTCCTCCCCAACTAGTACAATGGAGACTTGACTAATAATTTGCTCAAGATGCATCTACCCATACCATTTTTTCTTTTAGCTTTGATTTAATGTAGATGCTTGTACCTCCCTTCCTATGAGTCCCAACCTCAATGAAAAAAACCATAACAAATGAGAGCCACTTGCTCTTCACAACTTGGGCTTACCTTTACTTGCAGCATGAGAATCTCTAGTTTGTGTCTTCTAGCCAACTTGCATTATTGTGCCCTATGCTCATCGTCGCTATAAAGGCCTTGAAAATTCCAACTATGAAGTTTAAACCTACTAGTCAGTCTGCTTAATATGTTATAATAGGTTACTAATATATTGACTCATCAAGCTATGGATATATTGATATAGTAATGCTATAATGCCAATATGTTATTAATATATGTTTTTAAAAAATAATATTACCAATAACTTAATGATATAGGTATTAAAATTGATATAGAAATATTAATGCTATTAGTAAATTAAGCTTACTTAGTAATATAATCATTAAATTCATTAAAATGATGTGGTTTCATTATTAAGATAAGGTCATAATACACATTAGTAATATTTATACGTTAGTATATATTGATATTAATGTTATCTTGATACATTAGTGTTAAGCTTTGCTATATTAATACATATTATAATAATATCAATTGATTAAGGCACAAATAAATGTTATTGGCACATTGTCATATGATAATGCACAATAGGCATATGTGAATACTACATTTTACTATTATTATTAATGATTTTAATACCAATTTTAATACATAAACATTAATAAGACATTACTATTAATATGTTAGCCATGTCAATAATAGTATTAAATGGTCATTATTAATATCCCTAACTATATCAACTATTTAGTAGTATCAATAGATATTAGTAATATTATTAATATATGAATACTATGGATTAACATCATTATATAATTTATGTTTTATGATAAGGCTTAACATTAATATTCTTAGTGAAGTATTGATATATACATATTAATGAAATATTTTTGTTAATATGGTAACTACATGAATATCATTATAAAAGGATACATTAATAATATTCTCAACTATTAAGTGTTTAACATTATCAACTACTATTATGACAGTATATTCGGCATTAACAATAAATATATGTCCTGACCTAAGTATATCAATATAAGTAATATACTTTAAAAATAGAACAATATGTTAGATATTAATTACAAATACGTGTTATAGCTTGACATAAAGTTACCTTGAAACATTGAGGGTTAGGAGCTCTCCACAATGTGCAAATTTTGATTTCTATATTTTATAGTGAAATATTGTTAATGTTTTTTTTTGGGCTTTAGGTTGAGAAACTCAAACACAATTTAGAGGAAGAAGAATGCATATTTTGTTTACTCAATTGTGTGGCCTACTTTGTTTTTACCCATGTATGATAATAAATAATGCCAAAGATAAATCCATTATCTTTTCTTTTTGGAAATTTGAATCTTAGAGAAACATTGAAGTTTTTTATTATGTTCCAATGTGTGCTTTGACATTTTATAAAAAGTATGCGTCAAGAAAAATTCTTAACAATGCTTTTTTTAAATGATTCACAATTGGCTAGAGAGAGAAAAGTGAATAAACTAGTTACTTTGCCTTGTCCTCCTTTTGGCCATAGCGATGAGTGGCATGAATAGATGCTAATGCAATGACAAGCCTTAATAAGCCAGCCTATCATTTATTATGTCATATATTATCGCCTATCAAGTTGTGGATTCCATTATATCAACTTGAAAAACATTGGATGTAGTTGTAAGGGAAATGCATGAGCCAGCTTCATAAGAAAGAGAAATGACAAAGATTCTTGAGAACATGTCCTCTCCCACTCATGTCTTTGAATGGTATCAGCTTGGAGCTTGAATATGAACTTTTAATACATTAATAGTGTAGGAAGCACATCATTAACATATACGCCTAGAGTAAGATCTAAGCAGGGAAGTTGGTATATCGCCTAACTAGCACTGCCATGTGCATCATCAAGTCTTAATAACCATGGTAGGGAGAAATGCAACTAGAAAAAAGATAATCTTATGCAATTGGAACCTCATGGCTCTCAATCCATTTTAGACTCAGTTCCACAAGGCTTGCAAAAAGTAAAATTGGTCAAATGAAATAATTGGAACCTCATGGCTCTCAATCCATTTTAGACTCAATTTCCAAGGCTTGCAAAAATTAAAAGTGGTCAAATGAAGAGTGGAGGGATATGTTGCAAATTAAGAGAGGTGTGATGAGAGTGGGATTTTAAGCTAGAAAAAGAGCTAGAGACGTGCCAAATTATGTCATTTTAAAGTGGAAATGGAAGCTCAATGAAAGTGGAAGACGCAGATCCACCGACCATTTTAAGTGGCCATGGAAGACGAGGATTAAAACTATTTCAAAATACAGACCTTTGTAGTGGTTGTAGATTTTTCATAAACTCTTTAGGTGCTAGATTGAAGTGAAGCAAGTGCCAAGAAGTTTGGGACCTTGAGACGAGCTAGTAGAAATTTTTGGATCGTAATTCAGAGGCCGAAAATAGAAATGGCGGGCACTTGAGGCCAAGAAGAAGTATAAATGAGACTTTGTAAAGGGGGTAAGCGGGTGACTCTTGGGGGCTCCCCTTGGAGCCCCAATTTTTTTGCATGAAGGAAGGGGGGGGGGGGGGGGGGCTTTAAACGGTGTGAAAAAAAATAGACTGCCTACATCATGCCATGGATTTTTGGAAATGAGGGAGGGTTGGGACTGAAAGCAACCCATTGCCTACTTTGATCACACATGCCTACTCCTCCAAATTTTGTAGCATTCCATCAGTTGACGAATAAAATGATATTTGAGGTCCACATGCTTGGTTTTCTCTGAATGCTTTGGATTCTTGGGCTAGGTAAATTCATGATGTGTTGCCACAAAATAACTTCAACGACGGGCAAGGTACTATCTCAAGTTCTTCAATAAGCATTTGTAGCCACAAACCCTCTTTTGTTGTGAGTGCAACTACGACAAATTCAGCTTCAGTAGTAGGAGGATAATGTTACTGCAACTTATTTCTTTGATTGCGAGGCTATTTCTACTCCTTCAAGCACAAAAGTAAAACTCACAGTGAATCGATGAGTGTCTCCCTCTCCCCCCCCCTTCCCCACTCCCCCACCTCCTGATCCAAGTCATACCATTGAATGATGATAGTTTCAATGGACTTCACCTTGCGAAGGTCTAGTAGGCTTCTAGGGACCAAAAATAAGGATGGTTGGAGTGAAAATATCAATCCCTACTAGTTCGTAGCATGACCATGAGTCTCTTTTAACCATTTTCTTATGAATCAAATTGAAGAGATGAAAGACAAAGCTTGGATTTAGTTGAAACAAAATATTACTAAATGGATGACTTGGGAGATAAACTAAATATATGGTTTGGATGTCCCAACCTAGTTGGGTCTATTGAAAACTAATGAGATAATATTTTGGATACATGAAGGCCTATATATTTGTAGCTAAGTTGACAAGTAAGTAGCACTAGTCCTCTAGATAGAGGCTCTTTTGATTGCTGATCACCTTCTCAACAGTTTGTGAAAAGAGATGAAGGGAGACCAAAGCTAATTGGTAGTAAGAACTAGGTGTGATTTTGGTGTGCAAATCTACTATAAAGTATAATTTGCTCTAAGAACTAAGAAACAAAGAGAAGAGGAGAGAATGATGGTTCAAATGACTATAAACAAAAAAAAAAGCATGATCTTGGTGAAAAAAAGTGATAGTGGAATATTTAACCATTCAAAAAGAAATAATAATGGCCGAAAAGTTACCCTTGACATGAGTTAACATCCTTAGGCATTTAATGACTGACCTCTTTAATGACAACACAACAATATATTCTCTCACTAATCACATCTGAATGGCCAAATTTAGAGGTTTCATTATTCTAAAATCTCAAGTAATTAGTAACTTCACCATTTTCTTAGAAGTTCTATTTTTGAAACGTTTTTTGGCCCTTACACTTTAGGATTATGAGCCTACTACAATTGATGATCACCTTAGAGATAGCTTTCAAAGCCATCATTAGTAGGCTTGGAGAGCTTGACAACTTGCTATTATAAATTACAACTATTTGATTATTTAAGCTTCCAATATAATGACCAAGGCCTTAAATTTTGGCAAGCTTCAATGGCTGTGAGCTCTTGGCTCTTCTAAGAGTATGCATCTTCAAGTTCTATTTGCACACTAAACGACAATAGTGTAAGATATCAATAGATAAATATCCAATAATATTTATCTATAATGCATAACATACTCTTATGTAAACCACAATGGATGTCTTAGAATTATCTTCCATATATTAGGGTTTTCATCTTCTTCAAGAAGACTATCATCATAAAGATTTATTGAACTTTTTGGTTTCTCCTTTGATGGAGACTTCAGTTTCTCTTCGTACCCCATGTTATCAATACCAAGCCTCTATTGAATTTGTAAGAACTCTTTCTCTGTATGTAGCCCCTCTTTTTCATATTCCACAATCTAATTAATACATGAATGCAAGGCTATAGAGCCGTCTTAAAAATTCTCTCCATCAACATCAAGAGTTGCTAGCAATTCCTATTAATAACCTATAAATTCTTATCATTTTTGCCCCATGCTACAAGGATTGCTAAGTAGTAATCTTCTCTAAGATAAAAAAGGTGTTGAATATCATTTAGTAATACATATCTATTTTGTTGATGAGGTAACTGGGAAATGTTGGGACATAATCAAGAGGACCCTCTTTAATCTTTGCGCTCAACTCTATCTCCTTTTCTTCCACTTTTGTAATGTTATCGCTTTTAAACAAAGCAACATCAAATCCCTGGACTAGTTAGTTTTCAACATTCTTTTGAAACATTTCCACCTTCTCTTCAACCTCTTTATCTTTGCTTGCAATATCCTCTATCTTCTTCTCTTGTATTGTATCTAAAGAATAGCTGTCTGTATATTGAAGATATACAAGAAATCCAACATCCTTGTGGACAAGAGGACATTGATACTGATTCTAATGAAAAGGTTAATATGCTTTCCACTTCCTGAATTCCTCATCAATAAGGCTAAAGCTTGTTTGCAAATTTGTTCTAGCAGCATTGGTAGCTTCCACTACATCATTGTAATGGAAAAAATATCTCAATCTCTAGGCCCTATACATTTCTATCATAGGACTCCCTATAATCCTTCAGTTTTTCTTCAAGATCCTTCAAGAGCTCTTGTAAATCAAGAGGAACATTGAGCATATCTCTAATATACATAAACCTAGATGAATTTCTAGTTACATGGAGGAAATCAAAGAGCTTCTCATTACACGTATCCTCGAGATCCAAAATCTTCCTTTTAGTCATCTTAATTACTCACAGAACCAAATTCTAAAACAACGAGACAAGTTTAGGAATACAAAGTACAATCCACATTTGCTCCCATCTAAAAAAGCAATTTAAATTTGTGTAAGTTGGTGCACATAGAACATCAGAACCGCATCATTTTACATATGTACAAGATCAAAGTAAGATTGCTAGAAAAATCCCATCAATCCCTTCATGCCATTTTCGGCTTTTTGATATTTTGTGAGGCACTCACTCTTGTCTTTGAAGTTTACCTTTTGATCTGAAGCATGCTCATAAAGGGAACTTGAACAAGGCTTCAATGTCCTATTTCTCCTCTTGGACCACCAAATATAGAACAATGGGCCATAATAGCACTTTATTCCACTCATTTTCGAGGTCTAAATTCATATATTGTACTCCACAATTGCAAATACTTGCATAACATATCGTATATGTTTAAAGTCATGTTTAGTCACAACTTGTAATTGGACAAAACCAAAACACAAGTGCCTTATGAAACATGAATGGAGTCTTTAGGTAGCAAAGCAGGCATGAAATTTTGTGTTTCATCGAGTAGATCTAATTGTGGTTAGAAGACTTATGAAATTCATAACAGAGGTCAAAAGGGCTTTGTGGATTGATATTTTTATGTTTCATAAGGCACTAAATCGTTTCACCAAAAAATAACTGATTGAATCATTTTCAAAGCCTAAAATAGCTCATTCAATCATTTTTTAATGCATGTAGAGAAAAAATAACAAATAGAAGTTTGTTACGTGAGAAATTTATTGCTTTTTGAGAATGATGGGTTTTGTTAGGAGTACACAAACTCTTGGCTTGCAATGCACAAAGGATGTGGTTGTGGAAGAGAAAAAAATGCATGAAAAAATCATTTGCACAAACACCAACATGAGTTCTTGTATTTATTTTTCAACAGTGACCATGCACTTATTTAGAAGAAAGGTATCACTCAATGATTCAAAAGAGCTATATTTAAAGTAGTAGAGGCTAGAAATCCTCCTATTCACTCGAAAAATAGTACATGAAGCCCCAAGAGGAAAAACAAGAAAACGGAGAATCTACTACAAGAAAATCTATCTTGTATCATCAACAAGCATGTTTTTCATATTTTATATGACCACAACAAGGAGAACAATACCAATCTTCTCAAATCTTCACGTAGCTTCATAAAACAATTCTCCCATGGATTTATCACAACAAAACTTCAACACATTCATCATATTCTTCATCAAAAGAACAAGAGAACACAAAGGAATACTCCACTTTGAATGGAAATCATCACGTAGTATTCATCTTCAACAATTTCATAATCTTCATAGTCTCTCTCACAATCTCTCACTCATAGATACATTGTTTTCCATAGACTTGGCTCTCTCTCACTCACACTCTCTCTCTCTCACATGCTCTCTCTGAATCGTACAATGAAATTATAAAAAATAATCATCCATAAATCCTCTTTGGCTGTGGATACCCCTCCCAAGAGGTATGTTTACTATGAAAGGCCACCAGAGCCACTATAGTGTTCTTTCGCAGCTCAACTGTGTCACTGTCACTTCAGTCTTTACTTGAGTCTTTAGTAGCTACTTCTTCCACTTCTTTGAGCTAATTCAAACTTGTATTCATCTCTTTCCAAGGTTAGAAAACTTCCCCTATATACTCATCCATCCCACATTTCACTTATAGAGGCATATAGAATAGAATAGAACAAAGATAGAGGCTCTATAGAAGGTCAACAGAACCATATAGAAGGTCATAAGAAAGCTTTTAGCTCAACTAAAACCATTCAAAACCATAAACAATAATTCAATAAGCTTCCAAACACTCTCAAACTCCATCAATTATAATTTCATTTTCTTATACAAAAAGAAAACATAATAAAATAGAAGCTCAACATACTCAATTAGAACCAATCAAAACATCATATCTCCATTGAAAAACATAATAAGCTTCTCAAACCTATTCAACCTTATCCAAAACTCTCTCAAACACTTCTAAAATAAATCAATCAACATACAAAATCAATTCAAAATCAACCATTCAGTCCACTAAAACAATAAAAATTAGCCAAAAAATCAAGTCATTTCAATCCTCAGCATATCCCCACACTTAATCAGGGAGCGTCCTTGTGACCTTAGAAAAAGAGAATAGAACTTTTCCATAGCATCTTTAGAAAACACCATCCAAGTACAACCCCAACTTACAACCTCCAACTTAGAACCTGTATCTAATAAAGAATTGTTATGAAAGAAAACACCTTTATCCATTAACACAACTTAGAAATAGAAAAGCATAACAAACTTTTAAAGGATATAAGAGGTTTGTTTTTGCCATAAGCATTCATCCATAAGATAAAATCACAAACCACCATCAATCAATTTCTCAATCAGATCTATCTTCATCTTCAACTCCACGTAAAGAAGGATAAAACACCACATATACACCATAGAACATATACAAAATCTCATAGGCATAAGATAATGTAGTCTAAATGGCACATGCTCCCAAAAAATGAAGAGCAAAGAGAAAGATTTTCATTAAAAGGATCAATACATCAAGAGAGTGTCCACAGACTATGTAAGATGAATATATTTATACTTGAAATTCATACTCAGCTTGAGACGTTCCAGACTCTTGTTCTCATCCAAAAAATGTAGAGACACATTCTGAGGAAACTATAAATAACACATCCTTTCCAACAGGATAATAAACCTAGTAAGAAAAGCTTATGCAAAATAATACATGACATCCATCTAAGCAATAGTCACATCCTCATTAGGATTAATCATCAAATTTGGAATATTCCTCCTAGTATTTAGGCGAGATTTTTGATACATAAAAGCAAGATACCAACAAAAACAAGACGCAAGCATACCTAAGTATCCTCAGAACAAGCATGTGCTCTAGCAAATTGAAGATAAGAAGTAGAACATTGCATAGAAGTGTCCTAGGAACTAGAAAAGACAGGCCAATTAAACATTAGTCCTATCAAAGAATCATTCAATGTCCACTGTTGTCGACATAGGATATCATTGTTATAGCCAGGAGTATCCATCACTGATTGTGGAGAAAGATTAATATAATCATATGGAGATGGTAAGGAGATAAGAGGGGAACAATTAAGAGGTGGGTATTATAAATCATAGAATATTTGAAGGGATAATGATAATGGAAAAGAAAGTAAAAATTTCTAAAGGGATTCTGTTGGAAAAACAGAAGGAATAGGTGGGACAACAGGAGTAAATTCAATAGGAGTAGGCAAGGATATAGGATCAACAATAAATGGGCATGTAGTAAAAAGTGAAATTTGAGGGAAAACTATAGGGGTAAAAGATAAGAGAGGGATACTATTTGGATTAGATGTGAGGATGGAAATATACAAGGATAATTGATAAGAATTAATGAATAAGATAGGATCATGAGGATTAGATGGCTAGATCGAACATAGAAAATCAAAAGCTGAAAAGAAATCCTTAGTGAATAAGGGATTGTTAGCAATATGATTTAACACTTCGGATCTCAATGGCTGAATATCTGATTTATAAAAGATGCTCCATTGACAGCAAGGATCTAGAACATCATTCTCCAAGGTAGGATGCTAAACATAGCCTTTACACCACAATATCTGCTGATGATAAATTTTCAGGCCATCAATCAAAGTCATTTTAGTAGAATGGACATACATGACTACCTACAAAATCATATCTCCTACATAAAGATTCATGTCCTCCTCATCAGGGATGTGCAGATCTCCTTGAATATACATAAAAGATAATAATTGGGCCTCATGAGAGATCAACTCATCGACAAATCTATCAAACAATGCTTTGAGTAAATCTATAGACCACATGTTCTGCCACCCATCCTCTAGAGGTTCTAAGTCCACGTTACTCAAGGAAATGTACAATGCAAAGCATTGATGTTGATACTAAATCAAGAAGGATGATGGAGGTGATGCAAATTCAACATAGTGGACAAAATCTTCTTGAACATAATTCATACTCTAATGAAGCACTCTACCTTGGTAGAAAACCCATCACACAGTTTAGCCTTCTGCTGCAAATGATCTAGCTTTTCCTCAGAAGACAACAAAGAAGACATCACCAGGGTTGGAGGAGGAATAAAAAGAGTAGCAACTTTTTGATTAAGTTCTTCAATAAACTTCGTTTGCGACTCTATAATTTCTTCAATAAACTTCTTTTGCGACTCTACAATTTCTTGAGAATGCTACAACTAGCCCTCATATATACTAGGATTACGAGTTAATTCTATAATTTCCTTAGGATGGGAATTTTTCTCCTTGGTTAAGGACACATTCTCTTCCTCTGAAGTGGCAAGCTTAGCTTTTAACTCCTTAATCATGGCCTTCTATGAATCCATCAAAGTTGTAGCTGCAATCATTTGTGTATGGATATCTCTCAAAGTAATCTTTTTAGAAGCTAAATCCGCTAGATCTTTGCTAAGCTAACATGTCAAAGAATCCACCTTGTCTTGCAATGATGTATACACTCTTGTATAGATTGTTTGAAGATAGGAAGTCATGGAAGTCTCCAAAGCAGACTGAACACTAGAAACTAGTTGTGACAACATAGATCCAAAAAGTACTATTTATCAGAAAGGAGGAATTTGCGGATCCAGTTGTCCTTCCCGTTGTGCTGCAAAGAGGTTGGTACAAGACAAGAATGAGAGAAGGGAGCTACCAGACACTTCAAGTAAGTATCAAAATCTATACCACCAGGGGTTGCAATAGGGAGAGGATCAGAAGGACCCTATGTGCAGCACTTCTTTCAAATGATTCTGATAGGAGGGGGTACATCTGCTAGATGTGAATTGACTTCCATAGGAGGAGAAGGAATATAAGGAGACTACTGCAGAAGTGGAACATGATCACGCAAAAGAATGCCACCTGGGGGAGGTGCCAAAATTGAATGATCTTTTGTAGCCCCATAGGAAATAGTACTGAGTTGATCTTTCATGACACACTGAAAATATTGATCTATTTTAGCCAACAAAAAGGTTGTCCAATTAATTTTAGCCCCTTCCAAAATCTTGGTAGATGCTATGAAGAGTTCTCGAGACAAACACTTTGATGCAAGCTTTCCCGATATAAAGCAGTCTTGGAGGAATTGGCATAAGTAAGAGGAAATATGTGCCATTGATACTCCTGAACTAGTGATAACCTTATTTGTTACCAAAGGAGAAGAGGTCTCCTTTTGCAACAAGGCAAGGATCTCTATAGTGGATAATAAATGAATACTACTAGGCACAAGGGAAGCTGCAAAAGGTAGGAACAAAGCCTCATTGGATAGTAGCAGTAAACAAAACCGATGGCCATAAACCAAGCCCGGAAGTTTCTTGTAAGTCCCTAGAAAAGAGTAACAGAGCTTCGCCACCACTGGAGGGAACCTAAAGGCCACAAAGAGATAAAGACTAGCCTTGCGAATATGGTCAATATCCAAAAGTAGAGAATAATCATGGACTGGTAATGGTACATGTTGAATCACAAGTGGGAGTGTAGAAGAAGATGCCATTTAGACCACACTGGATTATCCACACACACACAAAACTAGGAAAAGGAGAACATATTTCTGCAAAACCCACACATACCACCACTGAGATAGGTAACAAGGAAATAAAAATAATAATAAAAAACTAACTAGACTAGACCTACGCACATATGCAATTGAAAGCTTCATACAATGCATACATACATGCATTCGAAAATCCCATAATCACTCAAAAGAAAAGAAAATGGCACACATACCATATCCTAAACACAATACAGAAATTAGAACTAAACCATAGAATCGAACCATCAAAATAAATATAGATAGACAAGATCTTTGTCTTTAACTAAGAAATCCCAATCCTCATAAGGATATGGCATATACCTATGGTGCGGTGAAGTGGGTGAGTGAAAACTACATGACTCATTTTTATTAGATGACCAATTAATCACAAATCATTATTAAATTTTTCATTAATACATGGTGAGTCGCATTCACATTTCAACTCCTACTTAGATTGACTTGATTAGATTGGACTAGGGGTCTCTACAAATGCAATTCATTTTCTTAAAAAAATTAGATGATTAATGGCGCAAAGTGCATGCATGCGTGACTTCGAGGGGTTCATTATTATTTACAAATTAAATATGTGTATAGCGCATATGCACGTGTAGTGTGAATGGATTTTAAATTACCAAATTAAGTGGTTTATGATGCTATGTGCTCGTGCAACGGTGATGTTCCTTTTGTAAATTAACGATTGGTTCTTTTTAATTATAAATTTATGAGGTGCATTCTATTTTTTTGGTGGGTGCAACAGTCGATTGATTTTTAATTACAATTATATGTGTGTTACGGTGCATGTGAAGAAGGGAAAAAGAAAAAAAACCGGGCATTATGT
The DNA here is from genome assembly GCF_053477565.2 of Lygodium microphyllum. Taxonomy (NCBI): domain Eukaryota; kingdom Viridiplantae; phylum Streptophyta; class Polypodiopsida; order Schizaeales; family Lygodiaceae; genus Lygodium; species Lygodium microphyllum. Next base: position 112,634,283 of record NC_141163.1, read on the forward strand.
AAGCACCCGCAAGGTCTAATGCGCAAAATCCCACTTCCAAACAAGCCGAAGAATAGAAGGGCCATAAAAAAACAACAAGTCAACTAAGTGGCAGTCGAAAGGCACAAAAAACCAAATACTAATACCAAAATAAAAAGAATAGGGAAATGAAGGGTGTGCCACTTGGGTGATTATGTGTTGGGGTTTTGTTGTTCATGTATTTGTGTTTATGTGTTTTAATTGGGTTTGTCATTTTTATTTTTAATTTTTTTATTAGTTTTGGTTATTATTATTTTTCTTTTTTCTTAAATGAACAAATTCATGTGAGTAACCAAATAGTGGCACAAATATTGAGAATATGAAAAAAAAATCTAAGAATTTTTAATGCATTTAAACAATCATTTGTGTACATTTCCTCAATTTTTCCAAGTATTTTCTCATTTTTAAAGGTGTTTTTTCAAATAAATAATTTCTAATATATTTTTATTTTTTATGAATTATTGGTGAGACATAATCGTGATGAAAATTTATTTAAAATTTTTTCTATTTTTTGAGATTTTATTAAAATTTTACGATATGTTAAAGTTATATATATATATGTGTGTGTGTGTGTGTGTGTGTTTTAATTAGAATTTTTTTATTGATAAAAAAGTATCAAAATTTTTAGAAAAGTTTCAAAAAATTTGGTTTTTTTTGTAATTTTATTTTATTTAGATTTTTAAAGGTTTTGGATATTTCTTAATGTATTAATGGTTTTTTCAAAAGTTAAAAATATTGGGAATAGGATACCCGAGTATGGATTGCATTTTGCATTGTGTGAACAACCTATATGCTCACCACCGTGCGAAAAAAACTGCACATGCATCCTCGCGCGTGAACCATTGCTATCAGGAACGCTTGCACACAAGCATGAAAAACTCACACGTGAATGACACCGTGTGGAGACAGCATACAAACATGGCACGGTGGGAGACGATGATCACAAGTGGAAGGGGGAGAGTATATGAGGGGAGGGTAAAAATAAAAATAGGAGGGGGTAAGGTTGGGGGGGTGGGGGGGAAGGTAATTTGTGTGTTGAGGGGAATTAATGGGGGAGGGGGGGTTAAGTGTGATAAACCTGCACTCGTTACGCACTCAACACGGCACAGAAAGGTAACACGATATATGAGCTCAAGGTATACTCTTGTATTATTCAATCCAAAAAGTGGGACAACATAGACACATCCCAGGACTACACCCTCGTGACGCCGCATATAAGAGGGTTCACCACTGGGTATAGGGAATCACACGTAGAGTGGAAACAAGGCAGGGCTTTGAGTCACTACTACTCCCTATATAGGTGCAATCGGTAGCAACGGCATGGTATAGCTACAAAGCCCTTACACTCACCCCCGCTTACTGGATTGCTGACCTCAGCAATCTAAGGGTAGCGTTTGTTATTTGACTCATCCGAGGTCTTAACGCAGCTTTTCCTAGCAAGCTGGTCAGTGTCTGCCGGTCTAAGGGGACCGCGGGGTCTTAACACAGTCTATACTATCAGACTGGCCAGTGTCTGCCGCACTAAGACGTTGGGGGACTTTTCTTTTGATGGAGTTATTTGTGATGATTGCTACCATGTGAGTCAACCCTCGACTCGAGTACATTTGAGGAGTGGAGGCACATTTGAGGTCTATGATTGAGGACCGCATTATTTGTTGGAGTGCTGGGGCGGCTCAAGGGTCGGTAGAAGGAGCAGGGGGGTTCTCCTCGAGCCAAAGGGCGAAGGCATCCTTTCCACATTCATGGGCCTCCGCTTCTGAGATCCAAGTGGCCTCCTTGAGTGGACGCCTGTGCCACTTGGTGAGGTATTCGGGGAAGCCTCTTTGTTCCCGACATCGGAGGAATGCTTCTACTTCGAAGGGACCATTGGAATGGAGCATTGGTACGTGCCGTCCCCATTGGTTGTCGAGATAGAACCTGCGCAGAAGACGAGCATGAAATGCATTATGAACACAAACACTGTCTGGCAGGTCCAGCTTGTAGGTGACTTCGTTCAGCACTTGAGTGATTCGGTAGGGTCCATAGTAGTGGTGATTGAACTTGGGGGTCATGTTTTTGGGAAGTGACATATTCTTAGAGCTCACTAAGACCATGTCTCCTTTGGCGAATAGTACAGCCTTTCTCTTCTTGTTTGCTTGCTCCGTCATGGTTATCTTGCTCTGCTCAAGGCTTTGCTTAGTTGCTGCATTGCGATCTCTCCATTTCTTCAAGAATTCTTCTGCATCTTAATCCTCCGCTTTGGCCGCTTCGGATGCTAAGGCCAGTGGGGTAATGACTTCTTTTCCTGTGGCTAACTCGAAGGGATTGTACCCCGTTGCCGAGTGGATGGAGCTATTATAGTGGAATTCCAAGACATCAAGGTACAAGGCTCAATCTTTCTGGTCCACTCGGGCATAGCTGCGGAGATAATCTTCGATGCCTTGGTTAACTCGTTCTGTCTGTCCATCTATCTCTGGGTGGAAGGATGATGAGAATCTCAGTTGTGTTTCCAGAGTCTTGAAAAGTTCCTTCCACATGTCGCTCATGAATCTTCCATCTCTATCTGATACAATGGCCAGTGGTAAGCCATGCAGTTTGAATACATGTGTGAAGAAGAGGCGTGCTACCTCCTTGGCATTCAGTGGTGGTTTGACCGGGATAAAGTGAGCCTATTTGGAGAAATAGTCCACCACTACAAAGATTATTGTGTACCCATGGGACTCAGGTAGTTCCACAATGAAGTCCATGCAGATGACATCCCATGGGCGGTTGGATACTGGTAATCGTTGTAGTAGTCCTGCTGGTCTTGATCTTGGTGCTTTGACCATTTGGCAAGTGGAGCAAGTTTTGATGTAGTCTATCACTTCTTCCTTCATATTCGGCCAAAAGAACTGCTTCCTAAGGGCCTCCAAGGTTTTGCCCTTTGTGGCCTCCAATCTTGCCGTCATGTATCTCATGCAGGATGAGTTTCTTTAACTCCACATTGTTGGGGATATACAATCTCTTGCCTAAAAATAGAATACCTTCCTCTAAGGTGTACATTCCATGTGGTGTCTTCTCTGCTTCCACATCTTTGATTATCTTGTGCATTTCTTGATCTTGTTCTAGGGCCTCTTTGACAAGTTCGATGAAGTTGCTGCTGACCACACTGATAGCTTTCAGGTCAGCTTTCCGGCTCAAGGCATCTGCTATCTTGTTAGTAGATCCGGGCTTGTGCTTAATCTCCAGGTCGAATTCGGCTAGGAAGTCTAGCCAGTGGGCTTGCTTTGCTGATAACTTGGGTTGGAATTGGAAGTATTTGAGGGAGATATTGTCGGTGAAGACTATTGTATGCTTGTCTTGAACATAGTGCTTCCATTTTCTAAGGCAGTGGATGACTGCCAGCATTTCCTTCTCATGTGTGCTCCACCTTGTTTCGGCATCGGTAAATTTCTTTGACTCATACACAATGGGGTGACCCTCTTGGACCAGTACACCCCCTATGCCGTAGTCAGATGCATCAGTAGAAATTTCAAAGGGTTTGGTGAAATTCGGCACCACCCTTAGGACAGGAGTTTGGCTCATGCACTTCTTCATCTGCTCAAAGGCTTCCTGTTGCGCGTTCCCCCATGTAAAAGAGTGATCTTCTTTGGTGAGGTGGGCAGTGATGAGGCTGTAATCTTTGATGAACCTCCGACAAAATACTGTGAAGCTGAGGAACTCCCGCACTTCTCTTATAGTTTTCAGTACATGCCATCTTTGGACAGCTTCCACTTTCTTAGGGTCCACTTTGATACCATCTGCTCCTACAATAAAGCCTAAGAACTCCAATTATTTCACTGCGAACTCACATTTTTCCGGCTTGGCGTATAATTGATGCTGTCGTAGTTTCTCAAAAACTCGGTGTAAGTGCTGCTTGTGCTCTTCTAAGGTCTTGCTATAGACTAGGAGGTCATCTATGTAGATAATGACAAAGATATCTATCTCCGGTCTAAAGACTCCATCCATGAGGCCACAAAATGTGCTTGGCCCATTGCTTAGGCCGAACCCTAAGACTAACCACTCAAAACTACCATATCGGGTACGAAAGGCTGTTTTTGGGATATCTTCTTCGGCTATGCGGATTTGGTGGTATCCTGATTTAAGATCAATCCGACTGAAGTACTTGGCCCCATGCAATCTATCTAAGAGGTCTTCCACTAGGGGCATAGGGTATTTGTTTTTTATGGTAATTTTGTTAAGAGCCCTATAATCTACACAGAGTCTAAGTCCCCCATCCTTCTTCTTTACAAACAACACTGGGGCACCAAAGGGGGATTTGCTAGGGCAGATGAATCCTTGTTCTTCTAGTTCATGTAGTTGCTTCTTCAATTCCATGAGCTCAGTGTGGTTCATGCGATAGGGAGCTCAGGCCGATGGGGCAGACCTTGGAATCAGCTCAATTTTGTGATCCACATCTCGCCTGGGTGGTAGACCCTTGGGTAGCTCGACTGGCATTACATCTTTGAGTTCTTCAAGTATTTCTGCCACCTCTGTGTTCCTATTCTGTTGTTTGGGTTTCTTGCCATTTTCTTCTTCTCCAATTGGTCGGATCATACACAGATAGACCATATCTCCTTGCTTGACTGATTTTTCGACTTGCTTTGCATTGCATGTCATGATACGTGGCCTGATAACGGTCCCTTGGACTAGTGCTTTTTGGGTCTGGCCCTTTGGTTGGTTTGTAGTTGGTTTTACTGTTTGGCATGATACTCCTGGCTTATTCTCCTTCATTTGCACCTTGATTGGGGTCCTACTAGGTAGCTGCATTCTTTCACATGGCACTCTGATGCCTTCTCCTTGCATATCTAGCATCATTTCATTCACACCTTTACCAAACATTTCAATGACATACTTGTCATAGAATTCTAAGCCCAATATCACTTCAAAATCATCCATGGGGATTACTAAGAAGTTGAGTTTCGCTTTCCACTTGTCGGCTTCCACTTGGACTGCAAAGACTTGTTTTACTTCCTTGGCTTCTCCTTGTGCGAATGTTACTGTTAATCCTTCTGGGGCCTTTGATAGTTTTAATCCATGTTTTGTTGCACACCCTGGTGTCATGAAGTTGTGTGTTGCTCCTGTGTCCACCATGATAGGTTGGTTTCCTTCGCCCACTCGGCCTTTGATGTATAGATGGTGGACTGCCGCTACTTTGGCTGCATTCACCCTTGATCCGCGGTGGTTGTGGTTCTTCTCCTTCATATGCACAAGTTGCATTCACCCTTGATCCACTTGATGAAGCTGTATCTTCTATTGGGCATCTGTTTTGGTAGTGTGGACCCCCGCTTTTGAAGCATCTGATGCCGGTGGAAGGGCTTGGGGGTCTCCACCATGATGTATTTGATCCTGCGGGCCCATACGATGTGCTAGGGGTTGGCCTATAGTGATTGTTTCCCCATCTTCTTGTTGCTCCTCTTGGTACTAATGCGGTTTGTGATACGGCCGTGGTGCTAGTGGTGTTTTGGCTCCTTGTATCTGTGAATGCCCCTCTAGGAGCATTGGGCCTCTGGTTCCATGAGTTGTTGTTGTTGAAGGTGTTGCTGAAATTGTTGTTGAACCTGTTTTGATTCCCTTGTGCTGTTCTTCTGCCTTCCAGGTCCACCAGTCTTTTGGCCATTCTCATGGCCTTTGCTAAGCTTGTTGATTCCTGTCTCTCCACATCTCTTCTAGCCCATTCTTGGATCCCAAACAAAAATCCATGTAGTTTAGTGTCTATATCCATGCTGGTAGCTGTAGCATGATTTGCCTATACTTGCTGACATGCTCTTTCATCTTTCCCTGTGTTTGCTTGAGGTTCCTCCATTCATCTCTCACTTTGAACTTTTCCATCTTTGGAATGAAGTAGTCCTTCAATTCTTCCTGTAGTTCTTCCCACGAAAAGATGGTGTGGCCCTGCTCTTGCTCCAGCAGGTACCAACTGGCAGCGTCCTCCTCCAAGTAAATGGCTGCCACCTCCGCCTTCCTGTCTTCTGTTATCCGTGAATACTTCAAGTATCTATCTACCTCTGCGATCCATTTCTTCAGAACCAACCCATCTCTCTCTCCCTTGTATTTGGCTGGTTGGGGCATCTTGAATTTCCCATAATCGTCTTCTGAACTATCACTATCTTCCTCCTCTTTAGGGTGGTGCTTCTTCTCTTTCTTCTTGTCTTTCTTTTTGCTACCTAACTCTACTACTTTCTCCTTCTGTTTCCTTGTATCTTGCGCCCTCCTAGATGTCTCTTCTCTACCCATTCTATCTATCTCCTCTTGCATTTTGTGTCTTTTCTCCTCTTCTTGTTGTTGTATCACCCGTTCTCTATAGCCTTGCTCCACTTCTAGTTTCTTTCTCCTTTCTTCCTCCTCTTCCTTCATCTGCATGTTCCTCCATATTGACTCCAGCATGCTTGAGATACCATCTAATTGTCTTTCTAGTCCGGCCACCTTCTGCTCTTGGGCCACTCTCCATTCTTGCCCCCTACTCTTCTTCCTCTCCTCCAGTGTTGGGAGTGTGACGTTCTCCCTTTTGTCCTCCATGTGGGTGGTGGTGGTGTCGACGCGGGGAAGCCGCATTTCGCCTGTGGTGGTGTGGGTCATGCCACGGGGAAGCCGCGTCACGTCTTCAGACAGTGGGATGTCGAGGTTGGGGCGTCACACCGGGGCGATGCATCGGGGGGCGACGCGACGTGGGGCATCGCGACGTGGGGCGACACGACGCAAGGCGTCGCATTGTGGGTCGTTACGACTTCGATCTCTTCGGGGCACTGGATCTTTCCTCCTGCTTCCGAGAGCACTCCTTCACTCCGAGCAAGAGTTGCTCTGATACCAAGTGTGATAAACCTGCACTCGTTACGCACTCAACACGGCACAGAAAGGTAACATGATATATGAGCTCAAGGTATACTCTTGTATTATTCAATCCAAAAAGCGGGACAACATAGACATATCCCAGGACTACACCCTCGTGATGCCACACATAAGAGGGTTCACCACTGGGTATAGGGAATCACATGTAGAGTGGAAACAAGGCAGGGCTTTGAGTCACTACTACTCCCTATATAGGTGCAATCGGTAGCAACGGCATGGTATAGCTACAAAGCCCTTACATTAAGAGGGTGGGGTGTTAATGTGGACGGGAATGTATAGAAGGGGCATGGGAGCCTTTGGGGGGGGGGGGGGGGGGGGCAAGCGGGCAGGGAAAAGGTGGGAGCCTTTGGGGGTGGGCAGTTGGCAACACATGGAGGGGATGACGGGAGTGTGGCAGGAGGCCGGTAGGAGAACTTGCGACTGTGTGATGAACTGACGGGCAGTGCACAAACTTGAAAGGTGGAAATGGTGGCGGATACGGCCATAGCGGCGACGGACCTACAGGGTGAGGGGGAGAGGAAGGGAGGAGGAGGGAGGAGAGAGGATGAAGGAGGGAGGTGGGAGGAGAATGGGAGGAGGAGATGGAGGTCAAGGGAGGAGAAGGGGTGGAGAATAAGAAGAAGAAAGGGAAGTAGGAGAGGTGGGGGCGAAGGAAGGAGGAGGAGGAGAGGAGAAAGGGAGAACAAAGAAGAAAGGAGGGGAGAAGATGGAGTGTAGGGGGGAGAGAGAGAGAGAGAGAGAGAGAGAGAGAGAGAGAGAGAGAGAGAGAGAGAGAGAGAGAGAGAGAGAGAGAGAGAGAGAGAGAGAGAGAGAGAGAGAGAGAGAGAGGGAAGAGAAGGGGATGGTTGGGAAGAGGGGGGATTATTTTTTTCAAATTTATTTGTTGTTTGTTTTTTAAAAATAATTAGAATCCCCTCCACGTCTTGCACATGAATGGGGGGGGGGGGTGCAAAAAAATTTATGCTGAATGGAACGACTAGCCGTGATGGAAAATCCGAACGTCTGAACACAACACCGCAAAGGCCAGACATGTGTATCGAGGTAAAAAACCGATTGTTGATGCGATACACAGGGGTGAAAATACAAAATTAACCAAAAAATTTAATTCGAAGAGATCTCGACATCGAATCAAGATGTGTAAAAAGCAAAACTAGGTAGGGCAACGGGGGGAATGGCATGGACAATGTATTCGGCATGTTTGGCAACAAAAATTATGAACAATCTGTAAGTCAGAACAAAGGGAAATAAAAATGAAAAATGTCAGAGGATGGTGTTCAATAGGCTTTTCAAACCAAAACACGATTTTGGTGCAAGAAGGATACATTCACATGGAAAAAATAGTAAAAAGGAGCACGAAAACACATGTAAAAATTACTAAGACAAAAGTGATGGATTGAAACATTATGCAGAAAAAAGAAAAATTATGCAACGAAATAGATCGGACAAGGGTATCCAATTAGAGTTGAATTCTGAGGCAAGTAGGGCAGGTTCTCATGGAAAAAGAGTAAAAAAGCGCACACGAGAATATAAAAAAATATGGAATAACTAATAACTGACAAACTATGCATCGCAATGATGAGCAATAAAAGGGAAAAATGCAAAGGGCAAGGTGTAGGTTGGGATTGTCATATCAAAGCGTTGTTTCGAAGAAAAAAATGTACGTTCACATGAAAACACATTTAATTTGTAGAAAATTATTTAAAAATTAATAAAAAGTAAAAATGGCAAGTTCGAAGGGATGAATAGGATTGTAAAGTGGGATGTGGATTTTGATAAATATAGGATACATTCACATAGAAAAGTGACGAAAGAAAGGATAAAGACAAATGGATGAGGAACGGCCCCAAGGACAGGGTGAAAACAAGACAAGTGGATGGGAAGGGACCCCATCTAAGAAAAATCAAGACATGGTATTCAGGAATGATCAGATTGGGGCATTTTCATGAGGGTATGTTGAACAGACGCATGGGGATGCATCCCCACACTTAAGACCTTAATAAATTGGGTTGACTAATCAACAAGGGCCCAACACTTGACCATGACCCACACCAATGCATCCCCACTTAAAACATGACTGACACTTGTAAACAAAAGGGTAGGGTTAGAAAAACTTGGCCCAATTTTGTAGATGGTTGAGGTGAATTGTCGCTGACACATGAATGATTCTAGTCGTTGGCGAGATACCATGGCTTGCCACATCACACTCGTCTAGCATGGCAGGGACCATACAGTAGCACCTAGGGAGGTAGCATTGTCGATGAAGAGCTAGTTAAGTTGCCAATGGCGAGGTATACATCACTCAATTTTGACAGTCACTCATGTCAAAATGATAGATCACTCGCTCACCCCATGACTCATGTCACTCAATGGATAATAATTGAAACCCATATCTCACACCTCGTTTAGAAATTGACAAGAGAAATGGTTCAAAAGGAGTTTGCGAGGGTGCAGAGTTGATGGTGCATCAATGTATCCCAACCCATCTGGTATATGTGCAAGAAGAAAGGCCAAGGAACCTTGTAGTGTAGTGCATCGAATAGAGTGATGTATGTATTGATGATGGAGGAGGCCCATCTTGTGTGTGTGTGTAGGAAAATTAGAACGTACTTGACTCCAATTGTTGTCATGTCCCTCAATCCTCACCTCTCAGTTGATGAAGGAAAAATCAATCACACTCAATCCCCCTTTTTATCTCACGCTCTGTTAATAAAAATACAGGAGGGCAATCGGTTTCTCACACCCATTTATGTAATCCTCACTGTCACTTGTGCAAAGGTTGTATGCCTTTTGCGCAATTGATGGTGCAATAGTGCATCCTGCCCTATGTCGGCATACGATGTGAGAAGGAAGGCTAGGGAGCCTTATAGTGCCATGCATAAGAATAGATCGTGTGTTGTGCATTGGGAGGCCCGGCTTGTGCATGCAACAACTTTTGGGCAAGGACTGGTCACTCATTTGAGAGGAATTTCACCTCTCATTTGAATATGAAGGGTAAGGATTAGTCACTCATCCCACCCTCTATCTCATGCTCATTTGATAAATACAGAGGGCCGCCCATACTCACATCCCCATCTGGTTAAGATGAAAGCTCACATCACTCAAGGGTTGTCAATGAAGATCGGCTTCATCTAGTTGATGATGTCAACTTATGTCGGTTAATGAAGAGGCGTACCTAGGGAGATAGCCAATAAGTCAGGTACTTGGATTGCATATTGAAAATGCCATCCTACTGTAGGATTCAAAAGCACTGATGGGGTTGTAGAATACAACACACCAAGGGAGGCGACTTTGGAACTGCATCCTAAAAGATTGACTAATGATTCAGCTATCTTAAACTACGGGGTGTTGCCACCTTTTCTAGATCTAGCTTCCCGCCCAAGGGTGTTTGCTACCTTTTCTAGGAACGAGGCCTGTTATGAGAAGGAATTGCTTCCTTTTCTCCCATAATAGCTTTGATTTTTTTTTTTTGTCTTTTTCTCTTTTGTTTTCTCTTTTGTTTTCTCTTTTTCCTTACTCCTCATCAAGGTGTTTCCACCTTTTCTCGAAGAATAGGTCGGCATAACAGGACTGAAGTCCTTTTTGAAAGGGAGCGATGGATTGAAGGTTGGACTCGAGGGCTATGGCGGGAGAGCAAGAGCAAGAAAGGGAGAGACTAGAAATGGGAATTCCAACAGTCACAATGTGTAACCGCGCCTTCCTTTATTCAAACTTTCACTAAAAGAATAAAGAATAAAGTGACAGTGAGACGGGCGTCCACCACCTGCAGTGTGCAATGGCGGTGAGTGTAAGTGTAGTAATAGACGGGCGGCTAGGCAGAGGTGCCTTTACCCCCAACAACCTCCCACTTAAAGGCGAATCTGCCCCGGTGAGGAGTGAAAAGAAAAAGAAAAAAGATAGTACAACATATACACATGTACAACAAGATGAGGAAATATGTCATCTCATCCCACGCCCATCAACCTCCTGAGGAAGGCAAAGCGCTCTATAAAGAGGCTTTTCGTGAGTAGATCTGTAGGATTCTGGTCAGTCGAGATCTTGATAAGATCAACAGACTTGTCCTCAACGACCCCATGTATGAAGTGATACCTCACCTCAATGTGTTTTGTCTTCGCATGGAAGATCGGATTCTTGGCTAACTGAATAGCACTCATAGAATCCGAATGCAGTGTGTAGAGATAGCATCAATACTAAGGTCAGCAACTAAATGACCCAACCAAATGGCCTCCTTGCAAGCCTCAGTGGCTGCAACATACTTGGTCTCTGTAGTAGAAAGGGCCGTGCATTTCTGCACCCTGGACATCCAAGAAATAACACCTCCAGCATATGTGAATACATAGCCAGAAGTGTACTTCCTACTATCTGTATGTCCTGCATAATCAGAGTCAGTGTACCCCACGACTCCTGTATCCTGGCTGCTATAACATATGCACATATCTGCAGTGCCCTTCAGGTACCTCATGATACCCTTCATGGCATCCCAATGCTTCTTGCCAGGTGTAGCCATATAGCGTGCCACAACACCAACTGCAAAGGCAATATTTGGATGAGTGGCTATCATGGCATACTTAAGACTGCCCACTGCAAAGGCAATATCTGGACGAGTGGCTATCATGGCATACATAAGACTGTCCATTGTGGATGCATAGGGAATCTTGGCCATCTCGGCCCTCTGCTCATCTGTCTGCAGACAATCAGCCTGTGATACCTTCACATAAGAAGGCAATGGACAGCCAATAGGCTTTACGTCCTGCATACAGAAGCACTCAAGGACTTTATGAATGTACTCCCTCTGTGATGTGTAGAGGAGTCCTTGATGCATGTCGCGTCTAATGCGCATACCAAGTATGTGAGCGGCCTGTCCCAGATCTTTCATCTCAAAGCTCTTCTTGAGCTGAGCCTTAAGAGCATCTAGCTCATCATGAGCTTTCCCTGCTATCAGCATATCATCCACATAGAGGACCAAAATCAATAAAGAACCATCACGGGCTTTCTTCGTGTAAAGACACGGATCCATAGCACTCTTGCTGTAGCCTTGTGACTGCATAAAGGCATCAAGCTTATGATACCACTCCCTAGGTGCCTGTTTCAAGCCATAAAGACTTTTCTTCAATTTGCATACTAGGTGCTCCCTGCCAGGTTCTGCAAAGCCCTTAGACTGCTCCATATAAATCTCATCATGCAAGTCCCCATGTAAGAAAGCCATCTTGACATCCATCTGGTATAAATCCAAGTCAAGCTGAGCAACCAAAGCCAAGACTAAGCGCAGGGTGGTCATCTTAACCACAGGAGAAAAGATCTCATCAAACTCCACACCATGCTTCTACTTATAACCCTTTGCTACCAATCTAGCCTTGTATGCCGGCTTGGGGTGTCCAGGGGTACTTTTTAGCTTGTACACCCACTTGCATGGCAAAGCCTTCTTGCTCGTAGGCAAGGAAACCAAATCCCAAGTGTCATTATTATGCAGGGAGTCTATCTTAGACTGCATAGCAGGAGTGACTGTCACCCCTGCGCATAGCCTCATCATAGGTGAAAAGCTCTCTTGCATCTGTAACCAAGACATAATGCATCGAGGGCTGAAATCTATCAGGTGGGCATCTGTCTCTAGTAGACCGTCTCACGGCAGGCTCTGTTGCCTGCCCAGCTGCTTGTCCAACACCCTGACCATGAGCATCTGCTACTGTAGGTTGTCCAACTGGCTGTGCGAGAGCTCTCGGCTCCTCCTGAAATATGACCCTGTGGATCTCAACAACTCTCTCAGGTTGCCTATGCATTTTGTCTTCATGGAAGACTACATCATGACTGCGGATGACTTTCCGTGCCTGGGGATCCCAGAGATGGTAACCCATCTCGCCTGCATCCCCATAACCAAGGAAAATGCATTTGACACTCTTGGGATCCAGCTTACTTCTCTTATCCCTGGGCACATGGCAAAATGCCTCACATCCAAACACACGCAGATGTGCATAAGAGGGAGGTTTTCCAGTCCATACCTCCTCTGCAACTTGGAAATCCAAACCACTAGAGGGTGATCTGTTTATGACATGCACAACTGTATTAACTGCCTCAGCCCAAAAGCTCTGTGGTGGCAGGCCTGTATGGCTAAGCATACTGCGTGAACGCTCCTGGATGGTTCTATTCATCCGCTTAGCCAAACCATTCTGGGGGGGGTGTAGGGGGTGGTCAATTGAGGCTTAATACCCCTCTCATCACATAACTACTCAAAAGCACGTGAGATATACTCACCCCCATTATCTATCCTTAGGAATTTTAGCCTATACCCAGACTGGTTCTGAACCAATGCAAGCCATCTTTGAAACATAGCCAAGACATCAGATTTCAGCTTAATGAGATAAGCCCAAACTTTCCGTGAAAAATCATCTATGAATGTAACAAAATACTTTGCACCACCCATAGGCTGACAAGGCATGGGCCCATAGACATCCGAATGTACCAATGCTAAGGGCTCACTCATGCTGGGTCTACCAGACTTCTTATTTGTAGACCTAGTCTGCTTGGCATAAAGACAATGCTCACATGAATCAAAACATGCATAATCAAGGGGCTGTAAGTACTGCAAACCAGAAAGCATTTTCATTCCCTTCAAAGACATATGGCCCAAACGGGCATGCCAAAGAGATACATGGGGGATAGAACCCACAGACAAAATGTGATCAAGGGAAGAAGCTGATACAATCAAGGGGTAGAGACTGCCAGCCTTGGCACCTCTTGCAATCACAAGTCTGCCATGAGTGATCTTCCATGCAGAGTCTCCAAAACATATATGATATCCTGCGTCATCAAGCTGTCCAGCTAACATGAGACTGCGTGTCAAAGCAGGTAATGACATATATCCTGCATAACAAAACTGTTGCCAGAAGGAAACTGCAGCCTAACATCACCAATGCCCACAATATCAAGAGAGCTATCATCACCCAAGCGCACAGAACCCGAAACGGTACGGTATGAATGAAACCACTCTCAGCAAGGTGTCACAAGAAAGGACGCACCTGATTCCAAGAGCCAACACTGTGCATATATAGAGTGTATCTCTGTCATTTGCGAAGCACTAGAAGAAGCTGCTAGGATATAATCATCATCATCAACATTCTCAGGCTGCATAACATTGATCTCTTCAATTTTAACACTAGACTTTGTAGATACTATGCTGCGATCAGAAGACGTATCCTGCACTTTGTCTTTCCCCTTATCTTTGTGCCTTTCATTGCGCAATTCATGGCATTGTGTCCTAATATGGCCCTTTTTCCCACAATGGTGATAAGTAACATCTGCATTCCTGCCATGGGATTTGCTACGTGACTTCCCACAAGACTTGGACCGAGATTTCTGAGAATCTCGTCCACGGCCACTACCACTGCCATACTTTCCATATCCATCATTCCTGTCTCTAACTATCATAGCATGAGACACACGAGAGGTATCCAAATTCTTACAATTAACCTCTTCCTGTAGAATTCTCAACATCAGATAATTTCAAGGTAGCAGTAGAGGCACATAATGCGGTGCGGAATACATCCCATGACTCATTAAGAGTACCACAAGCAAGAAAAGAGGAGTGACATCCTCTGCAAAAGTGATGTCCTACGAAGTCAAGTTCTTGAGTATAGCATGGAATTGGCTCAAGTGAGCAGACATAGTCACATTCTCCTTCATCGCAGATCCATAAGCTGCTTTAGCCAATACATCTGACTCACTTGACGTTTCTTGTCATAGAGATTTTTGATCTTTTCCCACAACTGCCATGCACTCTATTCTTCCTCAGAGACATTATAGTGAACTTGTTCTGTAAGAGACAATACAATAGTGGACTTGCATAACTCATCAAGCTCAAGCCATTCTTCATCTGGCATAGTTGCAGGCGGATGCCCGCTTAACATTAAAGGTTTGATCTGCGATTTTTGCACTAACACTTGCCAAATTTTGCTCTTCCAATAAGAGTAATTTGTACCATCAAGCTTAATGATGTTGAAAATAGCATGATCAGTGGGACGAACTCGCCATAATGCAGGCTGGAAGACTGTAGACAGTTCAAAACTGCTTGCTGTTTACTGTAGAAAATGCCAAAAAAATCACCAAAATCGAGGAAAAATGGCAAAGAAAGTGGAACCAAAGCTGCTGCCTACCAAGTACTAGTGAAAGTACATCATTTCAAAGTGTTTCAGCATGAAAAATCCATGTCAATCCATACATATATGCTTGTTGTAATAAATTTTAGGTTTCAGTAAAAGAGAGCTAACAGTGCCAAAATCGGATCCCAAGGCAATCAGATACTGCCAAGACCAAAGCTGGCATCATGCGAGCATAGCATAAGCATACGACGGTCGATAAGCATGAATCCAACACCCAAGTATGTCATACAAACATCTGCTAGTGAGTAGGTACACCCCCTAGGCAACGGGACAAAGTGTTCCTGCCACTATCAAAACTTGACACAAGTAGGTGTTGGTTCACAAAGATACGGATCCAAAACTGAGACTTAGCTCATAAGCATACAGTGAACCAAGACATATGATGTATCATCCCAAAAGGTAAGAAGTCCCAAAGTCTCAAGTGTCTGTAAAACTGCTCAATAGCATGTAACGGCTCAATGCATAAAAGTACCACATGCTCAATGTCTGATAAGCATTCAAGAATGCTTCCATTAGCACAAAATTCATATGTACGAGCTCAAGAGCTCAAGCCAAGGCAAGACATAGTGCCAATGACATATTTCCAAGACAATACATCAATAGTACATCCCGAACATGTAGGCGGTAGAGCATTCGTATGTAGCATCCATAAGCATGTAAGACATCAAGTACATCCCAAGATACAACTCTGGCAAGCCAATAAATAGCTCAAGTAAGCTCCGATAATCCAAGGTCAAGCCAAGACCGAGCTCCAGTAGCAATAGGCTCCAAACAATGTAACTAGCATGTAGTAATGGCATGGGCTAAGCATGTCAAGACCGGTCAGACATAAGTAACATACATGCCATAAGTACATCCAAGACGGAGCATCCAAATGCTTTGCAAAGCAAGCTCAAGCTCAACCAATGATCCTGAATCAAAACCAAGCTTTATGTCAAGCCCCAAGTGTCAATATATCACCATATATGCCCGAAACATAGCCTGAAAAGCATAGGCATAAGTATACATGAGTAAAATGGCTTCAGCCCAACTATGTACAGCAGTGATTTATTGTTCAAAACTGAGAATTTCAGCACCAAAATCAGCTCCAAATGGTTGCCAAAAAATAGACACACATTCCCCTAACATCCGGGCATCAAACGGGACCAACTGGGCATCAAATGACAATGCCAAACAAGTTGTAGCATCAAATGTCAGTGTAACACTGTCATAAACTGCGTGTGGACTGTTATGACAGTCCCAAAACAGTGTTAAATCAATCCAAATGCTATGCCAACACATCAACCATCAAAACCAAGCATCAAAGCATGTTCATATGCCCAAAATGGAGCCTTTCCAAGTGCCAATGGAGGGGGAGAGCTGCTGTTGTGACTGTCAATGCTAAAGACACATATGGGAGGGCTGCGTGATTCCGCCAACTAGAAATGCTGGTCTTGGGGCTGCAAAAAATGGTGGCCAAGCTTCGGAGGGGCCGGTTAAAGCCAAGGAAGGCCTCAAACAAGCTCCAACAAGTCTTGTTCAAAGGCAAGTGATATATGAAGCAAGGGAGCTTCAATGGTGGCTGCCCCAATCTTGTTTACAACATGTAAGACTTGAGAACTGAAGTAAACCCTGAAGAAAATGATCAAATACCTATGATGTAATGCCCTGAAGGTGCCCAACAATGCCGGGAAGGTGCTTGGAAAGCCGGGGAGTGACGGGAGCTCGAAGGAGTCGGATATGGCTGTCGAGAAGGAGACCCAATGCAAGTAGGGAGTCAATGGGATGTTGAGAATGCCATGAACCAAGCTCAAGAGTCAGAAAACAAAGCTCTGATACCAGTTGAAAGGGAGTGACGGATCGAAGGTTGGACTCGAGATCTATGGCGGGAGAGCAAGAGAAAGAAAGGGAGAGACTAGAAATGGGAACTCCAACACTCACAATGTGTGACTGGGCCTTCCTTTATTCAAACTTTCACTAAAAGAATAAAGAATAAAGTGACGGTGACGGGTGCCCGCCACCTGCAGTGTGTAGTGGCGGCGACTGTCAGTGTAGTAATATACGAGCAGCTAGACAGAGGCGCCTTTACCCCAAACACTTCTATCCCACAACTGATATATATTGATTTTTTTTCTTTTTTTAACAAAGAAAAATGGTAGGAGTACCATGTATCAGAACCAAATGAGGGAGGGGTTAGACTAAGTATAAGAACAAGATTTTATGAAGACAGCTTATCAAATTAAGTATTTATATCAATGCTTAGAATAAAAAGTTTGAAACAAGTTTCAACTGGATATCTATTATCCATAAAACCATCTGCACCACCTCTGCTGGATTAGATGAAAAGGGAGCAAAAGAGAGGTGGAAGGTGGCTATTAAGGGCTAGAAGAACGAGGCCACCTCATTAGAAAGAACATGATGATTATTAGTATAGTAGCATGAGAAGAAGTACAATGTAACACCTAGAGGGGAAAGGGTCGATCAATTATGATTGTCAGGATCCCCAGGGAGGGTAATACTTCCTTAGGAAATAGCCATTAATCAGGAAGGGATAATCAAAAGCATCGATTTTTTGCACTTGGATAAAGCCATTAGGGTTGACAGCAAGTACCTTATTGGCCCATCCAACGCTGTTGAAGCTTACTTGGAAACTTGCCAAATATTGAGTCATAAGTAAGGACTAAATCACCTTTCTTAAACTCCTTCTGCTTGATGAAGCTATCATGATAGGCCTTTCATTGAGCTTGCATGGATTCCATGCACTATAGGGTCATCCTATGAGTCTCATTTAGACATTCCAAGTATAGGAGACGGCATTGCAAGGACTCGTCATCTCCCAAGCGCTCCTTGATAGCGACACACAGAGAAGGCAACTCTAGTTGAACAGGGAAGATGGCCTCTGTACCATACACTAGTTGGAAAGGGGTCTGTCCTAAAGTAGCCTTATAGGAGGTTCTATATGCCTAGAGAGCCTCTAGAAGGTCGATCATCCCAATCACAGCAATATGTAGAAATAGTCCTTGTCATGATCGAGAAAAGGATGTGATTGGTAACTTTGACTTGGCCGTTGGCTTTGCGGTAGTAAGGAGTGGACTTACGATGGCGCATCTAATACAACTCTATTAATTCTTCCATAGTTTTGTTGAGGAAGTAAGTACCTCTGACACTAACTCTAGGGGACTACCAAAGCATGTGATGATATTCTTGTACAGAAACATAGCCATGCTATTGCCATCATCCCGCTTCAGAGCTTTGGCTTCACACCATTTCATCATGTAGTCTGTATATACAAAGTGTATATGTTCTACTTTCTTCTGGTTGGCGGATCAATAGGGCCAATAAAGTTGATTTCTCATTTCTCGAACAACTTTAGGGGAAGGATGGACTGTAGTGGTGTAGTTCTAGATTTGGTAGACTTTCCCATGCATTATTAACAAACATCACAATGTTTGCAGTAGTGATAAGCATCCTTGTGGAGGGTTGGCCACCAATATTCTGTGTGAGCAAGGCCTTCCTAACGATCGCTTCTCTTGCAAAGTTTCCTCCATAGGGCTCGTCATGGCATTCTTTCAAACTATTCTAATCTCATCTCCTGCATTACATCTTTGCAACACTTCATCCTTTCCTTTCTTGTATAAAGAACCATCATCTAATAGGGTATAAGGGGCTAATTCCAACAAGAGCTTCTTCTTCTCATGGCTAGAGGTACCAAGAGGATATTGTTGAGTGGCCAAGAGGTTATGTAATATCCCCTCCCCTCCCCCCGGGGCCTTGCATAGGAAACCCCCCTATAATTTTAAAATTAATGCAAAATTTTTACTTTCCCCCCATGTCGATGTCGAATAGGTGGCAGGGAGGGGAAGAAGTGCAAGATGACCGGAAGAAGTGAAGACGAAGATGACAATGATGTTGATGAAGGGGAGGCTACGTGGCCTACCACCCCTCCTAGCCCTCTCGGTGCAGCCACTTGGGGGTGCAGAACTCCCTGCCGCCATGCAAACAGGTGGTGGTACCACCACCACTCCACTCCCCCCCCCACCTCCCCCCATTATAAAGTCCCCCCCTCCCCCCCACCATCACAAGGAAGAAGAGGAACAGCATGCTACACGGCAGAGAGAGAGAGAGAGAGAGAGAGAGAGAGAGAGAGAGAGAGAGAGAGAGAGAGAGAGAGAGAGAGAGAGAGAGAGAGAGAGAGAGAGAGAGAGAGAGAGAGAGAGAGAGAGAGAGAGAGAGAGAGAGAGAGAGAGAGAGAGAGAGAGAGAGAGAGAGAGAGAAGGTTCTAGAACTTTCCTTCTTTTCCCCTCCTTAGAGGGTGACCACATGCACTTATCCTTTTTCTCTTTACCATGAGATTATTCACTACCCCGTGAGCTTAATTTCCCCCCAATTGCCCCTCTATTCGAGCAAGAGGCTGCTGAAGTTCCTGTGGGAGTTGCCCCAAAAAGGAAGGAAGATAGAGAATGGCCCCCAAGCAGAGAATGTCACGTGAGGGTGGCAATAACACAACCAACAACGAAGCTTCGGGCAAGGGCATCACTGTCAATCCAACTATGGTACCAGAAATAAGTAATATATTTCCAAATTGATAAATGCTTGCTTGATTTCCACATGAGACACATCAGGCCCATACTATGCCGCACGAGAATAGGTAATTGAAAAGCATAAACTTCATCTCAAATATTCAAAGATGAAGTTTCCAAAGTGCACGCATCAGGAGAAATAAATTGCATCTAGATGTTATGCGACAAATTCATACGTAGCATGAAAAGCATATAAGGTTGTTGATTCCCTCTTCTTGAAAATTAGTAGTTATGTTTTCACCACATTGAAGGTATATGTTGTAGCTTGCACACCTGAGAGATTTCATGGTAGGCAAACTAGTCTAAAATAAATTCATCTTAGAAACTCTAGGCCTTTGGCCAAGCTCTTGCCAACAACACGAATCGATAGCTCATGTTTGATAGATTGGAGTCTTGATGATGTGCATAGTTAGTACAAACAATGGTCATAAGGATGAAAACTAAGATACCTTGAGATCCATCTGATAACTACTATTTCCACTAGTCCGATTTGGAGTAAGGCTAGATACAAACAACAACTCCAGGCCTCAAGGGCAGGTGGAGAGCTCAAGGATTAGGAAACCCTAAGTCATAGGAAAGACCGATACTTTTATACTTGTTGGGAAGAAGGTTGGGTTGTCGATCAATGTAAGTGATCAATAGAACTTACATCTTGTATAGTTGTATGAGACCTTACCATATGCCTTAGCCGAAGGAAGGGAGTGCTAAGTAAAATTTTGCATAGTATCGCTCTTAGATCCCAAGGGGGAGAGCAAATATGCGGATGGAAATGTTATCATGTCTATTCTTGCGTTGTTGGAAAAATACCATTGGTTTTGTTGGTTGATCAAACAACATCCTAAATGTTTTTACAATCAACAAATTGTTTGGATGATTATTCCAAGTGCTTGTGATTGATGGTAAATTCATGGCAGGGGTCTGTGATGACAAATTGCCATGGGGATAAAGAAATGTTTGTGGAAGATGATATTAGGCTGACTGCCTTGATTGTGCTTGACTCTTAAATGATTTAATTAAGGAAAGATTCTTTGCATGGTGGATCACCTCCATGATCGCACCGCAGATCAACCCAAAAAGGACATTGCTCAATTCATGGGCCGAAGGTTGAGTGGTGAAAAGGCCAACCACGAGAATAATGTTTCACTCCTAGGTAGCTTGTAGGTCAACTGGAGATTTGGACACCCCTTGCCAAGTCCGGAATAGAGTTCAAGACCTCGGTGGCCCCAACATCTGTGGCGTTGGAAGATCCTATTCTAGATAAAGGATGGAAATTGTGGTGCCATGTGATTTGGACCAGCTACTTCTGCAGGGTAGAAGGGACACATAATTTCTCCTAAATGGGAAGGAGACAAAGATTAACTTAAAGATAAGTTAAGGAACTTGTTTATCAAAAGGACTGCTTATTCTGTTTTTGTGTCAGTACTATAAATTATGCAAACGAACCATGTTCCCTAAAAGGCTTAATTAAGGAAGCTGATTTTAAATGTCACACATAATTGTGATAGGACCTAATTAAATAACTAAAGAACACCTATTGAGGGAAGTGGGTGGACGGAACCCCCAACGTGTCTGTCCTATAGCCTCTGGGGGTCCACTAGGGTTTACCGTATGGTACCACGTGAGTGTAAGGGAGGGGGTTATTTAAGGGAAGGAAGATACATTTTATAAGGTAAGGTTCCATAAATAGGGGATACATAAGGGATATTTTCATATATTTCTTGCACGCAGGTGACATCTCCTTATTACTACTAGTGAATCCCCCCGTGCCTATAGCAGGGTGGTCCTAGAGAACTAGGAGGCTTCTCACAAGGTTTTACTGACGAGCGACTGACCCTCAGTAAGTGTTAGGTTAGAACCCCAATTCATGTTGTTTTAGGGGATCGAAATGGGACTATGCCCTATGGGCCCTACAGGCAAAGAGGTTAAGTGGCGCATCCCTCTCATTTCCCATTCTCTTTGAACCAAGTGCGGCATGGATCTACTTCGGCTTGGGTATCTCTGCGTAAAGTAGGATAGAGGTTGAGTGGCACATCCCTCTCGTTTCCCATTCTCTTTGAACCAAGTGCGGCATGGATCTACTTACGCTTGGGTATCTCTGCGTAAAATACGACATCCAAGACCCGATGCTAGAATGCTGCCAGGAGACCTTGACCATCAGGGACTTAAATTTTAGGTCGATCCTAGTGGGTTCCGCCGCAACAAAAAAATATGATGGTGTGATTAGTTATGGGTGTGTGGTGGGTGACTACCTCCCTATAGGGAAATATTTTGTTATAGGAAAAAGAAACGAAGGCTTGCAAGACAGTATATGAGTTCTTTTCTAGTCTTGCAAAAGTTGATACAACATATGTATGAAATGGAAAGTTGGTAAAATGGACTTGTGATGTTGCCTTTATTAACTTTCCTACTGGATTTTTGATTGATAAAGAAACCAAAGTGCCTACTTAGAATATGATCACTAAGTCACACATTCACCCAAGAATCACGATTGTCATTGCCTCTTTGGGAGACAATGGATGGTTAGTTACTTGGATTACTTTGACAAGTATATTAATAGTCTTGGTTAATGTGTATTGATATAACTACTTAAATAAACAAGATATCAAGTTTTTCTATTACAAAATAGATGATGCATTGTCTTGGCTTGAAAAGTACATACCTGTGCTTGGTCTTGAAGTTGTTAGGTGAGCTTTTGTGCTCGATAAGCTTCATGTGGCTATGGAAACCAATGTGATGTAGAGGTGTCAGTAAGTAATATTAAATTTTTTATTATACTTTTTTCGGTGAAGCTATCTAACCTTTATACTTTATGTAGAGTTGATCCTCTCTATTGATATTTGCTTGTCGCATTGGATATCATCCATCTACATTTCCTAGAGAGATCAAATCTCAATTTTAAAATTTCTAGATTGATCAATCGAGTGATTGTTGGCTATTGTATCTCTTGTGTCCACCGCCACCGTTGATTTTGGAGATGGGGTGTGGCACCACACCTTTGACACGTGCATGCAAGGCATCTTCTCATCCATGCTTCTCATTTGATATCTATAAAGATATAGTCAATGTTGTGGTTCGACCTCTTGTAGAAGAAGTAGGTGCAAACGGGGCACAATTGGGTCTTGATGAGGACTTAGAATTAGATGCCTACAAAGTGCAAGTTGTGAACAATCCCTATGATGACTAGTGAGCATTTAAACTTATGACACCTTGGGAAATACTTTTATTGTTGTCAATATTATTAGCGAGACTTATTATGTGCTTTGATAACTCAAGTTTAATTACGTAGAAGTATAGCATTTATATTGTATTCTAACTCATTGGTTGTGTCTTTATGTGTTACATGTTTTAGAATTGGGCATATAAAGCAACTCATTCTATCTTATTCACATTGTGTGTTTTTTTGTAGCATCCTTCCATATTCTGCAAGATCTATGGTAGAGATTATGGCTCAAAGTTCAAAGCATGATGTGGATATTGTAGAGAAGGATAGATCAAAGTGTCACTGTGTGGATGATGAATGTATTGAGACATAATGAAATATGATATTGACCATGAATCTTACTTTTTATCATGTAAGCAAGAGAAAATGGCATGTATAAATAGTGGCTTATTAGCTTGCATGCAATGGGCTCTGCGGCATAAGGAGTTTCATAAGCAATAAATTATGATAATTTTTTTCTTATTAATAGATATAGAGAGCTCACTTGCAAGCCTTAAAAAAGGACTACATTGCTTTTTTACCTTTGTTTCACTGACTAGAGAAGATTCCTAATCATTTTCTTGAAACAATGTTCTAGATTAATTTTTATATGAAAGGTTGTTTCCTTATGTGAAAGTCACAGTAATTTAAGAATGATCCCTACTAATTGCCTACAATCAAAAATTTTATCTTAGTTCTAAACTCCATAAAAAACCATCTTAGTTTTAAACTATAGTTGGCTTCTATTATATTGTTCACCTTTCTTGCTCACTTTTTTGGGCTCGCTCATCCTTTGACTACCTCCATTGCTTACAACAACAAAAGATGAGATCTCAATCCTTACTAGCATTGTTCACAGTCCCAATAGATTCAATGGTCAAAATATATTCACCTTAAGAGTGAGTTGGAGTGTTCTCCAAGGCTCAACTAGTAGGGTTCCCTTTCATGGTGCTAAGTTACCTTGGTTAGGCCATGTTATGAACATTTCCTCATGCTCTCCTTTCTTTAAGGCTTCTCTCTCTAACTCATTTAACCAAGCTCATAAGGGTTCAACTCTTTGGATTCAAAGGCATAGCTAGTGACTCCATTACTAAAGTATACTTGGCTCCTACTTTGATATAATTTAGTTAGGATGGGGTGTGTCCTTGGATCAAAAGCAAGGTTTACTTTATTCCTTAGCCACAAGTTTAGCTTGGGGGATTTTAGAGGCATTCTCATTATCATATCGCATCTTGGATCTAGCAGCTTACCTCTATTTCTTGGCATTTAGTTTTGCCTTTATCCTCTCTCTCTTTCCACATTCTCTCTTCTTTTTGACCTTCTTTGTTTTTCTCCTCTCCTTCCTTCACCTTCTCATCTAAGTCTAACTCATCTTCCATTTTCTCTTATTTGGCCTTCATGCCTAGCTTTATCTTGACTTTCTCTTCTTGATCTAACTTAGCTTCTTCTTGATCATTATCAAGCTTCTTTTGGCTTTTTAGCTCTCCACACTTTCATCTAAGTTGGCTTCTCTGCCTTTTTCTAGTTTCTCTTCCTTCTTTCTAACTTTCTTCTTCTTGCCTTCTTCTACATGTTTCTTTTGTATCTCATTCCTCTCATTTTTCTCTGCTTTTTCTTTCTCAGTCATCTTCTTCTTTGCTAACTGTACTTTCTCTTCTATCTCTTTTCTTCTCTTCTCATACCTTATCTTTTTTGCTACCTTCACTATGGCTCCATCTAACAAATCTTTCTTTTATTCTTTCCTATCATCTTCTTCTATCTCTTCCCATATTCTCATGATTCTATATTTCAACTCTCTTTCTAGTCTATCATCATTGGATTAGTTTGTTGTTGGTGTTTGGGTTGTCGGGATCAAGGTATTCCAAGATCAAGGTCAAGCTCCTCTTCTCGCTTATCTTCTTACTTACATGATTCTTCTTCTTCTTCTTCTTCTTCTAACTCTTCTCCCTTCTCTTCTTCTTTTCTTATCGCTTTTTCTTCTAGCTTTGTATTCTTCTCTTCCTCCTTCGGTTTTGCTTCATCTATCTCATCTTTTAAGGTTGGGGCCTCATCCCTTCCCAATGAAGTATTGACTCCATGTAAAGGATTTCCTGCCCAAGGTGCACTTTCACTCTACCATCTTCATCTTCTAAGTCTATCTCTTCATCTAATTCCTCATCATCTTCATCATCATCAAAGGTATTTTGTGCCTTAAAGAAGGGCGCCATACTAGATTCACCCTCAATCTCAATGGGCATCTCCTCTACCTTCTCTATTTGTACTTCTTCTAACACTAGTTCTTCTTCAAGTTTGCTGAAAACCTTTGGGTGTGAGGGCTCATCCTTCTCTCGTGTCCATCTATCTTCATCTTCCTTCTTGTAACCTAAGTTCTTTGTGATATTTATAGCTCCAATCTAATAATTATCTTTCATCTATATTTCATCCTTCTCCTTTCTATCTCTTCTTCTTCTTCTTCTTCTTCTTCTTCTCATGATCTTTTCTAGCTTTGATCTAATATCTTTGGCTTGGCATCCTCATGGGTCTTCTTTAGGGTAACCTTCTTCTCCTTTGGGGTGGTAGTCATTGTAGAGGTATTGTGTTTCTGTTGTGTTTTGTCAAGATCTTCTTTGTGACTACGAGTTTTCTTCCCCTATCAAGCTAGTTTACTCCATGATAGAGTTGTTCTAATGTCAAGTGTAACGGACCTTCACTGACTTCAAGTGGTAACTTGTCGTAAGGCACAAAAATTGTGTAGTGGTAAGGGACACAGAATATTTCAATAAGAAATCCTTGTATTCATGAAATAGATACAAATTTTAGGCACACCTCATTACTACACCCTCAGAATATCACAGATGTGAGGATTCAACACTAACTAAGCATAGGGAATGACATGTGGAGCATATCCCAAGTAGAATTTGAGTCACTACTAGTCCTTATATAGATGCATTTGTAGGCAATACCATGGTATACCAATGAAGACTCAAATTGGGGAAAGGGGAATCCCCACACCCCCTCCCTTCTCCCTCCCTCTTTTTGTGTTTGTGTGTGTATATACTTACACATCTGCATGATCTTTCCAAAAGGCAAGATATCATATGTACTAAGGATAGCATGTCAAAGCTTAGCACTGATATGCTCATGTGGGGAACCTCACTTGATGTGAGGTAAAATTAAATTTTTTGAAATTGTAGCTCCTTATTTTAGCAAATTTTAACCCACTAACAATGATAGGTACATGGTATCCAAATGCTCAAAAAACAAATCAGCCCACAAAAATTAGTATGTGCAAGAGCAATATATGCATATATCAACTGAGCATGTACATAGGCAAGAGACTCCCACTGTTTTTAAAGAACCAAGTTCTACAAGAAAAACATCTCCTATTGAAAGTGAATTTGGGATGTCCAAGATCCAAGAAAATTTCAACACATTAACATACGAATAACCAAGATACATGATAAGTCCATTCGGGAGTATACACATCCAATTTGTCTTCAATCCACAAGTGCAAAATCATTGAAGCAAATGTCTAAATCCCAAATACATCCAATGGAGCTCAAATGCAAAGCTTAAATTACATTATAAGCATGTTTGGGTACATTGATTAATACCAAACATCCATTATATAAGCATGTTTGGCTACATGCATTAATGCCAAGCATCCATATAAGCATGTAGAGTACTGAAACACTTGTAGGAATTCAAAACATAAAGATTTACTATTGTATTCTTGTGTTCAAACTATTATTACAATAACAATCCTTATTAAAACTAAGATAAACGAGCTCTATCCAATCCAAATAGCATATCAAATCATCCACATAATATCCAGGTATCAACATAGCATCCTTGAAGCATTACATAAGCATGATGAAACTCATAGTTTGTTGTGCACAATGTATACATCACATTTGTATCAAACTATGAGTGTATGATTGAGTAAGAACTCTTCAAAGAGTACCCAAGAACAAGCCAAGCAATACTAAAATGATTGCCAAGTGGCAGAGAAGCATCAAGGAGCAAATAATGACTAAGGTATGAGTTGCCACAATCAAGGAACAATGCTGAAAAAAATTAGCACAAAATGCATTGGATGCTCCTAGCCTCTCTACCAAAGCTTCTCAACTCACTGACCAGTAAACAATGCTCAATGGGTCTCCCCCATGTTGTGTTTAACACTTTCTACAAAAGACAACTTTATTGTATAAGATTATAAAAAAATGCACAAAAAGATAAATAAAAAACATAAGAAGATCCAAATTTTACTCAATATGAAGTTTCTCATTAGTATAATGGCATTTTTTACAATACATGTGATTTGTTGTAGAAGTCAATTCAACAATCTTCTCTACTTGAGTATGATCATTTTGCACAATATATGTGACTTAATTAGCATGCTATAGAGATAAATTAATCAAACAACCTTATATTTTTCTTGCTTTTGATTTCCCATGTTTCTTTTTACCTTTAATTAATTGAGAATTCGCTTTGTTATGGATAGAATATCTTTTTCTCTCGTAGTCTTACAACAATGGGGGCTTCTAATGGCCAAGACATAAGCACTGTGGGACAAGAAGTATCTACTTCTTAAGCCTTTGAATCCTAGAGAATAGCAAAAAGTCATGATTTCAACATACTTGTTGATGAGTATAACTTTGTCCTTATTTAGAAGTATGTGGAAAAAGCCTTTAAAAAGTCTAGATGAAGTTTGAAGAACATATAGTGGTAGGGTTGGCTCATTTGAGTACTTTATATGACAAACCTTCAAAACTTTTGGATTAAGCCTAGGCAGGTGAGTTGCAGACATTATCTATGCTAATGAAAGTGCAAGTTTTTAAGTGAAGGTAAGATTTTTGGATATTTTGTACAATATGTGGTTCCATCAAGAGAAGGTATATATGGACATATTGAGGAATTACCATTGTTGAGCCTTGCATCCTTGAATTAGGAGTCTCTTGATAAAGTAATGGTAAAGATCTTCAAACTCACAATAGCCAAAGATATTCAAAAGGCCATGGCTCCTACAAGGATATCTAGAAGAATATGTTCAATTCAAGGTTTAAATATAAGGCTAGTCGACTTTTTGATATTGAGTTCCTTCTTCCTTTGAAATCTTCTCCTTCTTTGATACAAGTTCACCTTTGTTGATTTCATTCATGAGGCTTTTAAAAAAAAAAATCTAAAAGAATTTGGATTCACGGGTACCCTCTTCTCTTGAGGCTTTAAGAGAAATGGATCAAACTTCAAAGGAGAAAACTTCAACATTATCGCAATATACTTCTCCCTTATCCACCACATATATTTGCACTGAAACAAAGTACACAATAATTCAATTGAGAATACAAGAGAAATTTAAGTTAAAAGTAAATTAAAAAAGTCTTACATTCACTCTATCTATGCCCAACAACTTTGAATCTATAGTCCTATAAACGTTTGAGATAACCCTCCATCCACAACTGTGTACATCACTTTGTAGTGGGACTTCTTTGAAGGAGAAACTTGAAAGGTCTCTTAGAGTTAGTAATATCTTCAAAACTGGCATCCAACTGGGTAGTAACAAGTCTAACAACATTGGAAATTAAAACTTTTTAGGAAACAATAAAGACTATCTACAACAAATCTAGAAAACAAGAGAAGACTATTGATAATACATTTTTGCCATGCCATGAATTCCTGTAGAGAATCCATAAGGATGACCTCTCGAGCAACAATATTGGAGTAGATCAGACTCCAATGATCCTTGTAAAGAAAACATTAGTTGGAAAAAAATATGAAAAAAAAAACACCAAAGGTAATTATCGATAAGGGATCTATCTTTCAACATACAAAAAAAGATGTGTGTATGTGGCACTAGCAAAAAAATTAAAAAATCATGAAATATTTGAACCAAACTTTGGAAAAAGATCCATAGAGAGAAGTGGATCAACAATAAATATGTTCTTAATATTTTCATTCCCAAGAGAAACAATGTATACAATGTATAGGGAAAAAGCCCAAAATAAGAGAATGAAGATGCAAGGAACTTTGAAAAAGTTAATAAAACCAATGATAAACATAATCTCAAACTACAATAAACAATAGAATTTGATAGCTAACTATCTTTTTTCTCTAACATGCTCTTGTTTTTCAGAGATATGCTAAGGCAATCCTCTTTATCTATATCTTGAGAAACATTCACAACCATTTGGCCAAATACTTTGCCCATTCCCTTATAGTCAACTAGGTCAAGAGAATCAATCTTTTTCTTGCAAATCACATCCTCACTTTCAACCTTCTCTTTGATTTTCTCCTTCATGCCATGGTAGTCTCTCTCTAAGCTACATATCTTGTGGGATATAAGTGACTAACATCTTCAATGATAGGCTTTGTCACTATTTTCAACTTTGGAGGAACATTGAGGATCTTAAAGGATTTATAATCAGTAGTGGACAAGGGCTTCAATAGTTTATCAAACCTATACCTAAGCCTACTCATCATACTGAAGCCCTTGTTCATCAATGTGACCTTGTGTGCATGGGTAGCAATAATGTAAGCAACATCATTCATAAAATCAATGATGAAGTACTTTGCAGCCTCTTGTAAAAAAAGCATAGCTGAAAGTTTCCACTTCTTATGGAGTCCATCAATTGTGGCAACCCTAGACAATCTATTTGAGATATCCTTGATCATTTTGATAAATGTGGCCTTTGGGATAAGATGTTTGGTTGCTTTATAGGTTTTCTTAATTTCCTTGAAGAACCTTTGCATGCAAAATCACTTGACTTCGTTTTCCTTTTGACAAGGGTTGGTGTGAATAATTCCTTAGCTCGCATAGCTAAAGGCTCACCATGCTCTTGAACATCTAGAGGAGGTGAATGCTCCCCTAGTCCCAAAATAGTAGAATAGGTTGAAGATTGAGGACTAGGAGAAGCTAGAGTTTGACTATCATTTGAAGATGTGGCTTTAGCTAGATTTTCAATGGGGATCTCTTGAGGCACTATGGGGGGATCTAAGATAGTCTAGCCAACATTTTGCTCTCAAGGAATATTAGAAGCTTATGGATATTGTTGTTGGATATAGACGTTTCTTGCAATCTACTTGGTCCTAGCCATTGAAGATCTATACTTTCACAAGCAAGAGTAGCAGGATGATAAACTTGGGAAATTGCTAAGAGAATGGTTGTTACCAAGGAGGCAGTTCATGGAGCTTGAGCAACCCTTATCACGTCATTGGGAAAGGCTTCTAAGAGATAGTCGTTATGGTGTGAGGGAAGCAGTTTGTGGAGCCCTAGCAACCCTTACCACACCATTGGCGAAGAGTGAGAAGCGATTGTCATTATGGTGAAAGGGAGATAACTTATGGAGCTCGAGCAACCTTTATCACATCATGAGGAAAGTCTTGATTGATGTTGTTATTACAGTGCAAGGAAGGCAATTCGTGGAGCCCCATCAACCCTCATCATGCCTATGGGAAAGTCCTATTTTTTATCAAGTTTTCTTCAACTATATCTAAAATATTTAAATTTTCTAGGATTTTTCAACTTTAGGATAATGGTCACTACTAGATTCAAATATGTGATAATGCTAAGTTCTTTATTTTTAATGAGACCTTACAGTTATAAAAAAATATGTAAAAAATTATTCAAAAATATATTGGTTTTTTTAATTTACAATATTTAAACATTTATTGAAGCCCATTTGTTATTTTAAAGCTATGTAAGTCTAAAAATAGGCTTGAAAATGATAAAAATCACACAAAAATAGGACATGCTGCAATGTCATAATTACAAGAATGGGTGATATCATTGCAATTTACTCCAAAAGTATTTTTATATTTGTTTGACAAGTATAAGATATCATTAAAAATAAAGAATATAGCATTATCACATAGTTAAATCCAATAGTAACCATTATCATAAAGCTTAAAAATCCTTAAAAAAATAAAATTTTAAAGATAAAGTTAAAAAAAAGTTGATAAAAAACAGGACTTGCCTATATGATGTGATTGTGGGGATTGGTGGCATCCACCAATCCCCACAATCACGTCATATAGGCAAGTCCTATTTTTTAATAATTTGTAATCATTTTTTGAGACTCGTTTTTAGCCTTAAAATATTTTGAAAATAAAAAGTGATGTAAAAAATTGTGAAAGATTTTTTAATTTAAGGTATTTAAGATTTCTCAAAAAAAATTTGATAAGTGGAAGGTCTCATTAAAAATAAAGATTATAGTATTAACCAAGTGAGGTGGAAATTTTTGAAAAGGTTTTCAAAATTTTTTAAAAAGTATCTTAAATATCACAAGACATGGAAATTTTTGACTAGTCTCTTACTATTTTTTCTATTTATAAATATATAATTTGGATTCAAAAGAGACTATCTTTTTGAAGAGATATTGCATTAGTATATCTTTGCTACATAAATTATATCTTTTTTAGGAGTTTAAAAAATATGCAAGAGATATTGAATAGTTATATGTTTTGGGATAATATATTATTTTTGCTATTTATTTGCTAATAATTCTATTAGCTTACTACATTACTTTTATTTAAGAGAGAATATATTTTTAAAGAGTTATTGAATATAGTTTATATTTTCTAAATAATATATTATATCCTTTTAAGCTATAGAAAAAGATTGAAGAGATATTGAATAATTATATATATTATCATGGATTTCTTGTAAGAATTTGACTATTAAAGATTTATTTATTCAACTCCGTTGACTTATTAAAAGTTAATATTATTGTATATAAAACTACTAATTATTTATTTATCAAATTCCATTAACTTGTCAAAAGTTCATGTTATTTCATGTACCAAAATTTGTGTATGATATCCTACACTACTCTTTAAAACATTATCGAAAAAGAAAGATGATCATGAATGTTATAGAGTAAAGGAGATCTATAATCACAATGATAATTTTGATGGATATTTTTTTTGTGAAATATTATATTTAAAAAATATACATATACACATAAGGCATCAATAGTGTAGTGATGCTTTCAATCATAAAATTGGTATGCATTAGAATTAGAATTCTAAGAGGAAGAAATGGGTCAAGTCCTTTCTATTTCTTCCTACAGATCAAGGGGAGAGATCTTAAGAGATTGCTAAGGATAGGATAACATGAGCATAATCATCCCATGACATCAAGCTACCATTCAGTTTACTAAAATCTGATATTGCTATCAAGAATCACAGTTGAGGATATTGACATCTCAAAGTGCTATTAAGAATCACAGTTGAGGATATTGACATCTCAAAGTGCTATTAAGAATCACAAGTTGAGGGTATGATGAGAAAATAACTCCTAAGGGCTAATATCAAGTAAAAATTTAGATTCTCGGAAGCAACTTGTGCACATGAGATCATCTTAGTCCTCAAGTGGATATGATGCACAATATCACTAATACTTGAAAAAGGAGGAGATTTGTTAGTAGTAGCAGGATTGTTTGAATCAATGTTTTGGTCTTTCAAAAATCAAAGTACTTCATTTCTTCTAATTATAATATATTACCCTAGTCTTATCCATCAATGTTTACTAAAAAATTGATATTACAACACAATATAATGAAAGAATTCTTTTTTCAAGTGTGAAAACTAAGGTAAATCTTTTCATTTTCTATCCTATTAGCTTGAGGTTCATTCCTAGTAACAAGCATGGGGTCACCCTATTGCTAGAGTACAAAAAGGATTCTCCATGTTGATCCACTACAACTATAGCTTTGGGCATCATTGATGTTTGTGTTAATCTTAGTGTTCAAAACAACCACAATAGTTGAAAGTGGATTGCTAATTGAATGGACAACAAATTATTTATACACCAAGCATCCCATGTATGTTGATGTAAAGCATCCATGCATAGATCTAGACTTTTGTTCTTTGTTTAAACTTCTATTGACTGGTCACACGACTTTTAAAAGTGTGATGAGAGGACCTGAGGAGCTTAGCCTGTCAAACCCAACTCTTCTCCCTGCGCTTGACTATCATTGCTTGTGTGTGTTGATAGTATCTATACAAGGTGTCACAAAAATCATTGTTTATATATACATCTATACATATACGAATCCATGTCACCTCACGAGGATAGAAACCAATTGTAGAACTCAGGATTGTACTGGAGCGTGGCACACGCATCTAGTATTCGTGGCAACTTACTCAATACCGATAGATATTTTGCCACATCGAGTAGCATGGAACCTTGTCCGAGTCTACTGGCAATATGTAACTTCTTGAAGCTTTTTCATTATGTGTCATTTTATATTGTCTACTAATGCTTAAATGAATGTTAGATCTTTCATTCTTGATTGTTGTCCTTATTTTGATACTTGAAAATAGTATATTTGTTTTATGCTTACATTAGAATACTATTTATCAACTTATTAGAGATTCAATATTTTATAGTAGTGTGGTCAAACAACACAATTTTATACTTTTCATTTGATTCTTGGTTTTCAATTAATTTTTTTCAATTAAAACATGGTCAATGGATTATAAATTATGATATTCTACTTTTGTATTGTCATTTTGTTAATATTTCAATACTTTTTGAAGAGCATGACCTCTCCCCCCTCTCTCTCTCTCTCTCTCTCTCTCTCTCTCTCTCTCTCTCTCTCTCTCTCTCTCTCTCTCTCTCTCTCTCTCTCTCTCTCTCTCTCTCTCTCTCTCTCTCTCTCTCTCTCTCTCTCTCAAGATTCTTTACAAGGATTCCTGGAGTAAATCCATCCTATCTCTTAAGATGTTGCTTAGGAGCATTCAAAGGACGTCTTCAATAGCATTCTACTCTTCATAGGCTTCATATTCATTACCAACATGGCATGCTATTGGTGGAAATGACCAACATGGATAGCCAACATGTTGGCACAATTTCCATTGTTTTACAAGTTTGAATATTAGTAATGGCAGCCCCACTAATCCTCAACACTCTACTTCATGCTTATTTTTTATGCTATCTACTAGCTTTTGATCAAGTGTTGAGTCTTGGAATTCATCCTTTCAATATTACTTTCTCTTGAAACTCTAAAAAAAAGTAGGCCACATATAGCTATCTTCTTTAAGCTTTTAAATCTTGGACAAAGGTTTCTTTTTGAGCTTCTATAGCCTGTGGACATCAATTAGAATGTTGAAGCAAGCATCAAGATTGTGGAGATTGAAGGCATTCTCAATTACCGAAAGGCTTATGGATCAAAGAATTTGGTGAAAAATTGGATTTTAGCTCTCTCTTCAATAATGTAGCATTCCGCAAAAGAGAGGTGACCCTCAATACTATAAGGTGGAACTTTTGCACTACCTAACATAAGGTGAAACTTTTGCATATTGTTTAGTGATCCAAAGCCCCTCTAGAGAGTCCTACCTACTATTTTACCCCTCACACAAGCACCCATGTGTAGAGGATTGAAAATGGCGATATTATTGAAGAAACATGGAAATTTTTAGAATCCTATAGTGATTCGTAAGTTATTACAAGTTTAGATAAAAAATTCACTAGGTTACATGGTATTAAAGGTCCTTTATAGGTTATCCACAAGTACCAGGGTATTTCTAGGTTTTCTTAGATGGTACTTAGCTCAGACATTGTATCATATTATACCTATAGTCCCCATAGGTATTCTATAGGGCTTTACAGGTTCAAAAATGGATATATTTACTATTTACAAGCTTATAGGTAGTGTCACATTCTGGAGAATTTTTGTCATACAAATTTTAGCTGCAAAATAACTTTCTTTGTACTAAACCAATCAAACTTAAGTGCTCTATTTTGTAGAAGGCATAGTTGACTTCAATTTGGACTAGAAAGTTTGTTGATTAGAGCTTTCTATGAAAAGTTGTCTTAGTTTTTATAATGGGAGATATTGCAAACTACATAATAATGACATTGCAAAAAGGTAAAAACAAGAAATTTTGGTAACATAACTTCCTAGTAAAGCCTCTTAGTTTCTATAATAGGAGGTACTATAGGATAACATAACAATGATAGGTCATAAAGAATAAAACAAGACCTAGAAAAAGTAAACATAGAAAATAAGGAGTTCTCAACCAAGGATCCCCAAAAAATACTCAAGTACATGGAGAGATCAAACAATTGAATACAAGATCATATGAACATGAGAGCTGTCATGTTGCAAGGAATAATGGATTGGTTGTAGCTCTTGATCAGCCCAAGTTAGGCATTGAAATGCTTGTGGAGACTAATACTCGGCTTTCAACTCAAGTTATATAATCTAATGCTAATCTTATGGTCTAGTTTTCACAATGGGTGGCATTTCAAATGAGGGAGAATGATGATAGCAAAAAAACTCAAGCCAATGTCGATAAAGTACCATCTTAGCTACTCAAGTCAATACATGATGTGGAAGTGAACCATCTCAAAGGAATGAATACCATTTTTCTAATGCAAATGGGTCAAATTTTTGTGGGCAAAGAGGATAAATTCTTGTAGGAAAATTTTAGTAGTACTTTGAAGGAACTATTTCAAGCAATAGTGACCAAAATGCTCGACCAACATGAGCCATATGTTGGATGGCTAGTCTATAATGACCAAGAGCTAAGGGATAAGATAATGTTATCTAAATACAATGGCCAATCATTGTCTTCTTTAGATCTTGAGGAGTGGATCTCTAAGCTTGAGTCTTATTATGATAATTTTCCAAGTAGTAATGAACATAAGATATATTTTGCAACCCTACATTTGGAATGTTTAATGCATACTTGGTGGTGTGGAGCCCCAAGAGGAACACTAAGGAAAAGGGAATTCTCTTGCAAGAAAATCTATCTTGTAACATCAACAAGCTTTTATTTCATTCTTTTGATCATCAAAACAAAGAAAACAACAATTCTTCACGCAACATCATAGTAGATATCTCCCACGGATTTGATAGAATCAACCATATTCTCCAACATCTTCACAAAATATATCAATAGAACAAAGAACACAAGGGAATACACCATCTTTGAATGGAAATCAACCACATATTATTCATCTTCAATATCTTCATAATTCTCTTTCTCAATCTCTCATATACAGTTACACTGTTTTGATAGATTTTACTATCTCTGATCTCTCTCTCTCTCTCTCTCTCCATCAATAGTACATCATGTCCTCACTACAATGCTCTCATAATAACCCTCAATAATCCTTCTTAGGTCGTGGATGCACCTCCCAAGAGGTATGTCTGATATGAAGAGTCACCAGAGCCACTACAGTGTCTTTTCACACCTCACTATTGTCATTGTCACTTAGTCTTCTCTTCTTCAGCAGTCGTTTCTTCCACTTGTTTTAGCTCTTTTGAACTTAGATTCATCCTTTCCAAAGGTTAGAAAACTTTCCCAAAGTCACACATACATTCTACAGAACACTTACAGAAGGTCTACAGAACAGTCACAGTACAGTACCAGAACAGCTACAGTACAGTTACAGTACAGAGACATAGCAGAGATAGAGGCTCTACAGAAGATCTACAGAAGGTCATAGAAGGTCATCAAAACCTCATAACTCATACTCAAACCATTCCAAACTCTAAAAAACTATTCAATAAGCTTTCACAAGATCTCAATCTTCATCAATCATCAATCCATGCTTCATACAGAAGACAATCAAAACAAAACAGAAGCTATACAGAAGGTATTAGTTTGGTAATAAGTAGGGTCAAATTAAGTCAACTAAGTCATGGCAGTCAGGGTAAGTCACGTAAGTCAACTAAGTTAAGTCAGGTTAGTCAAATGGAACTAGGTTAGTTTGGGTTAGGCAAAGTCAGATAAGTAAGTTAAGTCAAGTCAGTGGAGACTAACCTAAGGGGGGGTTAGTGTAACTAGGCTAGGGTTAGGTTAACTGAACTAGGGTTAGTCTAACTTTGGTAGGGTTAACCTAACTAACTGGAGGTTAACCTAACTAACTAGGGTTAGTTAACTCAACTGGGGTTAGGGTAACTAAGCTATGGTTAGTTAACCTAGGGGGTTAGTTTAACTTAATTTGGTTAGGTGACTAAGGTGGGGGTTAGACTAACTAAGGTGGGGTTAGTTGATT
Organism: Lygodium microphyllum; assembly: GCF_053477565.2. Taxonomy (NCBI): domain Eukaryota; kingdom Viridiplantae; phylum Streptophyta; class Polypodiopsida; order Schizaeales; family Lygodiaceae; genus Lygodium; species Lygodium microphyllum. The sequence goes on from NC_141163.1 coordinate 112,671,042, forward strand.
AAGGGGTGGAGTTAGACTAACCTTAATGAGGTTAGTTGATTAGCGGGTGGGGTTAAACTAACCTTTGTGAGGTTAGTTGATTAGGGGGTGGGGTTAAACTAACCTAAGTGAGGTTAGTTGATTAGGGGGTGGGGTTAAACTAACCTAAGTGAGGTTAGGTGATTAGGGGGTGGGGTTAAACTAACCTACAATTAACTAAATTAAGTAGAGTTAATGAAGTTAGTTACTGTTAACTAACCTGCCAGGGAGTGGAGGAGGAGGAGGAGGAGGGAGGGAGTGGGTGGCGGCAGGGCGGTGGCATGGCGGAGCTGGCGGCAATGACGAAACACGACAGCGGGCTGGGCGTCTCACGGTGGCGGCTGGGCGATAGCGACAGACGGAGGACCTGGTGGCGTAGACGCCCGGTGGGGCAGATGCCCGGTGATGGAGGGCGAGAGGGAGGAGGAATAGGGGGGAGGGTACGACTATGGGGCGGCCGCTGAGGGGCGCGTGGTCGGCGGCGAGAAGGAGATGCCGAGAGGGAAGGAGTGGGAGGAGGGGATGGGGGGAGGCAGAGGGGGGAAGGGAGGGGAAGAAGAAGAGAGGGAGGAAGAAGGGAGGGGGAAAAAGGTGGAGGGAGGAGGGTGGAGGGAAGAGATGGTGGAAGGGAGGGAGCAGAGGAGGAGGGTGGAGGGAGAAGTTATGGGGAGAGAGAGGGAGGGGGAGGAGAGAGAAAAAAAACGAGAAGAGAGAGATAGAGAGAAGGAGAGAGAGAGTGGGTGGGATAGGGGAGGTTGCCCAGAGGGGGAGAGAAGAAATTTAATTAATTAATTAAAAATGAATTAATAAATAAATTAAATAAAAGAAAGGCGTGCCCCCGTCCAGTGCGCGTGCGCGGGAGAGGTAAAAAAACTTTACAGTGGCGGGATCAGAACGGCGCCGAGACATCGGTATGGGGTGCGCTTACGCGATGGGGCGTGGCAAGACGCGTAAAACCAAAAATGCATGCATTCACGCGCGAGACGAGTCGCGCGAAACACGTCAAAATAAAGAAAAATAAATAACTCACAATCTGATAGTTGAAACGAAATGGTGTAAAAATGAAAAATGTACCATACAATAGGGGAAAGATAGGGGAAAAGGTCAACGGGGGTTCCGGGGCGAAGAAAGGGCGTGCACATGCAAAAAACACGAAAAATGGCCCGAAAACACGTACGGGGATTAATTTTGGAAAATCCGCTCGCCGGAATGCAAGGCAGAAAGAAGGATAGGGTTGACCGAGCAACAGGGACCTAGCACCACACAACAGACCATCCGCTAATGTCCCCACACTTAAAACATGACCGTCACTAACAGCAAAATGTGTAGGGTTAGAAAAACTTGGCTCATGTTGTCAAGAATCAAGGTTGACTGTCGATGGCATGTCCACTGTCATTGTCGGCTGTAGGAGGTACCAAGGTGTCTTCACACCACACATCCTTCGGGGCAGGGACCACGCAGCAGCACCCAGGGAGGTAGCTGGTGGATGAATCTCGTCGGGTCGGTGTCACTGACGAAGGATAGTCACTCAGCTTACAACACTCAGATGGGATGAGAGAACAGTCACTCGCCCCATTACGGACATCACTTGAGAATAATGATTGAAACCCATATCTCACACCCGGTTTAGGAATTGACAAGGGGGATGGTGCAGAGGGAGTATGCCAGGGTGCATAGTTGATGGTGCATCAGTGCGTCCAACCCGTCTGGCATAGGTGTAAGGAGAAAGGCAAGGGAGCCTTGTAGTACAGTGTATAAAGCAGAATGATGTGTCATGTGTTGATGGCAAAAACCCAGCCCATGGGTGCATAGGAAAATGAAAACGTACCTGGCTCCAAAGGTCGGAACGTCCCGCAATCCTCACCTCTCGGTAATTGATTGAAAAAACTCTAGTACACTCAGCCCACCCTCTATCTCATGCTTTGTTGAAAGATACATAGGGCAGCCATGTCCTGAAACCCCTTGATGTAATCCTCACGGTCACTTGTGCAAAAGTTGTATACCTTGTGTGCATTTGATGGTGTAATTGTGCATCCCTCCCTGTGCTGGCATACAGTGCAAGAAGGAAGGCCAGGGAGCCTTATAGTGCAGTGCACAAGAACAAATTGTGCGTTGTACATTGAGAGGCCCTTCCCGTGCATGCAACACTCCGTTCACACATCTCACCTCTCATTTGATTTAAAGGGAAAGACTGGTCACTCACCCCACCCTCTGGCGCACGCTCTGTTAGATATAGAGGGCAGCCCATACTCACATCCCCATCCTGTTAGGATGAAGGCTCGGATCACTCAAGGGGTTGGTGATGAAGATCATGTCGACAGTTGGTGGCATCAGGATCTTGAGGAGGAGGTATACCCAGGGAGGCAGCCTTCAAATCGCGTACTTCAATGATTTGTAAGAAGAGTCATTTGTTAAGAAGGGCAGATGCACTGATATTGTAGAGACAGCGCACCAAGGGAGGTGGCTTCAAATCGCTTTCTAAAGAGGTTCTGCTGGTGATGAGTCAACTATCCTGAACTGCTAGGTGTTACCACCTTTTCCATAGTCACCTTCTCGCCCAAGGGTGTTTCCATCTTTTCTTGGAATGAGGCCTGTTATGACAGGGAATTTCTTCCTTTTCTCCCATAACAGTTTTGTTTGTTTTTTTTTTCTTTTGCTTTTTCTTTTCTCCCTTTTTTTCTTGTGTTTTCTTGTTTTTATATTTTCTTTCTTTCTTTTATTTTTTTTCTTAATAAAGGACATGGTAGAAATACCATATATCAGGACCAACCTCGACACTGTTGTTGGATCAGACGAGAAGAGAACAACCACCTCATGAAGAGAATCATAAGGGTTATCAAAAGCATGACAAGAAGGACAGTGCGATGCCCAAAAGAGAAAGGGTAGGTCGACTGTGATTGTCAAGATACCCAAGGAGGGAAGTACTTCTTCAGGCGATATCCATTGATCAGAAAAGGATCATCAGAGGCATCAACGGTCTGCACCTATACAGAACCGTTAGGATTGACGGTCAGTACCTTGTACGGACCCATCCACCGTTGTTGAAGCTTGCCACGAAACTTGCCAAATCTCGAATCATAGGCTAGGACAAGATCACCTTCTTTGAACTCCTTGTGCTTGATGAAATTGTCATGATAGGCCTTGCGTCGTGCTTGAGTGGTTTCCATGCACTGTAGAGCCATCTGCCGTATTTCGTCTAAGCATTCCAAGTGTAGGAGATGGCGATGCAGTGACTCACTATCTCCCAAGTGTTCTTTAACTGCCACTCGCAAGGAGGGCTTTTGTACCACACACTAGCTGGAAAGGGGTCTGTCTTGTAGCTGCCTTATGGGATGTTCTGTACACCTAGAGGGCTTGTGTAAGTCAATCGTCCCAGCTGGAGTACCATACACTAGTTGGAAAGGGGTCTGTCTTGTAGCTGCCTTATGAGATGTTCTGTACGCCCAGAGGGCTTTTGTAAGTCGATCGTCCCAGCCGCAACGATGTGCGGCAATCGTTCTTGTCAGAATCGAGCAAAGGATACCATTGGTGACTTCAATTTGGCCATTGGCTCTGGGGTAATAGGGAGTGGACTTATGATGGCGGATCTTATACAATTCCATCAGCTCCTCCATGATTTTGTTAAGAAAATGAGTCCCTCTATCACTTACCAACTTGAGGGGACTGCCAAAATGGGTGATAATATTCTCATACATGAACAGGGCGATACTATTACCATCATCCTGCTTTAGGGCTTTAGCTTCACACCAATTTTGTGACATAATCCGTACATACTAGGATGTATCTGTTTTGCTTCCGTCTGGTGGGTGGATCAATGGGACCCACAAAATCAATCCCCCACTTCTCGAACGGCTTTAGAGGAAGAATGGGTTGCAATGGCATGGCACTTGTTTTGGTGGGTTTCCCCATTCGCTGACAAGCATCACATCTTTTACAGTAATCATATGCATCCTTGTGGAGGGTCGGCCAACCAGTATCCTGCTAATAGAGCCTTCCTGGCTGTCGCTTCTCCTGCGAAGTGTCCACCACATGGTTCATCATGGCATACTTTCAATACTATGCCAATTTCATCCCCTGCAACACATCTTCATAGCACTTCATCTTTGCCTTTCTTGTACAGTGCACCGCCTAGCAAAGTGTAGGGAGACTGATTCTAACAGAAGCTTCTTCCTCTCACGACTTGAGATGCCAAGAGGATACTGCTGAGTTTCCAAGAGATTGGCTATGTCTGCATACCAGGGAGTAACTGTTTCAACTAGAAACAAAGAAGCGTCAGGAAGGTCTGGAGCATCATGTTCCTCTTCTTCTGTTTGATGGATCCGTGATAGATGATCGACTAGGACATGGGAGCGGCCAGGCTTAGTGACTACTTCAAAGTCAAACTCCTGGAATAGGAGCAACCATCGCATCAGTCGTCCTTTAACATCTGCTTTGCTCATCAGGAAGGATAGGGCTTCATGATCCACATAGAACTTGAAATGTGTGGACAATAGATAGTGTCGAAACTTCTCCAATGCAAACACTATTGCCAAGCACTCAACCTTTGTCACTGTGTAGTTCCGTTCCCTATTAGTGACCTTTCGGCTTGCATAATATATCGGTTGATCTAATTTGGAGGGGCCCTTTTGACATAGGACAACACCTAGCCCTTCAACTGATGCATCTATGTGCACATGTAACTCCTTCGTCCAATCAGGAGGCTGTAAAATAGGTGCTTGAATCAGATATTGTTTTAGGGTATTAAAGGCTTCTTCACAGTCATCCGTCCAAAGGAAATCAACTTCTTTCCTTAAGAGCTTGTGCAGAGGGGCTGCCTTAGTTGCAAAATGTGCAATAAATCTTCTGTAATAGCCCACATGGCCAAGAAATCCTCTCAATTGTTTGAGGTTTGTCGGTGCTGTTAAGGCGGCAATCTTTTCAATCTTTGCCAGGTCTGTTGCAATTCCTTGTGCAGAGACAATATGGCCCAAAAGAACTCCTGAGGAGACACCAAAGACACATTTGTCGGGGTTGAGAGAAATCCCATACTCTCGGCATCTGTCAAAACATTGCTCTAGGTGTCCCCAGTGCTCACGGATCAAACTATAGACACAGAAGTCATCAAGATACACCTCAATAAAATCATGCAGATGGTTTTGGAAGGTTGCCATCATTACTCGTTGGAAGGTGTCAGGAGCATTACAGAGCCCGAATGGCATCACTCTGTAGGCATAGGTCCCCCATTCCGTGGTGAAGGTTGTTTTAGATTGGTCCTCTTCTGCTATTTGGACCTGGTTATATCTGCTGAATCCATCCAAGAGGGAATACAGCTCATGGCCTGCCACTGTGTCCAACAATTAGTCTGTAAAAGGGATAAGGAAATGATCCTTCTTTGTCTTCGAATTGAGCTTTCAAAAGTTGACACATATTCAAAGTTTTCCGTTTTTCTTGGGTACTACCACAATGGACGAAACCCATTCACTGTTAGCCATGGGATGGATGAACTTTGCTTCAAGGAGTTTCAATAATTCGGCTTTCACTAGAGTAGAGTAATTAGGATTCATCTGTCTTTGTCTTTGCCTTCCAGGTTTGGCATCGGGCTCTAGATCAATGTGATGTTGACATGCTGTAGGATCAATCCCCTTTAGGTCTTTGTAGGACCAAGCAAACACATCTAAGTTCTCCTTTAGTAGGTCTCGAAGGACCACCATTTCTTCTTCTGGAAGATTGAGACCCACTTTCAGGTGACGTTCAGTACCCTCAGCATCCAGGAACGTTACTTGTCTTTCACCTTCCACTTCACGGATAAATGTCCCACGGATTGCTTCTACAACTCTTTCAAGAGAGTCGTATCCTCGTCTGATGTTCCACTAGAACCAGTGTCGTCCTTCTGAATAAATGACTCATTCGTCTCTTTAGGTTGCTAGAAGGGTGTCAGAACTTTGTTTGCTTTTGTTTAAATGGTGACCTCTTCAGGACTCAAGGCTTCATCTTCAGAGGATGCGTCCAAGAATGTCACATAGCACGGACCTGCTAGAGGCCGTGACTTTGAGGGCTTGGGCTTCTGTTTGGCAGGGGGCATCGTCATCATCTTTTCTTTGGACTGAACAATCAGGACGACAGAAGCCACTAGTGAACTTAATTTTTACGCCTTTAATCCATTTCTTATACAGATTCTCCATACTTTGTTGTCCATTGACCAACCCAAACGGAACCATGGTCATTCCATCCAGTACCCTGAGATATTCGGCCTCTGAGGTCTCTGTAGGGACATCAACCAGATCATCCTCTATCAGAGGGAATTCTTCATCTACAATTTCATAGCCTACTTCAGTTTCTTCCTCATCATTTTCGTCCTCTTCCTCTAGAGGCTCTGTCTCTGCTTTTGTAGAGGCTCTGTAGGAGAAGAACAGATCTTTTGCCTCTGCATCTGCTTCTACTCCTGTCAGAGCTTATGACTTTGCTTCTGGCTCTGGCTCTGTATCTGTTACTATCTCTGTATGTATCCGCTCTGTCTCTGCTCTATAGCCACTTTGTATCTGCTCTGCCTCTGTACTGTCTCTGCTCTGTAACTATATTGTCTTTGTACTAACTCCACTCTGTCTCTGCGACTGTCATGTAACAGGGAGAACAATACATCCATGCTTCTATTTCACTGTTAGAGGTGATTTCAGAAGTTAATTCTAGTTGAGGCAGGAGATATTCACCCATGGACAAGGATTTTACTTCCCTTGGCAGTTGGCTTACAGTGCCCACTGTTAGGGACTGTGACTTTGTTTTTTTAGGAAAGATCTGCTTAACAGCCTCTTCATCTCCTGATGTACCATCTTTTACCTCATTAGAGGAGTCAGTTATGACTTCAATGGATGTGGATCAATTGCCTTTTTGCGATCCATACAGCTTTAACACCGCTTTGTTGGGTCCTCTGCCTAGGGTTAGGGTTCCTTTGAACCAGTCCGTCCTGGCTCTTGCTTTGAAAAGCCAAGGTCTTCCCAACAGCAGAGGGTATGAGGTCCCATAAGAATTTGGTTTGACCACCAAATATGTCAGCCAATAATCTCTTCCTGCAAGGGTTGTTTTTACATATGGGAGGATGCCCAACGATTTGACTCTACTTTGGTCAGCCAATCTGATAAGCCACTGTATAGGTTGAATTCCTTGCAACCCTAAGTCCTTTATGGTGATATCCATCATTATGTTTACTGATGAGCCTCCATCAATCAATGCATCTGAAATGAAGCATCCTTCTATCCATACACTAATCTCTGGGGTTCCAGGATCTAGAAAGGCATTAGCCACATCTACTTCCTTTACAGGCTTTGAGGCCTTATTGGTCTTGGTCGTTGTTGAAGGAGCGATCCTTAGTCTATGCCTTCGTGTCAAGATGCTTTTGAATCTTTTTTAGCAGCTGGGACACAATATCAGCAACTTCCAGAATGTTAAGTTTGGTTTAAAAGTGTCTAGGTCTTTGACCAAGTCATAGTCTTTAATAGGATCCACAGGCTTCTCCAACCGGCTGGGGAATGGGGCTACACCCATTTTCATCTTTCATTTTTCTTCTAACAATTGCTGCATCGACACTTCTTCTGTTTCTGGAAGTGCTTCCATATCATCTATCACTTGGGCCTCTGGTCCTCTCTCTGGGACTGTCTCTGCAGCCTTCTGTGGCACTGTAGTGCTCTGTACTGTACTGTTCTGTTCTGTACTGCTCTGTCCCTCTGTAGGTAGGTTTAACTTCACAGTCTTGGCAGAGAGTCATTTCCATTCTGAACCATTGGTTCCTTCTTCTTGGTGCACGTCACAGCGGCAACTTCCAACTCGACCAAATTGGAAGCAGGTTCTTGTACCTTCTGTTGATTATTAGTGGCATTGGCCTTTACAGGGGCTGGACTGGGACAGTCCTTTGCAGTGTGGCCTTCTCCTTTGCATCGACTACGTAAGGGCTTGTAATCCACTAATTGTCTAGGGTTTGGGCAATTTGGGGAGATATGTTCCTTTTCTCCACACCTATAACATTCCATCTCGGATCTCTGACCACCGCCAGTCTGTCGTCCTCTGTAACTTTGAGAGGGAAATCTCCTTGGACCGAAATTAGGACCAAACTCTCTAGGCTTGGGTCCAATATCCTGTGTTGTCATTTTAGATTCCAACAAGTTGAATCTTGCATTTTCATCCTTCTGTCTTCGTTCATGCATCTCTTTCAGAGAGAAAATATCCTCTGTATAGTTCTTTCGCAAACAATAATTACAGAAGGCTCCAGGAATGGTTGGTTTTTGGGTACATTCAGAGGCTAAATGTCCCGCTTGATGACACTTTCCACACTAGGTATTAGAGTACATCACATCTCTTCTGGCTCCCGCAGGAGAGGATATATTGGCGATATTCACCTTCAGCGTCTGTAACTGCTCTGTAATCACATCCAGAAGCTCTTTCTTGATACTTGCAACTGAGTTGGATAAGTAGTCCTTCAGATTTTCACCTCCTGAAGTGCTTGTTGTAGGGTTTTGGGAAGCTTCTGTAATTATTGCATACACTGGTTGGGTAGATCCAGAAGGTCCTCTGTTCTGGTTCTGATTCAAACCTCATGTTGTGACTTGGGGTTGTTGATTCCAGTTGGTAGGATTCCACTGTTGTTGAGTCGCCATTGGAGGAACTATTTGAGGCCACTGTTGTTGTGGTTGAACCATCATCTGAGGCATTGTTGTCTGCGGTGACCACACTGGATTAGGTGCATTATACTGCGGCACTGTTTGCATCTGGGGATTGGGGTAGAGAACTGTCCCTGGGACTGCATTTGATGGGTATACCATTCTAGGCATATGAGGGGGTAAGACTCCTCTTCTTGGAGTCATTGACAGCCTTGCTTCAATTTCGTCATACAATCTTGCACCTTCCACTGCAGCTTGCAGATTGACTGGTCTTCTCAATTCCACGAACTTGAGAACTTTTGGTTGTAGGCCCCTGAGAAACACTCCTTTCTGGATACCTTCATCTAAATGATGGTTAGTCCATCTCTTCAAGATGGATTCCATTCACGAGACATAAGATTCTACTCTTTCTCCAGAGGACAGACTTAGGTTCATGAACTCCTCTCGCATCCGCTCTTCAAAACCTTTACGCCTGAATTTAGTGAGGAAGGCCAACTTTAGGTCATCCCATGTGCCAAAAGTTCCTGCTGCTTGTCTCTCATACCACTGAAACGCCGCGCCCTTGAAAGTGATAGGGAATATTGCTAACCAATGCTCAGGGGTTCTGGCATTGTTAGCCACACATGCTACCATGAACTTTGCTACGTGAAGATCAAGGTCTTCATTGTACTCTCCCTTAAAAACTGGCAATGGGGCTACATTTGCTGGGCTATCATCAATATTTCCAGGACGAATCTGACTAGGAAGGGGACCTTGAGTCGCCATGGGGATTCTGTAAAGAGTGCTTTTAGGACGTCAAAGGAGGCTTTTGCTCTGCTGCGAGCTCGTTCTCAGCTTTGATTTTAGCCTTCTCTCTTCTCACGTACCTCTGGACTCGTTCCAACGCTTGCCTCTTTAATGCGTCATTCATCAGGGGGTTGGCTTCAACCAGTTGTTCTGGCCTCAACAGGATAGTATCAGAGAGGGCTTCAGTCTCTGAGGGATTCTCTGGCCAACATCTCCTCTACTTCCTTCTTTTCAACATCTCTAAATTCAGCTTTCAAACCACTACAGAGGGGAAGATATTCTGTTCTAAAAGTATCAAAACTCATTCTTCTTAGGATCGTTGTTGCGTCATTATAATAATGCCAGCTTCTGAGGGTTTCAACAGTGTATGTTGTGAAAAACACTCTATCTACCAACTTCCAGTGGGTTGCTAATTGAACAAACAGAAGATTATCAGTGCACCAAGCATCCCATGTATCTTGCTGTTGAGCATCCACGAACAAATTCCAACTTTTTTCTTTCTTGTCTTTGTGAACCTCTACAGACCAAGACTCCTGAAGCTTCTTCACAATCTCCCACTTGATGATGTCTGGAAACTTCTCAATGAATGCCAAATCTTCCATGGATGGTCATTCTCTCTGTTTCTGCTCTTCAGTTTGTTCCCAAATAGTTTGCTACCAAGATGCAAGTTTCTACTGCTTCAACAGGAAGAGGAAATAGGCCACCACATAGAGCATGCATCATGATGGTGATATGTTTCTGCCATTGTGGGATGAACTTCTTGTGGAAAAAGGCTTTGATTATGAGAAATTCCAACTCTTCAGTGGAAGAAGGAACTTTACAAACATCCATTGAATTCTTCTCTTCTTGGCAATGCCATTTCCTTCATTTTCAGCCTCTTCTGGTGCTTGTTGATGGCAAGTTTCCCCGGTTGCGCACCAAAAACATGGAGCTCCAAGAGGAACACCAAGGAAAAGGGAATTCTCTTGCAAGAAAATCTATCTTGTAACATCAACAAGCTTTTATTTCATTCTTTTGATCATCAAAACAAAGAAAATAACAATTCTTCATGCAACATCATAGTATATATCTCCCACGGATTTGATAGAATCAACCATGTTCTCCAACATCTTCACAAAATCCATCAGTAGAACAAAGAACAAAAGGGAATACAACATCTTTGAATGGAAATCAACCACATATTATTCATCTTCAATATCTTCATAATTCTCTTTCTCAATCTCTCATATATAGTTACATTGTTTTGATAGATTTTACTATCTCTGACTCTCTCTCTCTCTCTCTCTCTCCATCAATAGTACATCATGTCCTCACTACAATGCTCTCATAATAACCCTCAATAATCCTTCTTAGGTCATGGATGCACCTTCCAAGAGGTATGTCTAATATGAAGAGTCACCAGAACCACTACAGTGTCTTTTCACAACTCACTACTGTCACTGTCACTTAGTCTTCTCTTCAGTCTTCAGCAGCTGTTTCTTCCACTTGTTTTAGCTCTTTTGAACTTAGACTCATCCTTTCCAAAGGTTAGAAAAAATTCCCAAAGTCACACATACATTCTACAGAACACTTACAGAAGGTCTACAGAACAGTCACAGTATAGTACCAGAACAGCTACAGTATAGTTACAGTACAGAGACAGAGTAGAGACAGAGGCTCTATAGAAGATCTATAGAAGGTCATAGAAGGTCATCAAAACCTCATAACTCATACTCAAACCATTCCAAACTCTCAAAAACTATTCAATAAGCTTTCACAAGATCTCAATCTTCATCAATCATCAATCCATGCTTCATATAGAAGACAATTAGAATAAAACAGAAGGTATACAGAACCAATCAGAACCTATTAGAACATCACAGAACCTCATATCTCCACTCAGAATCATCATGAACTTCCAAAACATAATCAATATCATCCAAAACACTCTTAAATACTTCCATTACAACCATACATCACTCTAAATCCACCAAAAATCAATCATTCAGACCTCAAAAACAACAAAAATCAGTCAAAAATTCAGTCTTTTTCCACTCTCAACATGGTGCTATATGAAGAAAGAAAATCATATTTTGGATAGTTGTGAAGAGTTCCAGGCACTTATGGCACAAGTTTTTTTCTCCTCAATGGAAAAAAAGAAGTTTTCTCAAAGATGGTATGGCCTAGAGCAATGAGACTCACTGTAAGGCAGTATGATAACCATGTCCTTAACCTTACTATATGTACATGAAAAGTATTAGTGATGATGCAAAGTAGTACAAGTACATGTGTGGGTTGAAACCAAATTTGTCTATTGCCACCATTGATGTGAGGTTCAATCTTCTACAAGCTTATTCAAGGTTGTTGAATTAGCCAAGTAAATATGCTAGGAAATACTGGAGAGAGCCTACAATTCAGCCATCTATGGGACAACCAAGGATTGTTATGAAGTAATGATAATTTGGAGGGAATTTTGGAGGTAGTAATGTGCCAAATAGACATCCTTAGAAAGACAACTTATCAACTTTCAGTGCATCAAGGAAATAAGGGAATTCTATGACAACATTCAGCTAGAAAACAAGGAATGAGCAAGCTAAAAATAGATCTAGAAATGCTCCAATGCAAGATGGGCAACAATTTATTCCTATAGAAGTGAGTAGAAAGAAAAAGGATTAAGTGTCACCTTGTGAGAACTTGGTAGATTCTTGGGTTCTGAGTTAGAACCTAAGGTCGATGCCATGTTCTTCTTGGGTCACTATGCTCCACTCCCTCCTTTTTACATGCTCGAGTATCAAGTCCTGAAGTATTCAAAAGTGATGAATCAAAAGTATTTGAAAATGAAAGACCGGGCTATAGGAGTCCTCACCTAGTAGGAGATCCTAGGCTTGTTGTCCTAGCTCAGGTCGGTAGTTCAAACCACCTCTTAGGATGACTTCTTTGATGGTTCTTTTCAACTTGTCTATGTTGGAGCAATTGGTTAGCAATTAGCTTTGGACCTCTATCAGGTTATACTTCACCTATCCCTTGTATTCTTCTTTGAAATAGCAGGAGGCTCTTTATAGTTTATGTGCAGATCGATTCGTGGATTCGACGGTCTAAGTCACCTCTCTTGTGGTTGCCAATGAGAGCAGGATTCCAAGCTAGAAAAAGAGCTAGATATGTAACAAAGTATGTTATTTTAAAGTGGAAATGGAGGCTCTCTGAAAGTAGAAGATGTGGATCCGACAATTTGAAGTGACCGTGGAAGATGGGAATTCAAACTATTTCAAAAGATGGACCTTCATAATGATTTCAAAAATTTTCATAATTTTTTCGAGTGCCATATTGAAGTGGAGCAAGTTCCAAGCAGTTTGGGATCTTGAGACAAGCTAGCAGAAATTTTCAAATTGTAATTTAGTTGGCCAAACATGGAAATGGTAGGCACCCAAGGCTAAGAAGGAGTATAAATGAGACTTTGTAAAAAGGAAAAGGGGGCGACTCTTAAGGGCTCCCCTTTGAGCCCCAAATTTTTCGTGTGATGGGGGGGGGTTGGGGGTTAAAACAACATGAAGAAAAATAGGCTGCATGCATCACACCATTGATTTTTGGAAATGGGGGAGGGTTGGGGCTGAAAGCAACCCACTACTTATCACACATGACTATTTTTTCAAATTTTTGCTCTTCATCACCCATCTTCATGCAAGGAATGGCTGCTTGGTTGTGGAGTTCTGAATCTAGTGTTTCTCTCTTCTCCAAGAGACCATTCATGGGGGAAGTACAAAGAGAAGAATGCTTGTCTGGCGTGCACCAAATTGATACAAGATTGAGAGGAAGTTGAGAAGTGATGTCGATTTTGTTTATGAATCTAGGCTTTGGATGAGCTTGGAGTCAAGTTACTAGCAGATAGGGGTCTTTGTAATGTCATTGGGAGGTAGAGTAAGTTTGTTTGGTGTGGTATATGTTTATTCATGGTTGAGAGAGAGAGAGAGAGAGAGAGAGAGAGAGAGAGAGAGAGAGAGAGAGAGAGAGAGAGAGAGAGAGAGAGAGAGAGAGAGAGAGAGAGAGAGAGAGAGAGAGAGAGAGAGAGAGAGAGAGAGAGAGAGAGAGAGAGAGAGAGAGAGAGAGTATGTGTGTGTGTGTATGCGCACGTGTATGTGTGCATGTATGCACTCTTGATGTGTGTTTATGTGGACACATTGTGAGTTTGTGTTGCATTTGCATGATTTTACACAGACACACACACACACAAACACACAAACACACACACACACAACTTGTGCTTGCTTTGCTTCTTCACACCTATACACATATACCAACATCCACATCACATTCCCATATGCACATATGCGCATCACTTAACGCTACATCTTTTTTCTCTTTTTATGCACATACTCTTACACATACATCCCTCTTTCTTAGTGTGATCTCTCTTGCCAATTTTCTATCACACATTATATATACAATTTATTTTTTGATCTTTCTAACCTTTTCTTTCTTATTAAACTTATTAGTAGTTCTATAATTTAGATAGACAAAATGTATATAAAAGTAGCTAGTGAATTTATAAATATACTATATCTTGCATATACACCTCCTACTTCCATCTAACAACATCCAGGGTTTTAATTATCCTAATCTTGATTAATTGCCTCATTCTAGCCTTGGATGTTGGGTTGTTGATATAATGCTTTACCCTTTCTCACAAAATACATGCCATGACATATTTATTTATCCTCCCCTACACACATTTTATACTTGATCCTCCTATACATGCTAATGCCTTGAACTCCATAACTATCATCTATATAAAATTTTCTAACCTAAGGATTGGCATTAGAGAAAATTTTTAGCTACCTAACTACCAAGACTATTGATAGGAATAAAACAAACCATTGTACATGACCATCAAGATGCCTTTCTAACCTTATGAATGTCCTTTGCCTTATAACATAAGGACTAGAGTTCTCTTCTATGATGATGAATGTTTAGGGTGTCTTTAATAATGCAATTAAGTATATTAAGCATAGATGATAAATACGTACAAAGTGCCAACAGGTGGCATCTTCAAAGGGTAGGGAACCCTTAGGCACTTTTCAAGGAAAAAGAGAAGACTTTGAAAGCTTTGTCTTTTTTTGCAAGGGTTTTACAAAAGCCTAGAATATCAACCTTAATAGCTTGTTGCTTGTTTAGAGGGGAGCTAGTCTAGGCCCTATCATAGAGCCATAGTTAAATGTTTATGGTGTTGGTGAACATGAATATACTTACCAAGGAGTCTCTCGATTAAGAGAAATAATATTTTTGCAATCAAAGGCATCATTGTGGATTATTCAATAGCACCATCCTCCCTTGATAATCAAATACTCAAAACTTCATAAGCACTCCTTGTATCAGCCTAAAGAAACAACTATGGTACTATGGCGGCTCAAATAGAAAGGCTTCTTGACAACAAAACCAACAAGTAGTGTCACATGCTTGAACATGATTCTTTGGATAGGCATGGTGGTTAGAGCAATGGTAGCATATGATAACGTTGAGTGACACACCTCCAAGTAGCATAATAACCATCTATTGTGATTTGATGTCTAAAGGTTGTTTTTATATAGCCAGACTTCTAGTATGTCCTAATTCGCCTACCATTCCTCACTACAATGAGTGTTTTTGTCACATCTAAATATTATCTCCAAACCTCATTCAACATCTTCTATTGTGGAGTGTCCCAAATCAAGCATGTTACAACTACATGGATGCAAATTGGAAATGCAATCACATAGTCTAAGTATAAGCTTGAAGATATCCCACCCTTAGAGATAGGTAAATATAACTTGGCTCAAAAAAGCCTATCATTTTCAAATGTATATGATTTTTGTTGGGGATAAAGGCGCCTTTGCCTAGCCGCCTGTGTATTACTACACTGTAGTCACTGCCATTGCACATTGCAGGTGGTGGGCGCCCGTCACCGTCACTTTATTCTTTATTCTTTTAGTGACAGTTTGAATAAAGGAAGGCCCGGTCACACATTGTGACTGTTGGAGTTCCCATTTCTTGTCTCTCTCTTTCTTGCTCTTTCTCTCCCGCCATAGCTCTCGAGTGCAAGCTTTGATCCTTCTTTCCTTTCAACTGGTATCAGAGCATGGCTTCTCGACTCTTGAGCTTGGCTCATGGCATTGTCAGCTTCCCATTGACTCCCCACTTGCATTGGATCTCCTTCCGGCATCCATAGCTCATTCTCTTGAGCTCCCGTCACTCCCTGACTTCCGGAGCTTCTTCCCGGCCTATTGAGGCACCATCAGGGCATTGACATTGAGGTATTGCTTCATTATTTTAGAGATTTATTTTAGTCCACAGGTCTAGGCAAACAGGGCAGCCACCATTGAAGCTTCCAACCTTCATAACTCTTTGCCACCGGTTGTGGGCTGTTAGAGGCTTGTTTCCAGGCCCCTTTGGCTCATGTTTGAGCCCTCCAACCACTCCAGACTTGCCACGTGGACTAGCAAGAGTAGCAGCAACATCACAAAATTTGCGCCTGTTTTCTGGATAGCCATACAGTCGCCACTTTAGCTCCAGCTCCAGCTTGGCATTAAGCACTTGTTTGGGGTTCCATTTTAGGCCTTTTGCACATGCATTGATGCTTGGCATTGATCCTTTGAGATCAGGCATTAGTTGGTGGCTGAAAAATATAAATAGTCCACAGACATTTGATGCTAGTGCTACATTCACAGTTTATGCCTATGCTTGTTTGGGCATGACTACATAACTGGTTTGATGCCTATTGCATCCCAATTGATTGGGGGATTGAAGCTACATGTAATGCTATGATTTTGGTCTGATTGTAGGGCTGGAAATACTCAGTTTATAACAATAAATGCATGCTAAATACTCTTGGGCTGAAGCTAACTTTCATGCTTTGACATATGCCTATTGGTTCCGGGTGTATGTCTTGGGTTATGGTATGATGTATTGATCATCGACGGACGACTTCGAGCTTGTCATTGGATCCGGATGCTTTTGGAAGCTTAAGCTTATTTCAGCCCGCACTTATTGACATTGGTCTATGCTTGACAATGGTCAATGCTTTGACAGTTATATGCTATTTGGATACATGCTTACTCGACGCCTACAGCTTGATGCATTTGTCTTGGCACAGTGTACCATGTACTTGTTGAGATTTAGTACTCTCTGAAGACTTGGCTTGGATTCTCATTTTCTATTCCAGAATTTTTGTATTGGATGTCATTTTGGTTGTCAGAGATATTTATTGGGATGTATGTCTTGCTCATGGATGCTACCTACAGTTGCCTTGTAGCCGTCATGCTCTGGGGATGCTATTGAGACATTGTCTTGGTTACCTGTCTTTGGCACTTTGACTTGGCTTGATTGAGCTGTTGAGGTCGTTTATCTGCCTCTTGTGCCAGTGGGAGCATCTTGTATGCTTGACCGACATTGAGCAAGAGGTTTATGCTATTTTGAGCATTTTGCAGATACTTGAGACTTTGGGATTACACTTAAATGTTGCATGGTTCATGCACTGATATCTTGGAGTTGTTTTTGACCTGAGCTTGGGCTTTGCACTCTTGTGAGCATACACCTACTGGTGTTAGGTCTTGCCAATGTTATGTATACTTTGCCCTACTGTCCAGGGGGTATGCCTACTCTCACTGACGAATGCTTTGGTGACATGTTTGTGTGTTTGCTCAGGGTCTTGATGATTATTTGGTGCTAATTTATGCCAGTTTATGGCTGGTCATGTCTTGATTGTCATTTATTAACTTGGTGCAGTGATTTGGTCAGCAATTGACTCTCACAGCACCTTGCTGTTATTTATTACAACAAGCATATAACTCCGGACTGACATGGATTTTTCATGCTGAAATATTTTGAAATGATGTACTTTCACTAGTACTTGGTGGGCAACAGCTTTGGTTACACTTTTCTCGCCATTTTCTCTTGATTTTGGTGATTTTTTGGTCATTTGCAATAAACATTAAGCAGTTTTAAATTGTTTGCAATCTTCCAGCCTGCATTATGGCGAGTTCGTCCACTGATCATGCTATTTTCAACATCACTAAGCTTGATGGTACGGATTACTATTATTGAAAGAGCCAGATTTGGCAGGTGTTGGTGCATAAATCACAGATCAAACCATTGAGGTCAGCGGGCATCTGTCTGCAACTATGCCAGATGAGGAATGGCTTGAGCTTGATTAGTTATGCAAGTCCACTATTGTATTATCTCTCATAGAACAGGTTCATTACAATGTATTTGAGGAAGAACAGAGTGCATGGCAGTTGTGGGATAAAATCAAGAATCTCTATGACAAGAAAAGTCCAGCGAGTCAGATGTATTGGCTGAAGCAGCTTATGGATCTGTGCATGAAGGAGAATGTGACTATGTCTACTCACTTGAGCTAGTTCCATGCTATACTCAAGAACTTGACTTCGTAGGACATCACTTTTGCAGAGGATGTCACTCCTCTTTTCTTGCTTGGTACTCTTAATGAGTCATGGGATGTATTCCCCACTGTATTATGTGCCTCTGCTACTACTTGAAATTATTTGATGTTGAGAGTGCTCTTTTGCAGGAAGAGGTTAACCGTAAGAATTTGGATGCCTCTCGTGTGTCACATACTATGACAGTTAGAGGCAGGAATGATGGATATGGAAAGCATGGCAGTGGCAGTGGCCGTGGACGGGATTCTCAGAAATCTCGGTCCAAGTCTCGTGGGAAGTCATGTAGCAAATCCTGTGGCAGGAATGCAAATGTTACTTGTCACCATTGTGGGAAAAAGGTTCATATTAGGCCACAATGCCATGAACTATGCAATGAAAGGCTCAAAGATAAGGGGAAAGACAAACTGTAGGATAAGTCTTCACATCGCAGCATAGTGCCTGCAAAATCCAATGTTAAAATTGAAGAGATCAATGCTATGCAGCCTGAGGATGTTGATGATGATGATTATATCCTTGCAGCTTCTTCTAGTGCTTCACAGATGACAGAGATACACTCTATGTATGCATAGTATTGGCTCTTAGACTCAGGTGCGTCCTTTCATGTGGTACCTTGCCGAGAGTGGTTTCATTCATACCGTAATGTTTCGGGTTCCGTGCGCTTGGGTAATGATAGCTCTCTTGATATTGTGGGCATTGGTGATGTTAGGCTGCAGTTTCCTTCTGGCAGCAGTTTTGTTATGCATGATGTACGTCATGTACTTGCTTTGAGACATAGTCTCGTGTCAGCTGGATAGCTTGATGACGCATGTTATCATGTATTCTGCATGGAAAATCACTTGTGGCAGACTTGTGATTGCGAGAGGTGCCAAGGTTGGCAGCCTCTATCCCTTGATTGTATCCGCTTCTTCCCTTGATCATGTTTTGTCTATGGGTTCTATCCCACATGTATCTCTTTGGCATGCCCATTTGGGCCATATGTCTTTGAAGGGAATGAAAATGCTTTCTCGTTTGTAGTACTTACCGCCCCTTGATTATGCATGTTTTGATTCATGTGAGCATTGTCTTTATGGCAGGTAGACTAGGTCTATGCATAAGAAGTCTGGTATGCCACGCATGAGTGAGCCCTTGGCATTGGTACATTCGGATGTCTGTGGGCCCATGCCTTGTCAGTCTATGGGTGGTGCAAAGTATTTTGTTACTTTCATAGATGATTTTTCATGGAAAGTTTGGGCTTATTCCATTAAGCTGAAATTCGATGTCTTGGTTGTGTTTTAGAGATGGCTTGCATTGGTTGAGAACCAGTCTGGATATAGGCTAAAATGCCTAAGGACAGACAATGGGGGCGATTATGTCTCACGCGCTTTTGAGAAGTTATGTGATGAGGGGGGTATTAAGCGTCAGTTGATCGCCCCCTACACCCCCCCAAATGGTTTGGCTGAGCGGATGAATAGAACCATCCAGGAGCGTGTACGCAGTATGCTTAGCCATGTAGGCCTACCACATAGCTTTTGGGTTGAGGCAGTTAGTACAACTGTGCATGTCATAAACAGGTCACCTTCTAGTGGTTTGGATTTCCAGGTTGTAGAGGAAGTATGGACTGGAAAACCTCCCTCTTATGCGCATCTTCGTGTGTTTTGATGTGAGGCATTTTTCCATGTGCCGAGGGACAAAAGAAGTAAGCTGGATCCTAAGAGTGTCAAATGCATTTTCCTTGGTTATGGGGATGTAGGCAAGATGGGTTACCGTCTCTGGGATCCGTAGGCAAAGCGAAAAGTCATTCGTAGTCATGATGTAGTCTTCCATGAAGACAAGATACATAGGCAGCCTGAGAGAGTTGTTGAGATCCGCAGGGTCATATTTCAGGAGGAGCCGAGGGCTCTCATATAGCCAGTTGGACAGCCTACAGCTGCAGCTGATGCTCATGGTTAGGGTGTTGGACAGGGAGCTGGGCAGGCAGCAAAGCGTGCCGTGAGATGGTCGACTAGAGACAAATGTCCACCTGATAGATTTTAGCCCTCGATGCATTATGTCTTGGTTACAGATGCAGGAGAGCCTTTCACTTATGATGAGGCTATGTGCAGGGGTGACAGTCAGTCCTAGGAGAGGGCTATGCAGTCCGAGATAGACTCCTTGCATAAGAATGAGACTTGGAATTTAGTTTCCTTGCCTGAGGCCAAGAAGGCTTTGCCATGTAAGTGGGTGTACAAGCTGAAAAGTACCCCTGGACACCCCAAGCCGGCATATAAGGCTAGACTGGTAGCAAAGGGTTTTAAGCAGGAGCATGGTGTGGACTTTGAGGAGGTATTTTCTCCTGTGGTTTAGATGACCACCTTGCGCTTAGTCTTGGCTTTGGTTGCTCAGCTTGACTTGGATTTATGCCAGATGGATGCCAAGATGACTTTCTTACATGGGGACTTGCATGATGAGATTTATATGGAGCAGCCTAAGGGCTTTGCAGAACCTAGCAGGGAGCACCTAGTGTGCAAATTGAAGAAAAGACTTTATGGCTTGAAGCAAACACCTAGGGAGTGGTATCATAGGTTTGATGCCTTTATGTAGTCACAGGGCTACAGCAGGAGTGCTATGGATCCGCGTCTTTATATGAAGAAATCTCGTGATGGTTCTTTATTGATTTTGGTACTCTATGTGGATGATATGCTGATAGCAGGGAAAGCTCATGATGAGCTAGATCCTCTTAAGGCTTAGATCAAGAAGAGCTTTGAGATGAAAGATCTGGGACAGGCCTCTCACATACTTGGTATGCGTATTAGATGCGACAGGCATCAAGGACTCCTCTACTTGTCATAGAGGGAGTACATTCATAAAGTCCTTGAGCGCTTTCGCATGTAGGACGTAAAGCCTATTGGCTGTCCATTGCCTTCTTACTTGAAGGTATCACATGCTAATTATTTGCAGACAGATGAGCAGAGGGCCGAGATGGCCAAGATTCCCTATGCATCTGCAGTGGACAGTCTTATGTATGCCATGATAGCACTTGTCCAGATATTGCCTTTACAGTTGGTGTTGTGGCACACTATATGGATACACCTGGCAAGAATCATTGGGATGCTATGAAGGGTATCATGAAGTACCCAAAGGCCATTGCAGATATGTGCATATGCTATGGCAGCTAGGATACAGGAGTCATGGGGTACACTAACTCTGATTATGCGGGACATGCAGATAGTAGGAAGTCCACTTCCGGCTATGTCTTCACCTATGCTGGAGGTGCTATTTCTTGGATGTCCAGGGTACAAAAATATACAACCCTTTCTACTATAGAGGCTGAGTATGTTGTAGTCACTGAGGCTTGCAAGGAGGCCATTTGGCTGGGTCGTTTGGTTGCTGACCTTGGTGTTGATGCTATCCCTACACTGCATTCGGATTCTATGAGTGCTATTCAATTAGCCAAGAATCTGGTCTTCCATGCGAAGATGAAACACATTGAGGTGAGGTATCACTTCATACGTGGGGTCATTGAGGACAAGTCTGTTGACCTTGTCAAGATCTCGACTGACTAGAATCTTGCAGATTTGCTCAGAAAAGCCTCTCTACAGAGAGCTTTGCCTTCCTTAGGAGGTTGATGGGCGTGGGATGAGATGACATCTTTCCTCATCCTGTTGTACATGTGTACATGTTGTACTATCTTTTTCTCTTTTTTTCTTTTCACTTCTCACTAGAGCAGATTCGCCTTTAAGTGGGAGGTTGTTGGTGGTAAAGGTGCCTTTGCCTAGTCGCCCATGTATTACTACACTGACAGTCACCACCACTGCACACTGCAAGTGGCGGGCGCCCGTCACCGTCACTTTATTCTTTATTCTTTTAGTGATAGTTTGAATAAAGGAAGGCCCGGTCACACATTGTGACTATTGGAGTTCCCATTTCTTATCTCTCTCTTTCTTGCTCTTGCTCTCCCGCCATAGCTCTCAAGTGCAAGATTCGATCCTTCTTTCCTTTCAACTTGCAAAACATATGCTTGGATGGCTCAGATATGAGAGTCTCTCATTGTTGGGGGTAAAGGCGCCTCCGCCTAGCTGCCCATGTATTACTACACTGACAGTCATCGCCACTGCACACTGCAAATGGCGGGCACCTGTCACCGTCACTTTATTCTTTATTCTTTTAGTGACAGTTTGAATAAAGGAAGGCCCGGTCACACATTGTGACTGTTGGAGTTCCCATTTATTGTCTCTCTCTTTCTTGCTCTTGCTCTCCTGCCATAGCTCTCGAGTGCAAGCTTCGATCCTTCTTTTCTTTCAAATTGCAAAACATATACTTGGATGGCTCAGATATGAGAGTCTCTCTCTATAAACACATGCTTTAGTACTGATGTCTAGTAGGCATGTAGTAATTTTGTTTTTTTTTCCCCACTTTATGTTCATTTGAGAGTATTACTAGATCTAGGTTTGCAAATTATATAAAGATCAATAATGTAGAAAAAATTATTTAGAAGTACTCCATGACAATGATGGAATGCAAATTATCTGTGTGTGTGTGTCACACACACACACACACACAAGACTATTTATTGATGATCATGAATCTAGGCTATTACTCACATATTGCATATCCTTTAACATGTGCCAACAAGGATGCATATTGATGGGTCATCTCTTAATGCAAAATAACCATCAAAATATTGTTGATGCTTAATGTAGCCAAAAACATTTTGGACTATAATGGTACACTTTCTAGGAATTTATGTTGGAACATTGATAGTCTAAATATGCATTTGTTTGTCATATCATCATGTTTATATGATACATATCATTAATTGTGGCTTGGGTAAAGAAATAACGAGTTTCATGCTACACAATATATATTTTTAATTTGCAAGTTCTCATTTAGCTATCAATATAAACATGGATATATTATCCATTACATCATATATTATTGTTAGGGATTCCATTAAATCAACTAGAGAAACATTGGATGTATTTGTAAGGGAAATGTATGAGTCGGGTCATAAGAGGAAGAAGGGACAAAGATTCTTAAGAGTATGCCCTCTCCCACTCATGCCTTTGAATGCGATGAACTTGGAGCCTAAATATGATTTTTTTAGCATTAACCATGTAGAAAGCATATCATTAACATATACACCTAGAGTAAGTCTAAGGTGGGAAGGTGATGTACCACCTAATTAGCACTATCATGTGTATCATCAAGTCTTAACAACAATGGTAGGGAGAAATGAATCTAGAAACAAGTTAAACTTATGCAATTGGAACCTCATAACTCTCAATCTATTTTAGACTTATTTCCACAAGGCTTGCAAAATGATAAAAGTGGTTAAATGAAGTAAGAGCGAAGGGACATATGTTGCAAACTAAGAGACGTGTGATAGGTTGATTCTACCACTACTATTTGTTCTAGATCCTACCAAGTAAGAGTGTAGGGATATACGTGGCAACTAAGAAATGTGTGATAGGTTGATTCTACCACCACTATTTGTTCTAGATCATTTGGTATCTAGTATCATTTGATCTAGATCATTTGGTACCCAATACATCTCCCCATTTTCCTTTCCCTCTCCCTCTCCTTGTCCTATTGTTGTTTTGATGCCCTTCTCCTCAACATCATGGTTTTCCTACAACATACAAGACCTTAAGTAAATCATAACTCTATGGTTTGGGCATGAATGTAACCTTAGCATGTTCCAATGTTTCCTCCCTTATATGCAAAAACAAGTAGCCATAATTATGATGAAAGTCCTATGTGGAGAACAATGTATGACTTATTTTAAGGAAGAATAGTGTTGGGGGGTGGGTAAAGGCACCAGTGCTGCCTAGCTACCTATATATTACTACACCAACAATATTTGCATGCCTATATGGTACAGATGGCAAGCACCCATCATGTTCACTTCATTATTTATTATTTCATACATAAAGGGAAGGCTAGTCACACATTGTGACTGTTGGAGTTCCCACATCATGTGTGTCTCTCTCTCTTGCTCTTGCTCCTTCCACCATAGCTCTTACTTCCACTTGCGTGCTTCCACTCATGTGCTTCCACTCCAAGCTCACTCCCTTCAACTGGTATTACAGTTGAGATCAAGGAGCTCTTCCCTTCAATTTGCTTCAGCCCGATACAAAAGCTTCAGCTTGAAGGGTCCATTGGCAATTTAGTCCTCTTCTTTCCAAGGTATGAATCTTACTCCCAATTCTTCCTCAATTTCTCCCTCCACTCTAGGCTTGTTCTAGAGCTTGGATAACCTTGTTTGAGCCTTAGTAAGTGCTCAAAAGAAATCATAACAAACAGTAGGACTAGTAGCAACATCAATGTGATTTGTCCCAATTTTCTAGCTTATGTCTTTGGCACTATTGCTTGCAAGCATTGGCAGCTGCTATAGCTCCTATAAGATTCGACAAAGATTTGGCACCTCTCCTAGCATTGTTTGGGACCTATTGAAGTATCCTTTGCAAGTGCATACCTTAGTCATTTTCTGTATATTCAGGACAATTTACTATAATATAAAGAGGGGCAACCATTACTTCATAGTTTGACCTTCACTAGTGCTCATACACCAATGCATTTATGCTAGCCTGGTGCTTGGTGCATGTATTGAGATGCTTCTTGGATAGGTTTGAGCTTTCTTTGCTCAGTTTGAAGTAGGGTCCTTTACTGTATATACAGTGGATAGCAAGTATTTCACTCGAAAATCTTATGCATTGAAGGTTTATATGCTTCTCGAGTACAATATATGCTCATGTATATAGTTGACACCACTGATGTATGGGCTTGGACATATCTATGGTGACACTTGAGGCTCTGTTTTAAGCCATACTTGATGCTTTGGAACTTTGGTTTTATACTTCAGTTACTTTCATTATTACCATTATGGGCTTGAAGAATATATTGGGTTTTATGCTCCTAGTTGTATGCTACATGGACCTTGGATGTATAAATATCATCACTATGATATTTGAGCTTTGATTGCTCATTTGACATTCGACTTTTAAGTCAGTGGTGGTGATTCAGTTTTATGTATTGAGCCACATTTGGCACTTGGATATACTATAGAGCATTTGGTTTATACAATTGAGCTTGAGCTTATTACATGTGAGACAATGAGACTCATTATGACATGTACATACTCTCTTAATATGTATTGGATGCAGTTACCCTATCATGGGATGATTTTATCTCTTGGCTTGGACCTAGCACTTATGTCTATCAAGGTATTATTAGTGGTATTTACATGCTTCTAAGTTGTGTATTGAGCTTTGCTCTTAGTGGGTTATGCATCTAGAAGTTCTCTTCATTTTTTCTTAAGACCTACTAGCATCTATGCCTACTGCACATATGGTTATTGATACACTACAGTTGTGACAATCTTCAATGCCAGTTGTTCTTAACTTCTTTCTTTTTGGTTACTCACAGTTGCTTGTTGGCATATTGCTACAATTTATTACAATAGCTTGTCATTTCAATTTTATACATTCTATTTGAGGACAATCACTTAGACTTAACAGTTACTTACCTACAATTTGTGGATAGCCCATTCCTTTAGTATCTCTTGACTCCCACTTGATTTAGTAATGGTTTTGGGGCTAATTTGCATGGTATTACAAAAGCCCATTTTGCCCTTCTGTGCACTTGCTTTTGTCTCATTATGGATAGTGATCCTTGCAATAGTGCTATCTTCAATATTGAGAAACTAGATGGGACCAATTACAGCCATTGGAATACCCATATATGGTAGGTCTTAGTGCATAAATTGTAAGTTAGACTACTAAAAAATGGGGGCGCCAAGCTCGAAAACATAGCAACTAAGGATTGGGATAAACTAGATGAGATTGCAAGTCCATAATCATTTTATCACTCTCTAAGCAAGTTCATTACAATGTTGTAACTGAAAATCAAACTACATATGAGCTTTGGATACATATTAATAATCTTTATGAAAAGTAGAGCCCTACATCTTAAATGTATTAACTGAAACAATTGATGGACCTTCACATGAAGGAAGGGACTTCTATGTTTGCACACTTGAATGAGTTTCACTCCATTATCAACCATTTATCTTTGAAAGAGATTGAGTTCAAGGATACTTTACATCATTTATTTCTGCTTAGTACTCTACTTGAGTCGTGGGATACTTTCTGTATGGCTTTATGTGGTAAGGATGGGCTGAAATTGTAGGATATTGAGAGTGTCCTCTTGATAGAAGAGGTGAACAAAAAGAATGTGGATGCTTCCTATACATCACATGCATTGACTATGAGAGGCCGACAAGACAAAAATGGCCATGGTAGAAACTCTAATAGGTCTCAATCTAGGATACATGGACAATCTCACAATAAGTTTCGTGGCCGCAAGTACAATCTTATTATTATAGAAAAGTAGGTCATATTCAGCCACAACATCAAAAAATTCACAAAGACAAGTGTAAGGAAAAGGAAAAGGGTAAACTACATGAAAGGAATGATGATCGCAACATTGTGCCTAACAAGTCTAGCGTCAAGATTGAGGAGATTAATGTGATGTAGCGTGATGTATCTGCTGATCTTATCTTGGACATCTCTTCTTTGGATACTTTACAAATTTTTTATGCTTTATCATGATATACTTAGTGTTGGTTGATAGATTAATGGGTTTTCTTTCATGTGACCCATCATAGAGAGTGGTTTCACTCCTATTGTAATATGACTAGATTTTTCCATTTGGGTAATGACCTGGCATTGGAGATAGTTGGTATTGGTGATATCCAATTGCAATTTGATTTGGGAAATATGTTTACTTTTCATGATGTATGTCATGTCTCGACTCTCACGAAGAGCCTTATCTCTGCTAGCACCTTAGATGATGTAGGTTATGTTGTCTCTTTTGGTGATTCCTCGTGGAAGATTACCCATGGAAATCTAGTTATTGCACATGGTGCTAAATCTAGTATCCTCTATCCTTTACTTGTATTTGGATCAGTTGACCAGGTTTTTGTTGTGGCTACAATTTCACATGTATCTCTTTGTCGTCGTCGCCTTGGGCACATGCCTTTGAAATGAATGAAAATGCTTATGAGTTTGTAGTATCTTTCATCCCTAGATTATAAGTGTTTTGAATCTTATGTTTTTATTTATATGGCAAGCAGACACATACTATGCATAGGAAGTATGGCATAAATCACATGGGTGAGCTTTCGGCTCTTGTTCACTTAGATAAATGTGGCCCCATATCCTATTAGTCTCACTAAGGTGATGCAAAGTACTTTATCACATTCATTGATGATTACTCACATAAGGTTTGGGCTTACTCTATTAAGCAAAAATCGGATGTCTTGTCTACCTTTTAGCATTGGCTCAATCTTGTTGAGAACCAATTTTAATATAGGCTAAATTGCTAAGGTCAAATAATGGAAGTGAGTATGACTCAAAAGCTTTTGAGCAATTTTGTGATGAGCGGGGTATTAAGCGTCAATTGACTACCCCTTACATCCCTTCCCAAAATGGTATTGCCAAATGCATGAACATGACAATTCAAGAGAGAGTTCGTTATCCATACAAGATTACCACAATACTTTTGGACTAAGGTAGTTACTATTAATGTATACTTGATTAGTAGGACCCCTTGCACTGCTTTAATTGCCAAGTTGCAAAGGAGGTATGGACTAGAAAACCTCCATCATATGCTCATTTGTACATCTTTGGTTGTGAGGCATTCTGCCATGTTTCCAAGAACAAGCACAATAAGTTGGATCCTAAGTCCATAAAATGCATCTTTCTTGGTTATGGAGATGTAAGTGAGATGGGCTATTGCCTATAGGATCCGCAAGCTCGCAAGATTATGCATAGCCATGATGTAGTTCTCCATGAGGCAAAGATACATAACCAGCCCAAGCATGTAGTTGAGGTATGTAGAGCAATATTTTAGGAGGAAACTCTTACTCATGTACAATTAGCTAGATAACCTATAGCTCTTGATGCTTTAGTGGCCTAGGCTCCACCTGTTGTGCAGGATCAACATATTTTAAGATGCTCTATTAGAGCTAGACATCAACCTGAACACTTTACACCCTTCATGGAGGATTGTGATATGGTGATAGATACATGCGTACCTCTCTCTTATGATGAGGCCATTGTTGAGACCTAAAATGGACCTGACACTTACTCTAGGGCTCTAGCCAAGCCTCCTATGCTCAGAAATCACCCTCCCAGCCTCATGGTTAGGAGTGTTAGGTGGCTATACACTACTCTAAATAAATAACATGTTTATATCGATTGCAATCCAACTGTTCCTTCCCAACTCCAACAAAGGGAGTATACAAATAGCTAGGTGACTAGTACCTTGATTCACATACATAAAGAGCTTCCCCCCCCCCCCCCCCCCCCGCCCAAAGTAGAATGATGTGGGTCCTATGGCTCCTACATCCTGGGGATTGGCCTTAGGATACATCATCTTAAACATAAGATATGAACATAAGAGAGCCATCTCATAATATACACACAATGATCCAGGAGGCTGTATATATTCCTTACTTAATCGATTTCTCTACATAACACACTACCCTATTGTTGAGATATCGAGCTCCACTCGTGATATGCCAGGGTGATCGTTGTGCATTTATGTCACCGACTTGTCAGTTGTAGACGCGGTTGGTACACCGCCCATGAATAATAGCTATATGACAACTATCATTATCTACTCTAGTTCGTGGCTTGGTTAGTATGCCACCTTAGTTAGTTGAGTTTGGTTTGAGACCCATATATAGGGTTCTTCTATTTCTTTGTATGAGTGTTCTTTTGGCTTACACAACTAAGAAGAGGAAAATTGTTTTCAGCCTCCACCCTTGTGTGTATTCCCCCATTGTGCAAGCAAGAAAGCTACAAGTGAGACTCATTCCTTCTCTCCCACAATCTTGACATGGTATCAGAGCCTTGTTCGTGGTAAGGAGCTCAAGAAAGCAAGCCAAGCTCGCGGTGTTCTATTAAGAGGAGCAGTGTTGCTTTCATTTTCTGTTTTGGGAGCAGATCTCTGCAGGTAGCACAGCCGGAAATTGCAAGAGTTCATTGTCTCAGGTTGAGACGCCCTTCGTGGTGAAGCAAGAGGGCAGTATATGCTGCGGGAAAGGGCTTTAGCCCTGGCGACCCTGTTTTTTTTATTTGAGGCCATTTCGGGGCCTGTTTTGGAGGTGGAAGTTTTCTGCACGCAATCAGGAAAAGACCCAATTTTATGTTGTGCAGCCACTGTTCTACAGGTCGGTGAAAAGTTACTGTCGAAATTGCATCTATACCTTTGCGCAGAGACATTGGGAGTTGCAGAATCATCCCCGTTGCCTATTGATGCAAAATCGTCACTAGGAAGTGACTGTGTGGTCAAATACCACTTTTGTCAGTTTTGCAGATTAGCCCTTGTGAGGCTGAAATTGTGTTCTTTGCAGTGATAGAATTTTTTGCAGTGTTCTGTAATGGCGTCTGATTCTCTTTCACAGATTGTCACTGAAAAGCTTGACAAGAACAACTTCCAAGCATGGAAGTTTAGAATGACGAATTTCCTTATGGGAAAAGGATATTGGGAATTTGTTGCAGGAAATGAAGAAGAACCAGTTCTTCCTGATGTTCCCAATCAACAGCAAATGCAGGCATTTAAAGCATGGCATGAGAGAGCCAGGAAAGTTATGTACTGGCTGTCTATCAGTATTTCAGACTCTATGATTGTGCATATTCAGGATGCAAGTACGCCAAAGGAGGCATGGGATACTTTGTCAAAAATGTATAGCACAAATACGCAAGCCAGGAAAATGCAGCTCAAGCAAGAGTTGCATAATGTGCAAAGAGAAAATATGAGCATCAATGACTACCACATGAAGGTGAAGAAGATTGCAGATGCATTTGCTTCCATTGGGTCGCCAGTGGAAGATGATGATTTAGTTTCTGTGACCTTGAATGGTCTAGGAAAGGATTATGCACAGTTTCGGACATCCATTTCAGTTCGTAAAAGATTTCCTGATTTTGAGGAGTTGATTGCTCTTCTAATTTCTGAGGAGCAGAGAAATGGTGGTGCATCTTCTTCAGGAGGAACTTCAAAAGAAGTTATCTTCTACTCAAATGCTGGAAGAGGTAGAGGCAGAGGTAGAGGAGGCCGATTTGGAGGCCGTGGTAGAAATCAGAATATGCAGCAAACTCAAGAAAGCCAGTCCTATGGAGGAGGACGTGGTAACTCTAGAGGCAGGGGGAGCCAAAGAGGTCGTGGTGGATGGCAAAGAGGCCAAAATGCAAACAGTAATGTTGAATGCTACTACTATGGTAAAATGGGTCATATGGCTAAAGACTGCTATAAAAAGCAGAATGACATCATGAATGGAAAACTGCAACAAGGGAATTATGCATCTTCTAGTAGACAGGGTGATGACAGAAATGAGCATTTGTTTATGGTGCAGCACATGAATAATTCTGTGACAAGTGTAGAAGAAAGCAACGATGTGTGGTATGTTGACTCATGTGCATCAAACCACATGACAGGTCATGCAGAATGGATGGAGGATGCAAGGAAAATGGAAAAACCAGGATTTGTGGAGACTGGTGATGATACTGCACATCCTATTGTGCAGACTGGAAAATTTCCTTTGTCTATGCAGGATGGGAAAAAGAAATACCTGTCCGATGTATTTCATGTCCCGAATATCACCAAGAATCTGGTTTCTGTTAGTCAAATGGTTGAGCAGGGCTTGCAGTTTAGATTGAATCCTCATGGATGCTTTGTTGAGGATATGAAAAATAAAGGTCGCTTGATAGCAAAAGGAAAGAAGAAGGGCAGAATGTTTATGTTGGATGTAGACATGTCTGAATTGAGTGCATCAATGTTTGCACATGGGACCGGTGTAGTTGCAGATATTGATATCTGGCATAAACGCATTGGTCATGTTAATGTACAGTGACTTAAATCAATGCAGGCCCAAAATATTGTTGCAGGATTGCCTAGATTCAAGGTTGCAGAAATGCATAAGGTATGTGAAGCCTGTTAGTTTGGAAAACAGGCAAGGAAACCATTTCCTAGACATGTTCAAGAGAGTAAGAAGCCATTGGAATTAATCCACTCTGATGTGTGGACTACTAAAGCTGTATCTCTTGGAGGCTGTCATTATTTTGTCACTTTTATTGATGACTATAGCAGAAAAGTTTGGGTGTATTTTATGAAAAAGAAAAGTGAAGTTTTTGGGCATTTCAAAACTCTTAAAGCTATGGTTGAAAAAGAAACAGGCCTGCAAATAAAATGCCTAAGGTCAGATGGAGGGGGAGAGTACCTCTCAAATGAGTTTGCAAGGTTCTTGCAGGAGCATGGCATAAAGCAGCAATATTCATGCAGTCATACCCCACAACAAAATGGAATTGCAGAAAGGAAAAATAGGCATATTGGAGAGGTATCTCGTGCCATGCTCAACGAAAAAGACCTGCCAGATTTTTATTGGGCTGAAGCAGTTGCTACAGCAGTCTACATAATGAACAGGACTCCCACTGCAGCAATATATGGGATGACTCCAGAGGAGAGGTATACTAGTAGGAAACCAGATATTTCTCATTTGAAAATTTTTGGTTGCATTGCCTATGTACATGTGCCAGATGAGTTGAGATCCAAGTTGGATCCAAAAGCTGAGAAGTGCATCTTTATTGGTTACTCTCTGCAGCAAAAAGGGTATAGATGCTATAACCCTTCTACTCGTAAGTTTACAGTGAGTAGAGATGTTTTTGATGAGATGAGTAGTTGGTATAAACCAGTAAATGTGACTGATGATGTAGATGCACAAAATGGTAATGTTGCACAGAATTCACAGCAACAGACACAAAATATTAGTGGACCTGGAGTGTCGTCTAGCAGTGGTTCACATTCTTCGCCATGGACAGGCAGATTGAGATCAGGAGAATCTTCTCAAAGCAATGCAGATAGTGGTATACAGGTTTCATGAAAAGGAAAAGAGAAGGTAGATCAGCCCATGTTTGATGTGAATGCAGGTCACTCTTATGTGGATGGTGAATCCAGTGGCTCAGAACAGAGCGTTGATGATGAGTTGGGTATCCCCTCTATTGTTACACCTGGAGTAAGGAAGACCAGGGATGTTTTGAGAGCACCTGGAAGTGAGCCTACTTTGCGTAGGTCTACTAGAGCTAGGTATCCTGTGGATAGGCTGAAATATGATGGATTTACAGCCATCCACTATGCATATATGGTCAAAGTGATACAGGAACCAGAACCCACTTCTTTTGAGCAAGCCATGGGAAAAGAAAAATGGGAGAAAGCCATGGATGAAGAAATGGATGCCTTGGAAGCAAATGCTATATGGGAGTTGGTACCTTTGCCTAAAGGTAAGAATGCAATTGGCTGTAAGTGGGTTTATAAGGTGAAGCACAATGTAGATGGTTCTATGAATAGATACAAGGCAAGATTAGTAGTCAAGGGGTATGCACAAACATATGGCATTGACTATGAATAAACATTCAGTCCGGTTGCAAGGATGGCAACCGTAAGAGCAGTCATTGCTATGGCTGCATCAAAGGGATGGTCTTTACATCAGATGGATGTAAAGAATGCCTT
Source organism: Lygodium microphyllum (assembly GCF_053477565.2). Taxonomy (NCBI): domain Eukaryota; kingdom Viridiplantae; phylum Streptophyta; class Polypodiopsida; order Schizaeales; family Lygodiaceae; genus Lygodium; species Lygodium microphyllum. The sequence continues at coordinate 112,703,404 of NC_141163.1, forward strand.
CTTGCATAGTGAATTACAAGAAGAGGTCTATATGGAGCAGCCACCAGGTTATGTGCATGCTGTTCATCTTGAGTTTGTTTACAGGTTGAAGAAAGCCTTGTATGGCTTGAAGCAAGCACCTAGAGCATGGTTTGACAAGATAGGATAGTATCTTGTCACTATTGGCTTTCAGATTTCCAAGGCAGATTTCTCACTTTATGTGAGAAAAACAGAGAAAGGTATTATGATACTTGTCATTTATGTTGATGATTTGATTATGACAGGTGACAGTGATGAAGATATCCTTCATGTGAAAATGCTATTGAAGCAAAAGTTTGAGATGAAGGATTTGGGAGAGCTGCGTTATTTCTTGGGCATTGAGGTGATTAGATCACCAAGTGGGATACAGCTCTTGCAGAGGCAGTATGGATTGGACATGCTGTCCAAATATGGGATGACAGGCTGTAAGCCTATTTCAGTTCCTTTGGAGCAGAATGTGAAGCTGAGCACAGATGCAGGTGAGCTTCTAGAAGACCCTACTATGTACAGACGCATAGTAGGAAGTTTGATTTATATGACTATTACCATGCCAGATTTGAGCTATGCTGTTGGATTGGTAAGTCAGTTTATGCAGGCTCCAAGGAAACCACATTTGGATGCGGCTAGACGTATACTCAGGTATATGAAGTCCACATTGCAGTATGAACTATTTTATGAGACTGGGGTTCAGATACAGTTGCATGGATACACTGATTCTGATTGGGCTGGTAGTATTTCTGATAGAATATCTACCAGTGGATATGTGTTCTCTTTTGGGAGTGTTGCAGTCACTTGGAGCAGCAAGAAACAGCCTACAGTTGCCTTGTCGAGCACAGAGGCTGAGTACAGGGGTGCAGCAATGGCTGCATGTGAGGTAGCTTGGTTGCATAAGCTACTTTATGATATGCATCAGTCTACAGATGGGCCAGTTGTCATTTATTGTGACAACATGAGTAGTATACACTTGGCAAATAACCTAGTCTATCATGCTAGAACAAAGCACATTGAGGTGCATTATCACTATGTGCGAGAGAGGGTTTTACTAGGTCTTATTGATCTAGTTTATGTCAGCACAAAGGATCAGGTAGCTGATATATTTAGAAAGGCATTGGGCGCAGAGAAGCTGCGCAAGTTCTGAGACCTGCTCGGTGTGCAGGAATTGGGATTGAGCTCGAGGGGGAGTGTTGAGATATCGAGCTCCACTCGTGATATGCCAGGGTGACCGTTGTGCATTTATGTCACCGACTTGTCAGTTGTAGACGCGGTTGGTACACCGCCCATGAATAATAGCTAGATGACAGCTATCCTTATCTACTCTAGTTCGTGGCTTGGTTAGTATGCCACCTTAGTTAGTTGAGTTTGGTTTGAGACCCATATATAGGGTTCTTCTATTTCTTTGTATAAGTGTTCTTTTGGCTTACACAACTAAGAAGAGGAAAATTGTTTTCAGCCTCCACCCTTGTGTGTATTCCCCCATTGTGCAAGCAAGAAAGCTACAAGTGAGACTCCTTCCTTCTCTCCCACAATCTTGACACCTATAACAAAGGAAAATCTTATACTCTCAATGTTGGTCGTCATCTAGACATACACTAGTAATGCATCCAAGAATTTATCTTTCGATACCATATTTAAATTACATATGCAAAGTGCACTCTATGCTTAAATAACTTAACTAAATACGAGCCATTATGAATCACACAAACAATCTTTTCACGATTTCATTCTAATTGCTTAGTGTTGTTGTTAAGGAATAGCAAGCACTAAGCTAAATTATGCTATTGAACCTCTCAAAACTCATATAAACCATGGCCTAGATGCTAAGATATGCAAAGAAATCAATAACTTAATCAAATCTCTTTCCATTTTAGTCCCACACCCCTACCGTTTATATTTAGATTGATTATGCAAATCTAGAAAGATTTCGTGATAATTTTTCATAGAAATGAGCAAATAAAAACAAACTAAGGAAAACCCTCATGCTTCATCTTCATTATATATTCACAAAATTTCTCCTAATTTTTTATGTATAAAAACTATTTTTTACTTTTTTTCTTTTATTTAATTATTTTTCTTTATTTTAATATAAATTATTTATTTTCTATTTTTTATTTATATGACTTATGTGAAGTGTAATCCATTAACATATTCATTGTTATACCATATGAACATCATTTGAGTCCCAAAATCTAAAAACAACCATTTTTTAAATTAAATCTTGTGTTTTAAATTTTGGTATATTATTATTTTTCAATATATAAAGAAAAATGAATGACTTTCTAGAATTGTAGGCATCAACAAATCTATTTATTTTAATCATTTGCAACCATCTTTCCATCATACGCACTAACGATTCATCATAAAAATTGAATAAAGATTGTTTACCCAAAAATTCGCATACATACTCCTTATATTTCAAAAAATTGAAGCCGTTGATGCTATTTTCTAGCCATTAACACAGCCAAATTGTACATTACCGATTCGTCAAATCAGCCCTCCCTCTATCTTTCATAAATAGCCATATGAACAAGGAACAAAGAGGAGAAAAATAAGAGAGAGAAAGATTGAATTTTGATCTTACTGATTACTACGTCATTCTTCTCATCTTTGAAGTGATTGATGGCAAAGAATTGGAGCAACTTAGGTCCAAGAGGATGCATATGATGTCAACATGTACAAAAAATACTTTTTACGTGGAGAAGGAGATGCTGAAAAAAATGCCCCAATGTCGTGAGCATTTTTTTTGAGTTTTGTAGCCTTAAGAAAGCTTAACCACTAACTCCTCAAGTAACTAGTTCAAGTTTTTCAAGTTCACACTTGCGTATAATTGGTTTCCATCCGATTAGAGGTGCAAACGGACTTTGAATTGCAATCTGACTAGATGAATGACTTTCTAGCATTGAAATCTAATAGTCTAGCCTTCGCCACATACTTTCTAGCTTTCAGATCCAATATCTAGTTTATAGCACCAAACCTTGCAACCATTAAATGGAGGGTCAAATGAACTCCAATTGATAAAGGAAACTTGCATTAGATTCTTGGCGTTGAAATGCATCTAGGAAAACTCTAGCTCCTTGATCCATAATTGTTTCATTTTGCACCAAAAATGCCTTTTTTACAAGTCCCGAGCTTCTATTGTAGTTGAAGTTTGGCTTAAAAATATGCTCTTATGGCAGCCACGGGATAGGATGACTTAGCCTGTTGAATCCATGAACTGATCTGTACAAAGAAGAACCATGAAGAACATCAAGCTGCTACAAGGAAAATACACAACAGAGAACAAACACAGCTCTCATCCTACCCCTAACTATATCAAAGCATAAAGTCCAAGAGGGATAGGCCAAGTGTAATCTGATAGAGATCCAAAGCTAGTCACTAACTAACTACTCCAACACAGACCAGCTGAAAAGAATTATCAAAGAAGTTATCCTAAGTGGTGGTCTAACCCGCCTACCAGACGTGGGATAACTAGACTAGGAACTCTTGCTAGGTGAAAACTCCTATGGCCTGGACTATAAAAAGTCACATATTTTTTTCATTTTACCACATTGTTTTTTCCTTCAACTTGATACTCAAGCATATAAAAAGAAGGGAGCTAAGCATATTGTGACCCAAGGAGAGTAGGGTATTGAGCTTAGGTCCTGTCTCGATACCAAGAACCTACCAAGCTCTCACAAGGCAACTCTAAATCTTTTTTATTTTGCTCACCTCCAACCATCCTTATTTATTTTTAAAGCTAAATACCACCCCTAGGAAGACAAGGCATCGAGTCTAACTCATCCCCAGGAACCTACTAGGCCTTTGCAAGGCAATGATCATCTACTCTTGGAATTTTTCTTTCTTTATGTTTTTTATTTTAGGGGTTGGAACCCTTTTTTACATACTTTTGTATCTTATATATTCTATATATATGCATTGTTTGTTCTCTTTCTTTCATTGGATGGACTTCTCTATCTGCCTCACAACTAGCAGGGATCTTTAGAAATAGTTGCCTAATAGGCTAGTAGAACAAGGTCACTAGATTACTCTCAAAAATAGCTCTTAGAGTGTCCGATAATGGCTTTATAGGAGGAGAACAACTACTCAAACCTCCCTAGACACCTAATCTAACCTTAGGAATTCATGGCTTGGATGTCAACCCCCAATAAAAGAAAATAATCCCACATACATATACACATAAAGCATAAAGAGAAATACCTTGTAAAGGAAAGACATTGGCCACAAGAAGCTTCTGCACATCAAGAGGCTCCCCCTAGGTATTCCGTCGAATTTGTTTAATGCAATACTAAAACAAAGAACCATTAATTACATCTGCACCAAACAAAAAAATGACCCTCACTTGGCCTAATGAAATAAATCATTTCATCATAAAATAAACAACCCTCTTGGCCTAACCAAATATACCTATAAAGTATACCATTCAACATTCTATTGCTGAAAACAAACCCATGGCCCCACATAAACCGTACTGAAGCACAAAACTAGACCAAGGAGATGGATTGTATAATCCCTACACTAAATATATCAAATTATTAGCTAATCCCCCTACATAAATAGCAAGGGGTGTCCTATGAATATGCCATTGAATGATTTGATGCATCCATGATATAATAGGAAGATTGTCAATCACTACTTGGCTCATAACCCATACTAACCATTGGTGGCCAAAACATGACATGTGCGCCAAGCACACCCCATAGTAGCTTAGACTAACATTAGGATGCCATTGTAAAAACCTCTCAGGACCATAGTTAAGAAATACATCTTCAACAAAGGCATAATTAGCCAGGGAATCTGCAAAGCAATTCCACTATTTGGGAATCAACTGGCAAGTCACTGCCTCAAAGATCTCAAGGGCGTCCAAGGTTGCATGATGGTACATCTTTAGAATGGGATTCCTCACACTATAGGTCCCATTCAATTGGTTGATCACTAATTGCAAGTTGCCTTTCACCAATAACCGATGAATACTACCACGTCTGGCTAGATTTAGTCCCATAATCAAGACCTTGTATTCCACTATGTTATTTGTAAAAGCAATGCCTAAATACACTCCTATTTTTAGAAACACTCAAAGACAAGGATCTTTAATGACAACCCCTACACTCACATGCTTGGCAGGTTCTCAAGAAGCTCCATCAAAATACAATGTGCAAACTAAGGTTTCATTGATATAACCTACCATGACAATCAACCTACTCGTACTTACAATAATCAAAGACTAATCAAGAGAGGGGGTGTAAAATAGGTCCTTTCTCACTAAACTCAATAGGGATGCTAGTAACAACCCTACGATAGTGGTGGTAATATACCTTAATATCCCACATAAAATATTTCTCTTACCACTTAGTAACATGATAAGCCTTACTCCACCAGATTACTTTGCCTTGGTGGTAACGCTACTCTAAATATGGATGTTCAAGATAAGGAATAATTTTTCCCGTCCAACAGTTTTGGTACCCTCTATAAGTTTAAGTTGAATCATGAAGAACCTACAAAGGCACCAAGTTTGACGGCAGCCTCTAAACATAATAGGGATTTAGTTTATTGAAATTTACTTTAGTTTTGAACTCTACCCCTTGTAAATCTGCTAAAAGGGTTGTAGAGCTATTTTTTCCTATATGAACAATTTTATAAAGACCATCGCATTTGGGTTCCAACTTTCCTAGAAAGAGCTCATGATAGGTATCATAATATAATACTAATTTACCCTTAGCAAATTTATACTTTCCAGCCCAAAGGTCATGGAGTATTTTCATCTACTTCTTCTCTACTTCTTGATGTAACAAGGCTTGTAATCGAATCTTATCAAGATGTGCAAGGCACCAAGTTTGATGTCAGCCTCTAAACATAATAGGGCTTCAATTTATTGAAATTTACTTTAGTTTTGAACTCTACCCCTTGCAAATTTACTAAAAGGGTTGTAGAGCTATTTTTTCCTAATTTACCCTTAGCAAATTTATACTTTGCAGCCCGAAGGTCATGAAGTATTTTCATCTGCTTCTTCTCTACTTCTTGATGTAATAAGGCTTGTAATTGAATCTTATCAAGATGTGTAAGGGAAATGAGCCTTTCTTGTAATGGTTTCTCTTCACCCAAAGAATGGTTTAAAGAAAATCTTATTATAGGTAGCTCAATCTCCAAAGGTAAAACACACTCTTTTCTATATACTAATTTAAAAGGGGTGTGGCTTGTAGCTCTTTTGAATGTCACATTATAAGCCCAAAAAGCCACATACAACTTTTTATCCCAATCACGCTTACCTTTAGATACAGTCTCAAATAAAATCTCCAGAAGTTACCTATTGGTACACTCTACTTGCCCATTAGCTTGGGGGTTATAAGGTGTGGTCTTGTTATGTTTAATTGTTAGAGCTTTTGTTAAAGCCTAAATCACTTTATTTAAAAAATGTGTCCCATGGTTAGATACGAGCTCCTTAGGTGGTCCAAAATCATAAACAATTTGTTCCAAAATAAAACTAGCCATTTCCTTGGTATTATCATTCATTTTAGCGCAGGCTTCAGACCACGAAGTAAAATAGTATGTTGCCACAATGATATAATGCTTTCATGTACTTGACAAAGGGTGTATAGGTCCAACAAAATCAATGCCCCACTTCTCAAATGGTAATATAGCCATGATAGGAGTCAATGGGCGCTTCATATTCTCCCTATAGTCATGTCTCTGATGACATGTATTACATCTCTTAACATGAGAAAATGCATCTTGGAAAATGAAGGGCCACCAATATCCGGCTCTCAAAGCTTTCTGTGTAGTCAACCATCCAGCAAAGTGCCCTCCACAAGTAGAGTCATGACACTCTTCCAATATAAATGGAACCTCATCAGGAATAATACATCAATGATAAACATCATAGATCCCTTATTGATATAGTATTCTTGTGATCAAGGCAAATTTCAATGTTTATTGCCTAATTTTCCTCTTTTTAGCCTTTAACAAAGTGAATCCAAACTTTTCTATGGATAGATAGTACATTATAGCAACATACTAGGATAGAATGGAGGTTGTGTCAATCTTGAATATACTATTGAGGTCACTACCTTCAGCCAAGACTTTCTTCAACTCCCAAAATCCACAAGATATTCAATGATGCTTTGAAACTTCGACAACGTATTCCTAATTTCATAGTCAATCTCTAGCAAAGTGATCAACCACTTCACTAGGTGGTCACGTGGTTGCAACTTGTTCAACGATAGCCTCAGCTCCTCTATCTTCATATAAAATACTATCTTTTCATATAGGATGTAGTGCTACGTGAATTTCTTTGTTGCAATGACCATCCCAAGGCATAGTTTCTCCATGTAGGAATAATTAATCTAAGATACCCCCAATTTGCAACAACTGGCAAACACAATCAAATGGTACCACTTCTTCCAAATTTGGGCTAAACAACAATTGATGATATACATCATAGTCATTGAAAATATATAAAACATCTCACCCATTTTGTGTGCTTTTAGGACTAGTGCTTTTGCCAATTCTTGATTCACATTCTTGAAAGATACTTGACACGAATCACTCCAAACAAACAAACAATTAAAGGATAATAGATTCATCAATGGCAATATCCTCTCGACAACCAGTGCATTAATAAATCATCAATAATATCCAATTGACGACAAAAAGCTACGTACTTCTTTAGTAGTACGTGGCGGACTCATAGCAATGATAACATGTATCTTTTTAGGATCAGTTTTGCAATAGCTATTGAGCTAACCACATGGCTCAACAACAATCCATAGGGCACTCCAAAGATGCATTTTCTTGGATTGAGAGCAATGCACAATTGCCTATATTACTTGAAATATTTTCTTAGATAATTAATTGTCTCTCCCTCGTGGTGGTTGCCCCTAGGTCATCAATAAAGACTTTTAGCTCCTCTAGAAAAATATCACTGAAAGTTATATCAGTCATATGTTGCCAAGACCCTATCACATTACATAATCTAAAAGCCATCACATGAAATACGAAGGTATCAAATACAATGATAAATATCATTTTCAATTTGTCTTCCTCTACGATAGCCATTTGGTTATAATCAACAAAGCAATCCATAAACGAATAGATACCCCTACCCACTAACTGATCTAGAATCTGATCAATAAATGGCAGCATATAGTAATTTTTGGTTGTCTATTTATTGAGCTCCCTAAAATCTACTCGAAGCTGGATTTGATTATTTTTCTTTTTCCAGATAACTACTGGTGAACACCACTCCGTGTGTTGTACAAGGAATATCATGCTAACCTTACACAATTTTTGTAGCTCCTCAAATAGTCTATCCCTTAGCTTAAAAGGCATGTACCTTACCTTTTAAAAGCAGGATGGCTACCTTCCTTCAAGGGAATGGTATGCACAACTAGACTAGGAGAAATATCCCTTAGCTCATTATAACTCCAGACAAAAATATCATAGAATTCTTGGATCAAGGACACATAGTCCTTCCTTTCTTTCAAACTAAGTATAGATCTTAATTTGATCAGTCATCGCTCATTCAACATATCAAGATCTAGATCATCACATCCTCATCTCTCATTCTATCTTGAGCTTCTATCGGCTCATTTAGAGTCACCTACTAAACATATTATTTAGTGGAACCCTCTCTACATTCATCACTTGATGAAGTCTCATTGCTAGAAGGATCCTTTAATACATCTAATTTTGTCGAAGATAAAGGTACTCTCTCTCTTTGAGGAGATTCATGATATGCATTCACTATTATGTACCTAGCACCTTTACCAAAAATCAAACAACTAGCAGGTATATCAACTTGATAGTCAAATTGCAAGATCCATGGCCTTCCTACTAACACTTGATAACTTGACCGCCCTACAAACCTAATAACCGTAAAGTCCAAAATGCATTCCACATTAGCAACAGTCACATGGACTTTGGTAATGCAACGTTCAGGTTGTCTTAAACTGTTATCAACCATCCAAAGAATTATGGAGGCATCCTTTTGGATTTCCAGTCCTAGTCTTTCCATCAATTTTGAACTCATAATGTTGACAGATGATCTCGTATCCACAATGGCATGATCTACTAATATGCCATCATTATATGCTTTCACCCATAATTTTGACAAAGAATCTCGTATCCACAATGGCATGATCGACTAATATGCCATCAAAATATGCTACCACCCTTGGACAATGCTTTTTGACATGTTCAAACCAATCATCTTCTAGGCTTCGATGTCTCTTTCTTGGCTTTTACCTTCTTCTTTGGCAGCTCCTAATTGGAGTTAGCTTTGTCACCAAAAAATCTTTTAAAGGACTGACTTCCACATCAGGATTAAGGACTTGTGTCCCCTTATCATCATTTTTAGCATTTGTCTCAATAGGTTTTACATGATCTCTAACGCCTTCTTTAACCTTCTATCCTCTTGTAATGGATCACAAATAGGAAGCCTCAATGGTGTTGACATGCATAGCTTTGATAAGGCTAATACCACTACCACTGGGTAGCTCTTCTACAATAACTTTTCCTCTCTCCAATTTTTCTTTGGTCCCTCATCCTATTGAAGGTCATTCCCTTGTGCTCAATGATTTATTGGACCTAGCTGCTAACTCCCCTTCTAAAGAGAGCTGATCTTATACTTC